>NW_026126876.1:0-585703 GCF_943737965.1 Phodopus roborovskii | reverse complement strand
AAGAAGGTTATGGCTCTAAACAAAGAAATTAAAGAATATACCAGAAAATGGAAAGATCTCCCAGGTCATTGGATAGGTAGGATAAATATAATAAAAACTGACAATCTTGGTGAAAACCAATCTAGAGGAGATTCAATGCAATGCCTACTGAAATCCCACCTCAAATCTTCACAGACTTTGAAAGGGATAATGATCAACATTATTTGGAAAATCAAAACACCCGAGATAGCTAAAACAGCCCTGTAAAATAAAAGAACTTCAGGTGGATCACACATCCCTGACTTTAAGCTCTACTATAGAGCTTTATGCCTGAAAACAACCTGGAATTAGCACAAAAAAGAAAGGTAGACCAATGGAATCTAACTGAAAATCCTGATACAAACCCACACACCTACTGAACACCTGACTTTAAACAAAATGGCTAAAAAGAATACAATGGGGCAAGGAAAGCATCTTCAACAAATGGTGCTGGCACAATTGGATGAGGGTGTGTAAAAGATTGCAGATAGACCCATGTTTATCCCCATGCACAAATCTCAAATCCAAATAGATCAAAGACCTCAACATCAATCCACCCAAACTGAACATCTTAGAAAAGAAAGTAGGAGGTACCCTTGAAGAAATTGGTATATGAGACCACTTCAGAATATAACTCCAGGAGCACAGATACTGAGAGCAACAATTAACGAATGGGATCTCTTCAAAGTTAGAAGCTTCTGTAAGGCAAAGGACAGTGGACAAGACCAAAAAGGCATCCCACAGATAGGGAAAGGATTTTCACCAATGCTACATCAGAAAAAGGAGAGATCTCCAAAATATACAAAGAACTCAAGAAACTAGTCAACAAAACACCAAATCACCCCTATTAAAAAATGGGGTACAGAACTGAAGAAAAAAATTCTCAATAGAGGAATTGAGAAAAGCTGACAGACACTTAAGAAAGTGTTCAACATCCTTAGCTATCAGGGAAATGCAAATCAAAACAACTTTGAGATACCATCTTATTCCTGCCAGAAGGGCTAAAATTAGAAACACCAATGACAACTCCTGCTGTTAAGCATGGGTGGAAAGGGGAACACTCCTCCACTGCTGGTGGGAGTGCAAACTCGTACAGCCATTTTGGAGATCAGTATGGTGGTTCGTCAGGAAAATGGGAATTTGGTTACCACAGGACCCAGCAAACCCCCCTCTTAGGCATATATCCAAATGACTCACACCCATGCAATAAAGACATCTGCTCAACTATGTCCATAGTAGCATTCTTTGTAATAGCAAGAACATGGAAGCAACCAGATGCCCTTCAGTTGAAGAATGGATAAAGAAGATATGGCACATCTACACAATGGAATACTACTCTGCAGAATAAAATAATGGAATCTTGAAATTCGCAGTCAAGCGGTTGGCACTTGAAGAAACCATCCTGAATTGGGTAACCCAGTCACAAAAGGAGGAACATAGTATGTACTCACTTACAATTGAATTTTACACCTACATCAAATGATCTCCTAGCCTATAATTCACACCACCAGAGGAACTATGATACAAGGTGTATTCTGACAGATTCATATAAAGTCCCTCACAGAAGGTGGAAGGGACAAGTCCCCAGAGCACATGGGGGTGGGGGGTGAATAGGGAGAGAACTAGGAAAAAGCATAGGGGAGGACAGGGAAAGAATGTGTGACTAGAAAGATTGACTCAGGGTAAGAATAGAAGACAGGAGAGAGAGAGACTCAGTGTGAGTGAGAAAGAGAGACAGAGAGAGAGAGAACAAAAAGAGTGATACATTATTGTTTTGAAGGTAAAACTGAACCTAAAGAAAGGTCTAGAGACCTACAAGTCTGTTGCCAACTAACAAATTGTGCAAATGTAGAAAGGCTACCATAAATGCCCTTTCTGGATAGTGAGATCAGCAACTAATTTATCCACCCTCATGGAGCCCTCATCTAGTACCTGTTGGAAAGAGAAGGCAACACCCATCCCTAAACACTGAGTCAAACTAGAATACAGATGCAGATGGAGCAGATAAGACCAAGTGGCAGAAACATAGAGACAGCTGACCTGAAGAAGGAGGAGCTAACGGGTCCCCAGGCTGATAGCTGGCAATCCAGCATGGGACTGACTCAGGCTTCCCTGAATATGGGTCTTAGCCAGAAGGACTGAGCAGTCCTAGGGACCTCAGACAGTGGAACTAGAATGTATTCCTGGTACAAAAAAAACCTTGCAGAGACATTCACCCTGGAGGAATACTGCCTTAACCTAGATACAGGAGAAAAGTCCTAGTCCCTACATCAAATGACATGACAGATCTATATTAACCCACCTGGATGGCATTGCCCTACATGTGGAAAGTTGGTGGGGGGATGGGAGGGCAGGGTGGTCAGTTGCATGTGAGGGAGCAGAGAGTGCAGGTGGGAGGGGTGGAGGGAGGTGTGGAGGGAACTGGGATCGACATGTAAAAAACAAACAAACAAACAAACAAAAATTCCCAGGCAAGGAACTTCCAGGCTGGTGGTAATTCAGAAAACCAGGGTAAACAGCACCGATGCCCTCCTGATACAGAAGTCCTAAGCCATGATCATTCAGGAGTCATGCTGTGTTGCTGATGGCCTAGGTGCATTGGATCACCTGGTGGGCATTGAGAAAGAAGAGGAATTCTGATCTATGGAGGTGAATGACTGAAGCTTCCCCTGGCCCTTCCCTCCTCTCCTCAGGTGGCAGTGACTGTGACTGGAGGGACCACACAGAAGCATGCAGGTACAGGGTGGGGGGGAGGAGGTGGAGGATAAGGCGGTTTTGGGGAGAAAAATATAGTAAAGGTTTTTATGTCAACTAAAAAAATACAACTAACAAAATATATGGTAAATAGATATGATGGCTATGTGCAGACTTGGTACAATCAGTCTGAAGCAAAGAAAACAAAATAAGATAATAGTGGTCTAGTAAACAATTCAAATGGGCCTGGAGATTTATAGGTCAACGCAACTCATCAAAGTAGCACAGAGAACATCAGAAGGAACTTCAGGTGTTACAAGTATGATCCCACTTCTTTAGGCAATAAAAGGTAGAACAGGAAAAAGGATTGGCCAGATGCAGAAGAGTACAAAGGAGATAAAAATAAAATTATAATAATGAAAGATAACATAAAAGGAGAGATGGTGTACCCCACATAATCTGTAAAAGGAACCAACAGTTAAGAGAGCAGAGGGTGCAGAGAGGTTCAGGGAAATCACCATAGCAAGAAGGTAGAGTCAGGAATTAAATAAATAAATAAGATTTCACTTCAGGCATGCAACTCTGAGTAATTTCAGTGATAAGAAAAAAGAAAAACAGAAAAGGAGAGATTTATCTACTATAGGCATGTCTGAGAAAATCAGAGAAAGAGACTACAGGTCATGTTAAAAGATATAGAGGTTCAAAGAAAAGTAGTAAATAGGTCAGAGGAAGATGTAAACTGCTGTGGGCTCTGATATCTACAAATATAAATTCAAGATTAGTAATATGAGTTAAAAATTTTGACCATACCAGGTTAACGGTTTAAAAGTTCCATTTATTTCTCTCAAGAAAAATATATGTACTTGTCAAAAAGTTCTATCTGTGTTTCCTGTTACAAACCTGTTTATTGCAAGAGTAGAGCTAAAACAAAAATGGTTTAAACATTTTTGATGTCCAATGCTAATAGCCCTCATCTCAAAATTTATCTCTGAGCACTGGTCATTAAATTCAGATTATCAAAAAATCAGATGTCCTTTTAATGTAGATGACATTAATACTGTTTTATGTCTAATGATGTTAAAAATTGAAACCAGTTAAACTGTTACAATTAGCAACACTGGAAATTAACATAAATTTAACAGTCACTCAGGTCATAATGGGTTTAAATACATAAAGGGTGCTTAAATTTGATATTACAAAAAACAAATTACAGGATGTTTCATTGTTTTATAAGACAGTTTTTAAATGTTTAAATTCAGAAAGTTACAATTTATTTGTGCTTCTATTACATTGTTAATGTTTGTAGTTAAATCAAACTGCTAAAATTTAAGATCACAGCCATACAGTGTATATACTAACCAAAAGTTGAGATGCTCATTTTTTATGATACAGAAGGGAATCCATCCTTGTTTTTGCTAAATTTGGAAGCATAAGTTATTTAGATAAACTGAGTCACACAGCAGTTTTATGTTTCCCTAAAAGGAGTTTCAAAATAAAATCAGTATTTTTAAAGCTAGAACTGACAATGCAAAGTTCTAGTTTTATAAAGGCTGTTTATAAATGTTTGTTTTCATTTACATGGGGTTAGTTATAAAATTTTTCTCTCTGAAATCCTAATTTTCTCACATATATTTTAATGCTGATTGTTCAAATACAATGCCTGCTGACAGATAGGACCCAGCTCAGACTGTATAGGGGCTCCAGGGTACTGGAAAATTATCTGCACCATCTTTGCCTAGACAAAATAAGGTCAGACATGTCCAAGTCACAGTTCCACAGAGGAAAACAAACAAACAAACAAACAAACAAAACAAAAAAAAAGACAAAAAAAAAAAAACCTCTCACATTATGCACTTGGTGAAAAACTTCTCCCCTCAATGCCATAGACAATTGATTATGGCTAGTAATATAAGGAATGGCCCCTGTCATTTTTTTAAATAGATTAAAAAGTTACATAAAATTTATCCTTCAAAGGTCTCTGATACTATTGATGGCTTGGCTAACCAATACTTTGTGACCTTGGCAGTAAAGGCAGCCTTAATATGGCTCCTAAAAAATGATCTAAAAATATAAAGACATATAAGTTTTTTTGAACAATTATTCATTAATTATGCACACAGTGTTCTGCCTGCATACATGTCTGCATGCCCAAAGAGGGTAACAGATCTCAATATAGATGTTTGTGAGACAAAATATAGGTGCTGTGAATTGAACTCTGGAACTCTAGTAGAGTAGACAGTACTCTTAATCTCTGATCCATCTCTCTAGCCCAAGACATAAGTCTTAAAGATAGAAAAATAATTTACAATATAAAAATTCAGAGCTTACCATGTAATTAAGTTCTCTTAAGCTATTGAGCAGTGACTCCCGACTGTTTAGTCAAAAGCTCAAGGTTTTATGATTTGTTTTGGTTGTCATCTAAGTATAAATGTGAAGGACTTTCCATCAGGCCTAAGGTATGTCTGATCAATCTTTACGTGGATCTCTCTTGACAGAAGAAAAATGTACAAGCTTCTAACACAAATCTGTAGGTTTTCCTAGGACTCAAAGGCATAAGTACATTCCTGCTGTTTTACAGATACCCGATATCTACTTTTTCAAAATATAGATTTTGGTACAGATTGGTGATGATAACATATCTAAAACATTTATGTCCTTTTATACAACACAGTTTATATAGGCTTCAGAGGAACAAATGTCGTAAAGCTTGGACCCAGTCAAAAAGACTGCGGACAAGTACAACTTTCCTGAGGATGGAATTTTCTCCCTGGTCTTGATGTCCTTCTTGATCAATACAGAGTTCCAAACACACACACACACACACACACACACACACACACACACACACACACATTTTAACTTATGTTCCCAAGTTATAACATGTCTTAGCAAATTTGTGCTTCTAGCAGATGAGAATCAGTTACTGACTACATCCTGCTCTTAAATATTGCTCTCGACTTAGTGTCATAGCTGGTGTGAATCTTTTACAGGTTCTATAAACTAATGCCTCTGATAAATGTTCCATTTCCTGAATTCCCCCTTCTTTTATTTTATGTTATTTATATATTTATTTATTTTGGTCTAGCATTTTACCCTTCTCACGTCCAAGAAACACCACCAAAGTAAGCAGGAAGTGGTAAAAGAAAGAATACTTTTCACATTTTCCCTTGTTGAGATGATATATCAAAAGATAACTCCTATCCATAGTGGGCTAGGTGACTAATCTGTACACGAAAAACACCAGAAGTCTTTTCCCTATTGGAGGCCCAAAAATTGGGCTTCTGATGTTCATGGCAAAGAGGGAAGGTGATGCAAAAATTAATAACCAAAAGTTATAAAATTAGGGCTTATTGCAAGAATAAAGAGAACAAGAATTTCTGCCAGTAGATAAATCCCTGATTACAGAGTACAGAGCCCACATCCTGTTCTCAGGTGAAAAAGTAAAAACAAAGAAAATCCCCCAACCTTTCAGGTGTGCTTATCAATCCTGCATAAACAAATGACAGATACAATTAACTTAGATCCATGATGACCTTGTAAATTAAATTTGTACTCTATGAACTGCCTGTAATTTGGAAACCTTGTCACTGAGACTAATGGTCTCAAGCCTCCCTGTCTGTTTATCCTGTTAAAAACACTTCACTATTTTAGGCCACTACCTTACTTTTCCGATAAAATGAGGTCCCAGCTGGTTGGATTTATAGCAATAAAAACCTTATATCCTTGGAGGTTGAGAAAACCGGTAGACATAATAGCAACAAGCTGCTCAAGGAGGCTTTATAGTCTGTAGAACTCCAGGTGAGAGCTATTTGAAAATCAAAACACCATTGTGTCATGGATAGGCCTGTGTTACTTCCTGCTTACTTTTGCAGTGTTTTCTTAGCTTCAAGTAGCCTAAAATGCTAGACAATAACAACAAAAAGAAGGGGGATTCAGGAAATGGAACATTTATCACAGGCATTGGTTTGTAGACCCTGTTGAAGATTCACATAGGCTGTACTAGTTCACCATAATTCCAGGGAGAGCAATATTGAGGACCAGGCTTTAGTCAGCAACTGATTCTCATCTGCCAGAAGCTCAAATCAGCTGAGATGTGTTCAAAGTGGGAACAGAAGTTAAAACATATATATTTAATTGGAACTCTTTGCCCCTTACCTTTAGTGATCAAGAAGGACAGCTGGCCCGGGAGAAAATTCCATCCTCAGAATAGCTGTACTTATCTGAAGTCCTTTTGCCCTGTAAGAAGTGGATCCAGGCTTTATGACATTTTTTTCCTCTGAAGCCTATATGAACTGTGTTATATAAAAGGACATAAAAGTTTTAGATATATTATCATTATTAATCTGTGCTGAAATCCATATTGTAGAAAAAGTAGATATTGGATATCTGTAAAACAGCAGGCATGTACTTATGCCTTTGAGACATATATGCAGGCTGAAAAGTACATGCATAACTAATAAATAAGTGATCAACAATGACTTTTATGTCTTTATATTTTGAAATCCTTATTTAGGAACCATATTAAGGCTGCCTAATACAGACAAGCTGACAAAGTTATGTTTAGCCCAGCCAACAATACTTTCAGATCGAAGGATATATTTAATTAACTGTCCAATCCACTAAAAAAAAAAAAAAAGACAGGGACCAGTCGATATACTCTTAGCCATAACCAATTTTCTATGGCACTGAGGGCAGAAGTTCTTCACAAATTACATAATGTGAGAGAGTTGTGTTTTTTGTTGTTGTTTGTTTGTCTTTTCTCTGTGCAAGAGGGACACAGAAATTTCTGACCTTATTTTATCTAGGCCAAGGTGGTGCAAGCAATTTTTCAGTTCCCTGCAGCCTCTAAAAAGTCTAAGCTGGGTTTAACCTGTCAACAGACATTGAGCATCTTGCTCCCTGGTCAGTTTCATAACAATCCATGCTGCCCCATAATCTTCTTTAGAGTCCTAGGGTCATTGTTAGGATCTGTGATTCTATGTCTGATATTATTACAGCTTTTTAGTTAACATTTAAATGCCTTATTCTACAGATCTCTGTACTATTAGAAGTCTGTCTAGGTATATCTAAATAGACAACTTTGTTTCAGTTACTTGTTTTAACCTTAATTATTTAGAACATGTATAGGTGACAGAGTTAGGTTTATCCCTGTTATTAATCATTAATACTTAGTTTGATTATAACCAAGAGTTAATTGATAAGGATGGCTACTAACTTGTGTTTCTTCATATTTTATAACAGATTAAACAGCTTTTATAAAATTAGAATATTGTATTGTCAGGTTTACCTTTAAAAATACTGATTTTAATTTGAAACTACTTTTAGGGAAACATGAACCATCTATTTGACTCAATTTATCTAAATAGTTTATGCTTGCCTAATTTAACAAAACAAAAATGCATTGCCTTTTGTATCATAAAAAATGAGCATCTCAACTTTTGGTTAGTATATAGAGCTTATGGCTGTGACCTTCAATTTTAGACCTTTGATTTAAGTACAGACATTAACAATATAATAAAAGTACCAATATCCTGTAACCTTATAAATTTGAACATTTAAATCTGTTTTCAAAAACAATTACACATCTTGCAATGTCTTTTTGTAATATCAAAAATAAAGCACCATTTAGTTTATGTCTTTAAACCCATTATGACATGGGTGACTGTTAAATTTCTAGTGTTACTAATTGTATCCTTTTAACTAGTTTGAATTTTTAAAGCTTTAGCCAAAAAGCAGTATATTAATATCATGTGGCTTAAGTGAACATCTTATTTATTTATTTAAATACTGAGTGTACCTTCTTACTGTGATGTCTTCCCCTGAGCGTCTCTGTACCCTCTGCACTCTTAACGCTTGGCTCATTTTTCTGCTTATGTGGGGTACACCAGCTCTCCTTTATTGATGCTTAATATGGATAAGGAGAAACAAGTAGGCTGAATCGATGTTTATTCAGGGAGAAATAACTTGCAATATAGAAATAGGACTACTAGCAGTTCCTGGTCCCAAGGATGCCTCTGGATGTACTCCTCTCCCTGTGCTGCAAGCAGTAGAGCACTTTGAGCCCCACTTCAAACTTAGTTCCCCTAGGTTACTCCTGTTCTGTCTCCACCCCAATTGGCATGGTCTATGCCACAGGTGCAAAAAAAGTGAAGATCTCACCAAAATCCCCATTTTAGTATAAAGAAAATATTTAGATTTGATGCAAAAACTATATACAAAACAGTGAATAACAAGTGTGCTCTAAGAAAAGGAAAAGGGAAGACATATAACTTAAGGCCTAAATATCTGGTACTAGGATGAAGTCAAAACAGGGATTACAATAGTGTTGTCCAAAGCTGAAAAGCTTAAGTCTACTAAGAAATATAGCTGACTAGGAAGAGAGAATAATACTTGTGTTAATTTAATATTGAACCTCATCAAAGACCTGAGAAGTAAAATAGCAATACTAGGGTAGGCAGGAAGTGTGGATGACCAACTTCAAAAAGTGCAGAAAGGACAGAAACAGCTACCTGGATAGTCAAGGTCTCACCCCAAGGTTGTTGTAACCAGTTTTTTCTAAGGCCTAGAGTACCTGAGAGACCAAAATAAAAGCAAGGAGGTAAAAAGGCTGTCTTACCCTGACTTGGCAGGGTTCAGCAGTCTTCTAAGGACTGAAATCTACTCAGCATTCTTTATTTGATTATCTGATCTTCAATCACAAAACTTTCTAGAGACTTCATTGAATCAGTATGTCTCTTGCTTTCTACAACTACAAATGATTCCATATTTTTAATATTCTCATTCTTAGATATTATCTGAATGGCATGTAAAATGCCTTCCAGAAACAACGTTCTATCTGATAGCTTTCCATTATCCTCAGACATGGAACGGATTCTGCTAGTCTTTCCATGGGATGTTCCAGTTTTTTAAGATTATTAGCAGCTTCGTTCACCTAGGAATTAGCTGTTTGTGACATCATGTTAATGCAGTGCACTGTTTCTGTTTTGGTTATTGAAGCATTTGACATAGAACAAATTCTGTTTTCTAGTGGGTCATTTTTATGTTCCATGTTTTGTATTCTAGATGTCAGCTCTCTATTTGCATCTCTAATATTCTGAATCTTTTTCTCATCAGGTTGATACCCATTGCCTTTACAAAAAAAAAAACAATAATGTATATATTGGTTAAGCCATGATTTTCTTCTGTTATAATACCTTCTATATATGAAGGAATTTCTAAAGTCTTGCATCATAAGATTATCCACCCTAGGTTTGGAACAATTGATCCATATATTTTATCATCTTAAATTGTGAAGAATATTGCATTTACCTTAGGTGTAATTCGGCTGTCCTTGAACTTTGACATTTTTAGTTGTTGAACTCAGCTTGTGGTGATAATGCCTGTGGTTTCCCACCAAATCGCATCCAGCAGCAGACAATCCTTCTGATGTTGGTCCCTGAAGAATAGCTCTTAACAAACTAAGGCAAGCAAAATTTTGTTAAACAAATGAGTGAAAGGAGCCTTGTGCAAATTTCGGGGACGCCAGGGCTAACAGGTGTAGCCTCTTACTGGCGCCATTGGGCAGCAGGAAACACACAAGCTGGGCAGGCGCCATGTGCACCACAGCTGCAAATGCAAAGTGGGGAATTGGCAAAAGATGAGAAGCAGTGCGAGCTTTCTCAGGGCTGAGGTGGGGGGTAAAGTTGTAGGACAGAGGCAAATGTCCCTCAAGCTGTGGTATGGCCACCTGGTTAGGCAAGGAACCCTGCCCATTTGGGGAGGGTGTGGGAAGCGAGCAGCGTCTGCCGCCTTGGTGAAAACCAGGTCCAGTAAAAATCCAGATTCTGCTTCGGACACCAGATATTGATGTTCGATAAGGATCAGGAGAAAAAATGGGCTGAATAGATGTTTATTCAGGGAAAAAATAACTTACAACATAGACAGATGAACTCCAGCAGGTTCCTGGTCCCAGGAAGCTGTTCCTGTGCTGCAGTCAAGAGAGCTCTCCCAGTATCCTCCTCAAAATTAGTTCCCCCGGGTCACATCCGGCCCTGTCTCCACCCCCCAAAGGGCGTGATCTATGCCGCAGGGAGGGACAAGGTGATTATCATACTACAAATACTGAATGCTCCATTTAATTCATATGTCAAACTTTAGTCAACCAATGGTGGGGCAATGGCAGAGGTGTTCTATTAATATGTAGAAAGAGCAAATAGGAATCGCTTCCCCTAATACTAAAGACACTCCATAACTGCACATATTATCTGCCTTAAGGAACAGCATACTTGCACGTATTCCCTGTCTGAAGGGTGTGTGTCAGCCTGTATGGGCCCAAATATATTGCTTTTAGATAGGAGATATTCACAAAAAAGGTCCAGACAACCTATAGTAGGAAAAATAATATCTTAGGACAATAGTTGTTATTTGAGCTCTCTGTACCCATGACAACTTGGAATGGGTTCCCATATAGGATTTCAGATGGGACCGGCAGGCAGAATGTGTTCCAGAACTGTCAAAGCCACTCAGGGAAGCTTTATATGGAATTAGATGATGAGATCCATCTTTAACTACTTGGTGGCAGTGCACATGTTTAATATCAGAACTAAGGATGCTGTCAGTAATCAAAAATGAAATACAATAATAAAACAAAACACATAAGGAAGAATCAGATTCACTTTAATATGGGTCTCATCATCTAGTGGTATCCTGCATGTATAAAGGGTATTGAAGGAGGAGGCTCTCCTTCTCTTGCTGCTTGCCCTAGCTATGGGTACCAAGTTTATTACTTTACTAGCTTTAGAGCTTTCTTCTTTGGACTTTAAGAGTATAATGATGACGACATGAGACATGAATCCTGGTGAATTAAACAACTGCTGTAGTCTTCAGATATCCATTGTTAGGCAGCCATTTTTTAACTACATGGACCACAGCCTATGAGACATTATAATAAATCCATGTATTACATGTATGCTGAGATATATCCCACCATCTCTGTTCATGCAGAGAACCTCAAATAATCCAGATAGTTTTTGCTTTCTTTTGATTTTAACGTGGTACTGAACATGTGTTGACTAACAATATTGCTCATAAATACAAACTTCCTAGTTTCATTCCTCTCCAACTCTTCAACTTTCTAGGAAGACTACTGTTTTCATTACTATGCTATTTCCAACCATTTGCTCTGAGTTTCAAGGCTAAAACTCCTACATTCTTAGAGCCATCATCCAGCTTTCTAGGAGGAGAAAGAGCAACTATCTTCTTTGTCATCTGGATCCTGCTTCTCTTTCCTGATTTTAAGTGCCTGTGACAACCAGGAAAAGAGCAAATTCAGTTCACCTGAACTCAATGTTAAGCTATGTAACACTTACCTCTTTTTTGTATCCCTATTTGTCTCTGTAGGACTTTGGCTGCAAATCATGTCAAAGGAGAAACTCCTGATTTACAAACAGCCCCTAGGCCCATCCTCATATCATAATAGAAGTCATTCTGAAGCTGCTTAAGAGGGAACTATTGGATTGGTCTGCCAGATGGTCCAGTTTTCTTCTAGAGAAAATCCTATTTTGGCCAGATGGGCAAGATGAGCACAGAGGAGAAGTGTTTGAAAAGGTAAACACTGTTGTGTTGAGGGGTTGACTGAGCAAGAAAGTCATCTGTTTAGGTCCTGACTCATAAAGAAGGAACATAGCTCCTTCTCAAACCCATTAATGAGCTTAGCAGATTCAGTATCAGCCTGGGGACCTAGACTTAGACCCTCAGGTATTGAGAATTAAATAGATGCTGTCTTTTAACATAATGAAGATGCATAGGAGAGAATGTAATTGTCACAATCCAGAGCCTTGGTGGATGGGTTGTTTCATATCTTGTGAACACTATTCTTCCCATCACATGGAGCTGTGGTTATAGATCTAAAGGAACTGAGGGCATAACAGTAAAGTTCCCTAGATGCACTGTGTTCTCCTCATGATGCAATGTGTGAGTAGCCTTCTCATGAGCTGGTCAAATTGAAAGATAACTCCTCCTGACTTCCTAAAATTCTCCCATTTCTTCCATCTCCCCCTGAAATTAGGGAACAGGAAGCTATTCCTGATAAGAAGCTTACTTAGAATAAGACATACTTTAAGCAAGACATCCCTTCCCCAGGTTTTATCTTTTCTTTGTTTTGCCTTTCCACTTTCCCTCATCTTCACACACCTCTACCCCAAGACCTGTCAGTGAAGTGTGAAAGTCTGTTTCATGTCACTCATGTACTATTAAATAATTATGGTAGAAATTTTTTTGTTGAAGTCTTTAATTGCCTTCCTGGCCATACTTGCTGTTTTTTTTTTTATTACTATTTAAATTCTTCAAAGTTTCAGTTGTAATCTGACACTGAAAGAATTTAAAAATGGCAGTATCTATGTAATGCAAAAGTCTGTTTTAGGATCCAGGTTGTGGTGGTGCTTGCCTTTAACCCCAGTACTCAAGAGACACAGGCAGGCAGATTTCTGTGAGTTTGAAACAAATGTCATGATCACAGCTAGTTTCTCTACAACTGAGGCTATTGCACAGGGAAACCCTGTCTCAAAATCCCCCAACAAATCTGTTTTAGGCTATGTCCCATTTTCCCATTAGCCAGAAAAAGAAGCATGCTATCATTACAAAGATATTCTTTATTTATCTCTTAAGTCTATGGAGTTTTTTCTCATTGGAAAGGCAAAAAATAGGACAGCTGCACTTCCAGCTTTTTAGAATTATGTTTCTGAAACAGGCTCACTATTTATGACATAGGTGTCCTTGATCCCAGTTTCTTGCTTCTCTTGATTATCTCTTCTTAAATAAATGAATGTATTCCTTCAGTGCATGCTTTAGACCAGGTATCTTAAACATTTTATTTGTGGATACCAATTATTTTTACAGAAATATTTAATAAATAGACCTCATTAATCTGTAACATTGCAATTTGATTTAAAATATGACCCACTCCAAAATCACAAATGATCTAAAGATACCAGAAGATGAAAAATTATGTCCTTAGAGTTTTAAAATTGTACATTTACGTCATGGAGTAAACTATCCATTGCATTTACAGGAAAACAAAAAAATCATGAGTAGCATGTTTTCTGCCTTTAGACTAGAGTAAAATGAATAGTTTTTCTGAGTGTATTGCAAGGGGAAACAGGATAGGTAATCAGCTGCTTAAGTTACCATCATGAAAAAGGCCCTGCTTCAGGAAACGTGATGGTTTGAGTGTGATTGGGCCAATGATGTTATAGGGAGTAGTACTATTATAAGGTGAGGCTTTGCTGCAGTTTGGTTTGCATTTTGGGAAGAAGAACATCACTGATGATGGGCTTTCGGGGTTTCCATGTTCTGGATATGAGCAAGTGTGTAAGATGACATCCTCTGGCCTGTGTATCAAGATGAAAACAGCATCACATTCTTCTTCCAATCATGTTTTCTCTTATTATGACAATGGACTGGACCTCTGAAACTGTGGGTGACTGAAATTAAGTGTCTTCTATATAAGATCTCTCTTGGATAGAATAGTGGTGAATATCTCATCCCTGTCATTGGTTAGACCAGGATTGGGTTCCCTGACTGGGAGAGTACTACTCAAGAGTCAGAGTCAAGCAGATCTCTGTTAGTTGGAGACCAGACTGATATATGAGACTAGTTCCAGGACAAACTCCAAAGCCACAGAGAAACTCTCAAACACCAACAACAAGACTTGTGGAATTTGTTTGTGTATATACACAGCAATAAAAAAATCTTAACTAATGCATATTAGGTGATTATGTTCTTTAAATACTCAGGGTGCATTAATTTATGTCAGGTGAATGAAGACAGACTAGATTTGTGTGATCGAAATTTTGCAAGTTTATATTGAGCTGGGCCATGGCACACAAGGTTAGGTCAATGAAAATTGCATGGATCACATTTAATCGTGCCTGTACTACCCTGTGCTGGGAAGAAACTACTGCAAATCCTTCAGGATGAGGCTTTGGATGTTCATTGAGAAGCAAATACAGATCATTTATTCATGGTTTACCAAACCCTGTGGCTGGTATTGGGGACTGCAAATAGAGGAATATGAAAGAATTGAGTTCATTTAAGAACTTTAATTTTGCTGTAGACTCTGTGCAGAAAGAGGTGGGAGACAGAAGGAACACCAGCAATTTCCTGTTTTCCATTGGTGAAAATTAGAAGTGTGCAGCCTGTAATCAATTTTAGATGATGTACAAAATGCCTGGCTGGCCATTTCTTTGTGTACATCCACAGACAAGAGTAATCAATAATCTGGATAATGGACAGATGTTAATATGAAACCAAATTGCAGGCTCTCTTGTAGGAGCTCCAATGTAAACCACTGCCACACAGCATGATGCATGTCTAGGTTTCAGAGCTTGAACAGCAGCTCTGCCTAGCTGTCATTGCTATTGGGATTTTGAGGGATCATGTGACTTGTGCTGACCAGGTCAATGGCCTTTGTGCTCTGAGCCTACCTGTATATATGTTCCCTGAGGAGAATGAGATAGCTTTCATATCAGTATCCATACTGGTCTGTGGTGGTGCAAAACTTTAATCCAAGCACTTGGGAGGTAGAGGCAGACAGATCACTGTGAATTCTAGGCCAGGCTGATTTTCAAAGAAAATTCCAATCCTACAGAGAAACCCTGCCTTGGAAAACCAAATCAAACCAAAAGAAAACAAAAGAGAAACAAAGATTGCTTTCCTGTGTGCATCACAGGCTTGCTTTTGGCATGTTTTGGAACACACAAGGGAGAAACTATAATTTTGGCTTCTGGAATTTAGAAATATGGCATTCCACATTCAGGTTTGTCTTACATGTGCCCCGTACAATTTAAACATCAGTGGAAAAAGGAGATGGGGATCATCCTTCAGCAAGATTTGACCAGAGTGCTTTTAACTTTCCATTACCACATTTCAACCAGGAAAGTTGAAATCAAATAACATTCTTGTACTTAAGACATAATCTTTCCTGCTATAGGATGTCTGAGCCTTGATGGTGAATATCTCCCATCTAAATAACAATATGTCTGGGCCCAGTCAGTTTTACACACACCCTTCAGGCAGGGAGTAAGTGCAGCTATACAGTGCCTGAAGGCAGTGGCTGAAGTTATGGAGTGTGTTTAGTATTATGGGAAGCAATTCCTATTAGCCATTTATAGATATTAATAGAAATCCTCTGGCATTGCCCTAACTTTGGTTGATGACTTAAGTTTAATGAATGAATAAAATGGAGCTTCATTTTTAAAGGGCCACGAAATACCATCATACTTGAAGAAATATTTTACAGGATCCACAAAGTGGAAGCCATATGGATCCTACTGAGTCTATTCCTTTAATAGCTTTAGAGAGCATTTCTTTGAAATATTCGTGTATGCTGAAGACCAGCTGAGACATCTAGATTCATAAACCAAACAACTACAGAATTCTTCAAATTTCCATTGTTAGGCAAATATTAAGTGAGAAGCCCTCAGCTTCTGAGACAGCCCATTAATCCACTTTCAACAAAAACAGAGGGCTGTATTCTTCCATTCCTGCTCAAGTAGAGAACATTGAATAATTCAGCTCTGATTTCACCTGCGCAATGTGGAAGCTGAGCTGGCTCACTATAGTGCTCATAGAGGCATTCTTCCCAGCCACTTTCTCTCTGAATATTCAAGTTACCATGAAACAACACTTTTTATTATTATTCATTTCTCAAAAAATTGACACTAACTTCAGGATTAAAACTCACAATGCAATGGAGATATCACCCAGGTGTCTGTCAGGGACAATATATCATCTTGTTTGTGATATGGTTCCTGCATTTTTTTCATGGTTTTCTGAGGTGCCTGTGGCAACCAGGTAAATACTACCCACAATACTTTTGATCTCTGCAAGAATCTATAGAACAGACACCTTTTATGCCCTAAGTCTCCTTATTTTTTTTTAATATTCTGGGCAGCATGATCTACAGAGAGAGTTCCAGGATCAGCCAGTATTGAAAACCTGTGTTGGAAAATCGATAAAGTAAAACAAAAATAATTAATTAATGAGAAAAAATCTACTACAAAATGAAGGAATGAGTAGTAGTAATAGTTATAGTTGTAATCACAATAATCATCCTCCTCATCATCATCATCATAATAATAATTAAGATTCTGAATTGTCCAGCTTGGTCCACAAAATGTGTTCCAAGACAAAAAGTAGTACACAGCCAAACCCTGTCCTGAAAAACCAAAATAAATGAATAAATAAATAAATAAGAATATAAAAGAAAAAGAAATGCATGTTTTTACTTTGTCTTTAAGAACACTTTAACCATTGAGGACTTACTCTTGTCACCCAAGCCTCACTAGCCAATCAGGGAATCTGGGCCCAAAGGCTAACCTAAGGTTTTTCAGGAAACTTCCTGGAGCCATGCTGCAGGCTTGATTTTATAGCACAATAGGCTCCACTGGATTGGTTGCTGTTCTGTGAAAACTGCTATAAAAAACTATGAAGAGCATGGATGAGCAAGGAAGACATAGAATGGTAAGCAAGGGAATGCTATCCTAAGATTAATAGGATGGTATTTGGAGGCAGAGAGTCTGTGAGTCAGGGCTTCCCTGAGGATGGTTGAAAACCTATTGAGTCATTCAAATTTGTGAGGTCCCATGTATTCCTAGAAGCTATGCAGATCATGGTGCAAAATATGAATACTTCTACTTTTGGGCTGAATCTGAGGATTGATTTCAATCAGGGAGCATTTTATGGAAATGTCTTTATAGTCAGCACCAACATGCTTTTCATGAATATGGAAGGCAAGTTGCAGAACATGGAGAGGTCCAGTTTGTTCAGTGCATTCAAAATGTTCTTTTTTTTTAATTTTATATAACTAAGTCCATTTAAATGAAAACAAATATTTAGACCATATTTGGGAATTTGGGCGTCGTTCCTTCAAAACTACTTCCTGCTTGTAAGGGGCGCTGTCATCGGGGATTCTAAGAAGATGCAGAAATCCTGGCTGAAGTCTGTAAGACTGCTTGGTCCAGCTGTTTTGAGTTTAGTATCACCTGCTACTCTGTTTCAGGTGGTCTGGCTTGATCAAACCACATTAGTCTGGAAGGAATCCACAGCTTTTCATTTTCTGTGGAAACAAAAATAAAAATCCTTTTCCCCAGTAACTTGTCCTTGAACTTAAATTTCGGAGTCAAAGCATTTTTTTATTATTTAATTTATAATTTTACATGTCGATCCCAGTTCTGTCTCCCTCCTTTCTTTCCTTCTTCCCTCCCTCCCTCCCATTTACTCTCTCTGCCCTTTCACATGCACCCTAACCACCCTCCCATCTCATCCCCGCAACCCAATTCAATGTGTAGGGGAATGCCATCACGTTGGGGTCATGTAGATCTGACAGGTCATGTGAAGTAGGGACTAGGGCTTCTCTCCTGTCTCTAGGTTAAGGCACGTATCCCTCCATGGAGGATGTGTTTGCAAAGTCCTTTTGTACACCAGGGATACATCCTGGCTCCACTGTCTGAGATCCTTTAGACTGCTCAGTCCTTCTGCCTGAGACCCATATTCAGGGGGGCCTGAGTGAGTCCCATGCTTCCTTCCCAGCTATCAGTCTGGTGGTCCGTTAGTTCCTCCCTGTTCAGGTAAGCTGTCTCTATGTGTTTCTGCAGTCTGGTGTTTCTGTCCTCTCCATCTGCATCTGGGTTGTAGTTCAACTCAGTGTTTATGTATGGGTGTTTGCTCCTGTTTCCAACAGGCATTAGTTGAGGGATCCATGGATAAGTTAGTTGTTGATCTCACTATCTGGGAAGGGCATTTATGGTAGCCCTTCCATGGAAGCTCAAATTGTTAGTTGGCTGCACTCTTGTAGTTCTCTAGACCTTTCTTTGTGTTCAGTTTTATCCTCAAAAAAATATTGGCTCCCTCTTTTATGTTCTCTCTATCTCTCTCTCTCCTGTCTTCTATTCCTAACTGGGCTAAATCTTCCTGGTTGCATGTGTTTTCCTTTCTTCCCTCTCATTTTCTCTTACTTCTCTCCCCCTTCACTGCCCCCCACCACTTCCCCTGTGCTCTGGGGGAATTGTCCCTTCCCGGTTCTGTGACGGACTTTATATGAATCTCTTAGAATACACCACTGGTGGTGTGAATTACAGGCCGGTGATCCTTTGATCTAGGTCTAAAATCCATATATGAGTGAGCACCTACTATGGTACTCTTTTTTGTGACTGGGTTACCTCATTCAGGATGGTTTCTTCAAGTGCTATCCACTTGTCTGCGAATTTCCAGATACCACTATTTTTTTTCTGCAGAGTAGTGTTCCATTGTGTAGATGTGCCACATCTTCATTATCCATTCTTCAATTGAGGGACATCTATGTTGCTTCCAGGTTCTTGCTATTACAAATAGTGCTGCTATGAACATAGTTGAACAGATGTCTTTGTTACCTGGGTGTGGATCATTTGGGTATATGCCTAAGAGGGGGATGACTGGGTCCTGTGGTTAACTAATTCCCATTTTCCTGACGAACCGCCATACTGATCTCCAAAATGGCTGTATGAGTTTGTACTCCCACCAGCAGTGGAGGAGTGTTCCCCTTTCTTCACATCCTTTCCAACATGAGTCATCATTGGTATTTCTAATTTTAGCCATCTGGCAGGAGTAAGATAGTATCTCAACATTGTTTTGATTTACATTTCCCATATAGCTAAGGATGTGGAGCACTTAATTAAGTGTCTTTCAGCTTTTTTGATTTCCTCTATTGAGAATTCTTTCTTCAGTTCTGTACCCCATTTTTTAATAGAGATATTTGGTGTTTTGTTGAATGGTTTCATGAGTTCTTTTATATTTTGGAGATCACTCCTTTGTCAGATATAGGATTGGTAAAGATCTTTTCCCTGTCTGTGGGCTTCCCTTTGGTCAGGTGGACTGTGCCCTTTGCCTTACAGAAGCTTCTAAGTTTGAAGAGGTCCCATTTATTAATTGTTGCTCTCAGTGTCTGTGCCCCAGGAAGCGGTCTCCTATACCAATTTCTTCTAGAATACGTCCTACTTTCTCTTCTAAGAGGTTTTATGGGGCTGGATTGATGTTGAAGTCTTTGATCCACTTGGACTTGAGTTTTCTGCATGGTGACAGACATGGGTCTATCTGCAGTCTTCTACACACCCTCATCCAATTGTGCCAGCACCATTTGTTGAAGATGCTGTCCTTGCCCCATTGTATAATTTAGCTGTTTTGTTGAAAATCAGGTGTTCATAGGTGTATGAGTTAATGTAAGTATTTTATATTTGATTCCATTTGTCTATCTGTCTATTTTTATGCAATTACCAGGCTGTTTTCAGAAGTATAGCTCTATAGTAGAGCTTAAAGTCAGGGATGTTGATGCCTCCTGAAGTTCTTTTATTGTATACGGTTGTTTTGGCTATTCAGGGTCTTTTGTTTTTCTATGTACAGTTGATTATTATCCGTTCAAGGTGAGTCAAGAATTGTGGTGGGATTTTAATGGGGATTGCATTGAATCTGTAGATTGCTTTTGGCAAGATTGCCATTTTTACTATATTTATTTTACCTATCGAAGAGCATAGGATATCTTTCCATCTTCTGGTATCTTCTTTTTTTCTTTAGATCATCAAAGTTCTTATTATATAGGTCTTTTACTTGTTTGGTAAGCGTTACACCAAGATACTTTATGTTTCTTGGTGGCTATTGTAAAGGGTGATGTTTCTCTGATTTCTTTCTCTGTCTCTTTGTTGTCTGAAAAAAATTAGGGCTACCGATTTTTTTTTTTTTTTTGAGTTTATCTTGTATGCTGCTAGTTTGCTGAAAGTGTTTATCAGCTGTAGGAGTTCAATGGTAGATTTTATTGGGTTGCTTATGTAAACCAGCATATCTTCTGCAAATAGAGACAGTTTAACTTCTTCCTTTCCAATTTGGATCCCGTTGATCTCCTTTTGTTGTCTTATAGCATTAGCTAGAACTTCTAGCATGATATTGAAGAGATATGGAGAGAGAGGGCAGCCTTCTCTTGTTCATGAGTTTAGAGGCTTAAGTTTTTTCTCCATTCAGTTTGATGTTGGCTGTTGGTTTGCTGTATATTGTTCTTATTATGTTTAGGTATGTTCCTGTTATCCCTGACCTCTCCAAGACCTTTATCATGAAAGGGTATTGAATTTTGCCGAAGGCTTTTACAGCATCTAGTGAGATAATCATATGGTTTTTCTTTTTCAGTTTGTTTCTATGGTGTCGTGTCCAACCTACCCCTTCAAGGAACACATGACTGAGGCAAGATCTTCTTCAATCAGTTTATTCAAGATCCTTGAACAGCTTCTTCTTCTGACCCCAGGAAAACACCCACACAGGCTTAAATCCCCATGTGATGACCAACCCCAATGAGCCACATGGACCCTGCAGATAGGCTGCTCTTATAAAGAAACAAGCAAGCTGAACAGTTTAGCCAAATAAGGACTTGTTTACAACAGAGCGCTCACCATTGGGAAGGTGGAAGGCAGAAGCCAGCACCATCTTTAAGGCATGGAACTTTGCAGCTCTCTACAGTTCCCCTTTTTTGTTTTATTAATGCAACAGGCAAGGGTAGTGTTCTGATCTCCAGTAACTTAGTGGACATTGTAAGGACCCTGAATCTTGGTAGTCAGCCAAGTCAGTGGCACACCCATCTGGTATCTTTTTCCTGGAGGTGGGACCTCAGACACCTACCCACATGCAACCATAATTGCCCTTCTCAGAGTTGCTTGCATCCAGAGCCAACTTGGAGTGCAGTGCTAAGCCATACAACCTGAGAGTGAAGGATCAATTCTTACTCATGACAGCAAGCCATGTCTGGGGGACTGCCCTGCCTCAATGGCTGTAAATGGCTGGAAAACCATAGCTGCATGCTGCCTCTGAGCAAGTGTCAGCCTACAAAGGCACTACAGGCCCACAAGGGAGATAAGCAGCAAGAGTATAGCTTTGTCTCCCATTCCCTCCCATTCTTTCAGGTGGTTCATGGCTTAAGTGATCCATGTAGATAGTCCCTCTGCAGCTGAGATGTTGACTCGGGTGTAATACACATGCATGATGGAAAGTCTCAGGTCCTGCATTAACTTATCAAATAGACTAAAAATACTGAGAAATCTGGTTAGGCATATTGGTAGCCACTGAATACTTTTGATATGGCACAGAAGTCACACATAGCCCTGTCATCTTCCATTCACATCCTATTTGTGCCAACTGCCACAAAGTGTCTATTTGCTCCTGCACCAGATCAATTCTTTGTTTCATGATCATAAGACTTCCTTTTAACTGATCACCAATTGTGGACTGAGCATCCAAGGCGATAGCCACATTCTTGGACAATTCATTTAACTTAGAGGCTGTCTGTACTGATGTGCTCATGGCCATGGCAGCCGTGACTGAACCCACAACTGCAAAAGAGCCCAATATGGCTGCTGTAATGCCAAAATCTCTCTGACATCTAAACACTGTTATAGGACTCGGGGCAAAAACAGGCATGGGAATCCATCTGCTAGCTTGAGGAGGCTTAGGATTGAATCATTCACCAAAACGCTCAGAGGCAGACCAAGCAAATTCAGCCACCCCATGGCCTACGCCCCTTTTCATAAGGAAAGGAGACAAATCTGTGCAGCTGCCATTAATGCCACACAAGAGCCAGAGATCAAAAGGGTTGGAAATATCCACCTGCTGCAGATCCCAATCAGCAAAGTTTCTCCCAGAAAAGTTTTTATTGAAGCTGTTACTAATTCTTGGCAAGAAGATAAAATATCCCTTGCTCGCCCAAACAACCTCTTTTGATTGACATCCGGTCCAGGGAAGGAATCCACCTCCTTGTTTACTCGAACAATGAGGGTCCCACTTAGGCTGATTGGGTGCTGGCTTGTCAAACTCACTTTTAGCAGGCCACCATCCACTTACCCAGGAGGCGTTGACCTACCTAATGGAGCCTCCCGTGGTGGTAACATCAAACCAAGCTGCAGATTGATTAAATAACATAATGCACTGACTCTTATCCTAATATCACATAAAAGCATAGGCTTCCTGTTAAATCAAAACTCCTATTTTCATTTATACTAGTATTCTCACTCTCATAAGGCAAATAAGGTAAATCTAAGCTTCATCTGCACTGGTGGCCAAATCAGGCTGATGATCAACAGCAACAGCAGGCTCTTCATGTTTGTTGCACTTTCTTACAATCCTCTCTGGGACCCACAACAGTTCTTGGCGATCCTGGGGGAAAACACAAACAGACCCTCTCACCCATGCCAACACCAGATCAGGACCATGCCAAAACCCGGTGATCACATCTTTACATTTCACATAGCCTTTTAGGCTTCCTCCTTGCTGCTGATGACGATCAGCAGTGGGAAGGCCATCAACATCCAAAATTAAAAAATTAAGGGTAAAAGGGGCTAAAGATATTCCTTCCTTGGGAGTATGGCCTTGGCCTACTCCCCCTTTTTGTTTTATTAAGCATTCTTTTAGGGTGCGATGAGCTCACTTTACAATCCCTTGTCCTTTGAGGATTGTAGGGTAACCCATGAACAAGCTGAACTTCCATTTGTTTGCAAAAGGAAGTAAATCTCTGAGACATATAGGCTGGCCCATTATCAGTTTTTAGCTGTTGCAGTTTTCCCCAAGCCGCCCAGCCTTCCAGGCAGTGTCCAATGACATTGTGGACTTTTTCTCCACTTAAAGGCGTAGCATGTACCACACCTGAACAAGTATCCACAGAGAAATGTACATATTTCAAAGCTCTGCATTTCTGAAATTCATCTACCTTATCTTTAGAGGCATTAACCCCCTAGGGTTTACCCCCACACCAAGTGGGTGTTGGTATTTTAAGACCCCCATGAGACCCCAAGAGTTGATAGCCTGTCAGGGGGGAGGGCCCTTGCCCCCAAGAGACGAGACCAGACCACTGGATGCAAGTGCAAGAAGTTATTTATTGTTTACACTGGTACCTGTGGACGCTTCAGTCTTTCAGAGGACTGAGCATGCCGATGTTAAAACTCAGGCAAGAGTTTCTTGGTAACCACTTTTGCAGTCTCGTGTTTGGTAGGGAATGTTTTCATCCCTTCTGAGAAGGTATCTGTGAAAGCTAGTAAATATTTATAACCATACATTCCACGTTTGACTTCAGTAAAGTCTGTTTTTCAATGGACATCAGGCCTATGGCCACAAAGCCAGATCCCAGAATTCAGTTTGGTTTTTCCTTGGTTGATCTGGGCACAGGCCAGACAGTTAGCAGTTACTTGTTCCAGTAATAAATCCCGATTGGGAAGGTAAGTTCCAATTTCTTGTCTATCTAGCAAAGTTTTCATCTTTTTGGCGCTCAGATGAGTCAGTTTATGGAGGTGGTCTATTAACATTTTTGCCATTTTTATAGGCAGTATAGTCTTTCCTTGGTAGACCCAGCATTGCCGATTGGGGTCATAATCTGTACCTAGTTTTTGAACAATGTCCAAATCCATTTCATCATAGTCCCAATCTGGAGTCTTAGCTGTTTCCTTTTCAGTCAATATGCTTATAGTCAATAGTTGGGGGCCTAAAGCTGTAGTGAGATGGTCCTTCTGTGGCACTGACCACGCCCATTGGGGCGAGGCAGCGGGCAGAATAACTGTACTCGTTACAAATGGCGCCCATGTGGCTAGTAAGAACTTCCACTTAAACATTAACAAAAGCTTCAAAAAGGGTTTTAGAAACAAAAGAACAAAGACAAACAAGCTTTCTTGGTAGAAGCATTTTTCTTGGTTGAACTCTACTTGCAAGAGACAAGCAGATTGTGTGGCTCCTTTAAGAGAGGTTTCCTGACTCAGCATAAGCAGCAAAAAACTGCATGGCTTTTAAGAAGCACTACTAACAATTTATTGGTGTGTACGAGAGCATGCAATGGCAGTGACCACATCTCCAATCTGGCAGCATGGGGCTGGATGGCAGTGTAGACCAAGGCAGAAAGCACAGCTCTCATTGCTGGAGGTAAAATAGATGCCTCCATGTTTGATAAACTGCCACAGAAACAACTATGAATTTCATTTTAGTAATGTTGTTGTTTAACAGATAAAGACTTGTGGCCAGACGAAGATAAAAATTTACAGTAAAGACAGATCCATATTAAGAATCTAAAAGTTTACAGTGTGTTTTAAAATAAGGAGACATGGAAAAAAATAAAATGGGTTTAAAAAGACAAAGAGGAACTGGGTGTAGTGGCACATGCCTTTAATCCCAGCACTTGAGAGGCAGAGGCAAGCAGATCTTGTGATTTCAAAGATGCACCTGTTGGGGCATCTGCTCTTGACAAATGGAATTTCTGTTGAAGAGTCCTTGCATTTACATGAAATTGCTGATGGAATTGCCTAGCCTGATCTAAAGATGAGCTGTAAAAAATACATTCCACCATTGTCCATTGATCAACAATGTAATTTCCTTCACTTAAGGGCCCAGGCAGGCAAACCCGTATGACCTCTAATATGATGAATATAAAAGCCTTTCTTTCTCAACCTAATTAATCTTTGTAACTCTTGTAAGAGTGAACAAACAACACTACTAATTTTAATAGGACCTGCTAATTCCAAAATTTTTACTGCATTCACCACATATGCTGAATCTGAGATCAAATTAGATGCTAATGGGCAAATTTTGAATACTTCGACTACAATTTTCAATTCCACAATTTGAGGGGAACCTGCCTGAAATTGACACAACACAGGAGGCTTATTTGCAATCATATATGCCCCACAACCAGTCTTTGAACCATCAATAAAAACATTTGTTTGGCACTCCACTAAGTGGGATTGAGGAAGTTACTTTTGGAAAAATCACAGGATGTTCCTTTAAAAATGATATTAAATCATGTTTTTGATAATGATTATCTATCGTTCCTTCAAACCCACATTGCAATATGGCCCAATTATCAATAGTGCCACACAAGATCTTAACCTGGTGACAGTAGTAAAGCACCACAAGTAGCGCTGGGGGCGGTCCAAAAATTGAATGCTTTGTTGAATTCCACTGTGAGGCAAACTAGCGACTGCTGTGGGATAACGTTCTATTGCTTTCACTGGGGAGATTTTGGGATGAATCCAAAGAAATGATCCATCCTGACATAACAACCCAGTAGTCTGATTTTAAGTAGGGAGAGTGCAAAATGTGATAGCTTGACCTTCCTTCCATCTAGATAGAAAAGCATTTTGTAGTCTTTCCTCAACTTTACATAAGGCTTCTCTCGCTTCAACAGTCAATTGCCTAGGAGAATCAAGAGCTGGATCCCCTACTAATATATTATATAATGGCTTTAATTCATAATTTGGCAACTTTAAATAACTCCTAATCCAATTAACATCTCCTAATAACTTCTGAAAGTCATTTAACGTTTTCAAATTATCCTTTCTCAACTCAATCTTTTGAGGAACAATTTGTCTTTCATACACTTTGGCTCCTAAATAATTAACAATCTTATCCTTTTGAACCTTTTCAGGAGCTATAAATAACCTTTTCCAATAATTTAACCAAATCTTCATAAGCCTGATCTAAAATTTGTTCATCCTTGGCCGCCAACAATATATCATCCATATAATAGATGCATTTCAAGGCATGAAATTTTCATCTTAATACTAGGAGTCATGCAGTGTCTATTCAAGGCTTCAACTTGGGCTACAGTAAAAGAAGCTGAAATCCCATATGTTCTCATAGACTCAGCCAAAGCCTTGATGACCTTGAAGTCTAAAAGCTCCTCATCTATTGCCTCGGGCATCCTGGAAAACCCGAAAAGCTAGACCAAGGTCAGTTTGCAATGCTCTCCACACCTCAGGGCAAAAGGATTGCCCTGTCCTTCGGCCCCACCCTTCCTCCATCTGATAAGGGGAGCCACCAAAGCTTTATTCCAGGGGGATCCTCCTCCTCCTTACATCACCATTTCTCCTTCCCTTCCCCTCTCCGTTCTCTAAGGGATTGTTTCTGAACCTTTTCTACAAGGGCAAGTCCTCCTCAGAGTCTGTTTCATCCATATCAGACTCCCCTGTGCTCTTAACCTCTTCTGATCTTTCTTCTTGTAGCATTTCTATCACAGCTTGCCCCTTTTCCACTGCCTCTCTACAGCATTTCTGGTTCTCAGTGCAGCTATGCATTAACATCCAAATGGGTCTGACTCCAGGCTTTAGCATCCCTTGTTCCCAAGGGAAGTCAAGATCCCTGCCAAACTTGTCCCAGCACACTAACTTAAGGTCTCCCGAAACTGCGAAACCAAGGTGCAATGGCATCACATTCACCCAGAAACCTCTCTAATGTGCTTTTCTTTAAATTTCTTTGACAAAAGTAGCTCCTGAAGAGCCAGAAAAATTGGATGAGACTGAGATGTCCCCATTTTAAAAAATTTTACTTTCGGTTCACTAGAACCTCTTGCTCAATGCCTGAGACTTTATTGCCACTTATCCATTTGGTCCTTATTATCCCACTCTTCCTAAGGAACCTTATTGCTGCTTATTTCTACAGGCTTTATTGTCCCACCTTACCTTGAAACTTTCCAGTACTGCCCTGACTGCAAGAAGTTCTGATCTTAGTCCTGTTAAGGGCCACCAGCTATTGCTCCCAACCTCAGCCTGCAAGGAAGACACAACTCGGGCAAGATCATCTTCAAGTAGTTAATTCAGGATCCTTGAACATGCTTCTTCTTCTGACTCCAGGGAAATGCCTGCACTGGCTTAAATCCCCTTGCGCTGACAAACCCCATTGAGCCACGGGGACCCTGCAGATAGGCTGCTCTTATAGGGAAGCAAGCAAGCTCAACAACCTTGGCCCAATAAGGACGTTTTTTTTTTTTTTTTTTTTACCATAGAGAGCGCTCACCATCTGGAAGGTGGAAGCCTGCGCCATCTTAAGGCAAGGCACTTCGTAGCGCTCTACAGCCTCGAAATATAATAATCAAACACCTAGCATACAGAATAGAGAAAGAATATTAAGAGCAATGAAGGAAAAATATAACATATAAAGGTAGACCTATCAAAATTACACCGCAGTTCTCCATGGAAACCATCAATGCCAGAAGGTCCTGGATAGATGTTCTACAAGTATTAAGAGACCACGGAAGCGAGCCCAGGATATATAACTAGAAAAAACTCTCAGTCACTATAGATTGAGAAAACAAGTTATTTAATGACAAACCCAGATTTTCAAAATATGTATCTACAAATCTAGCCCTACAGAAACTATTGGAAGGAAAACTCCAACCCAAGGAAATTAACTATGCCCATGAAGATTGTAGGCAACAGATAATCTCACTACACCATTAAAATCTGACCACAATTCTTCACTGACCTTGAAAGGATCATATTCAACTTTATATGGAAAAACAAAAGACCCAGGATAGCCAAAACAACCCTGTGCAATAAAAAAAAAAAAAAACTTCAGGAAGCATCACCATCCCTTACTTTAAGCTCTACTACAGAGCTATAGTTCTGAAACAAGCCTGGTATTGGCACAAAAATAGACATTTAGACCAATGAAATAAAATTGAAATTCCTGATATTAACCCACACACCTATGAACACCTGATTTTTGACATAGGTGCTAAATGAATACAATGGGTCGAGGACAGCATCTTCAACAAATTGTGCTGGCACAATTGGATGATGGTGTGTAGAAGCCTGCAGATAGACCCATGGCCATCACCATGCACAAAACACAAGTCCAAATGGATCACAGACCTCAACAGCAAACTAGCCACATTGAACCTCATAGAAGAGAAAGTAGGGGTTACCCTTGAACAAATTGGTATAGGAGACCACTTCCTGAACATAACTCCAGGGGCACAGACACTGACAGCAACAATTAATAAATTGGACCTCTTCAAACTTAGAAGCTTCTGTAAGGCAAAGGACACATTGGAGAAGACCAGAAGGCTGCCCACTGACTGGGAAAAGATTTTCACCAATCCTATATCCGACAAAGGGCTGATCTCCAAAATATACAAAGAACTCAAGAAACTAGTCAACAAAACACCAAATAACACTAGTAAAAATGGGGTACAGAATCAAAGAAAGAACTCTCAATAGATGAAATCAAAAAGGCTGAAACACAACTAAGAAAGTGCTCTAAATACTTAGCTATCAGGGAAATGCAAATCAAAACAACTTTGAGAAACCATCTTTTCCACACTGTGTGACTCTTTCAGAACCACCACTGCCCTGCTAAATTCTTTTATATTTGCATTTTCTTTCCTGTAGATTCAAAAAAAAAAAAATCCCTAAATTATGTAACATCTGTATAACTACAGAGAACAACGATTAAGTATCTTTAGCTACAATGGCAGTCACTTTCACACTTCCTGTGTGACACTTTTTTAAAAACAAGGCCATCAGTGGTCTGGTGCCTCAACCTTGAACTACCTGTAATTCCAATACTAAGGAGCCTAAGGGAAGGAGGCAGGCAGAGTTTGAGTCCAGTCTAGGCAACATAGAAACCTCTTTCTCAAAAAAAAAAAAAAAAAAAAAAAAAAAAAAAAAAAAAAAAGAAAGAAAGAAAAGAAAAAAAAACACACACACATATTCTGAGAGACAAAGTTGCATACTGTTGTCTTCCAGCACTTAGGAAGTAGAGTCAGGAGAATCAGGACTGCAAGGTCCTTTATGGTACATAGAAAGCTAAAGATGAATGTGGACTGTATGAAACCTTGTATAAGGAAGGAAGACACCCAAAGGCTGACACAAAAACTTCACCAAGAAAAAAAAATCAAATCAAATCCTTACCATCTTTCATATCTATTCTTAGTCAACAAAGTATTGCAAACAATATCCTCATTATTTTAAAAACATTTTAATATTGGGAGTATTTTGTGAACTGAAAAAATAAAAACCTCACAAGGACAACATTGAACAGCAACAAAAACAGACGTAGGATACATACACACTCACATACATAGGACACCTCTAAAAAGAAATATCAATCCCTAACCCTAACAGGTAGATATCAAGTATCATTCTTTCTCCACGTGCACTTTAAAGATGAGTAGTGAGGTACCTGCAACCATGATATAGCAATCCTAGCTATCCCAGAATGTGAGACAGTAAAGTAGGCTACCATATAGCCATATATTCAGGAGTTCCACACCAGCCATGGCATCACCACAGAAATGAAAACAAAATTTAAAGACTTAGGTAAGTACTTTGCTGTCAGTCAGGCAAAGAATGGAACTGTTGATCCTCCATTTACTCACAATTACTTTGAGACAAATGCAGAAAAGTAAGAGAAATATATTACACCATATGCATTCCACTTTCATGAATCCACTTTTTAGCTGATCCTCCAGTGCTTAAATTCAGTGATGAATACTCAGTTAATTACAGACTAGTAAGCGGTAACATCTCTAATACGAAAAGGAACTACTGCACTTCCCCAGGTATAAATCTCAAGTCAAATTCTAAAGTGCTGCAAAATAAGTATAAACTTTAGTCCCAAAAATGACAGCAGTGGTTGCTGTGGTGGAACCAGGTGTACACACTCTAGTACCTGAGAGACAGTCAGCTGTGTCTTCTGTTGCTAATAGTAAGGGAGATGACAGCTGAAACCCATCATTGAACTCAGCAGCTTGCTCTGAGATCAATGAGGACTTGGATAAAGTGCTTCAGAGTGGTGGCTTGGAGTGTGTTCCAGAGAGTATTGTTGGAAAAGAATTGGAGACAGGTGGCACCTGCAGAGCGGTTGGCTTTTTAGGACACCAGAGATTATCTGGCTGGTACACAGAAGGGAGAAAATCAACTAGAAACCACAATACAAGGGGAAACCTCTCCTGGAGTTGGAGGGCTGGATTCCTTTGAATTTAATAAAATGGAGAGGTCAAGGTGTCCATGGAGGAACAGGAATTCTGTGCAGGGCCAGGGGAAGCCCCATTCATTTCATCCTCTCATTTCAACCCAAAGGGAGATGAGTCTTTGTGTGGGGATGAGGAAATGGGGCAGGTGTTACTGGAGAATCTTGGAGTCTACTGCTCATGTCTAATGTTTTTTGGCCATGCATGGTATTTTGGTGACTATTTTCTTGAATTCTTTGTATATTTTGGACATCAGCCCTTTGTCAGATGTAGGGGTGTGAAGATCAATTTCCAGTCTGTGGGCTGCCGTTTGGTCTTGTCCACTGTGTCCTTTGCCTTACAGAACCTATTCAGTTTGAAGGAGTCCCACTTATTGTCGATCTCATTGTATGTACTCTTGGAGTTATGTTCAGAAAGTGGTCTCCTCTACCAGTTGTTCAATGGTACCCCCCCTTTCTATTCTAAGAAGTTCCATCTGGTTGGAAATATGTTGAGCTCTTTGATCCAGTTGGACTTGAGTTTTGTGCATGGCTATAGACATGGGTCTATCTGCACTCTTATACAAACCATCATCCAGTTGTGCTAGCAACATTTGTTGAAGATGCTTTCCTCCCTCCCTTTTATACTTTCAGTGTTTTGTCAAAAATCAGGTGTTTGTAGGTGTTAGGGTTAATATCAGGATTTTTTATTTGATTAAATTGGTATACCTGTCTATTTTTGTGCCAATACCAAGTGGTTATCAGCCCTATAGCTCTAGAGTAGAGCATGAAGTTGAGGATGGCGATGCCTCCTGAAGAACCTTTATTGCACAGGATTGTTTTGGCTATCCTGGGTCTTTTGCTTTTTTCACATAATGTTGAGTATTATCCTTTGAAGGTCAGTGAAGAATCTTACTGGGATTTTATGGGGAATGCATTGAATATGCAGATTGCATATTCACAAGAACACATAAATATTAGGTTTTATAACAACAATTACTAATAAAAGAGATAATAAAAGTGCAAGTATAGGAATATGCAAAGCTATAGTAGCATATTTGAATCTTTTTACTGAAGTTATAGTTTATCTAGACAAAAAGAATGCATCAATAACAAATAGTCCTAAGCTTTAGGAAAATTATTTCTCAGTCTCTACATCCCTAAGTTAATTCTAGAACTTTTTGTACTTTGGTTGCCTCTTGTTGTCTCCCATCTATGTTTTGGAACAGTCATTGTCAGATGTTGAAGTTTCCATTGAAGCTATCCTACTCAGTTTTACACTGGTATAGTAGATACATTTCATTAGATTGCAGAAATTAAAGAGTGTTAATTAGGACATACTTGTAATGAGTAATCAATGGGGAAATAAATATATTCTGTCTCTAGATTTAAAAAGCCTATAAATTTGAGGAAAATATTTAACTCCATGGTCAGAGGCTGTAGCTTCCACTGTATAGAAAAACATGAAACCATAAATGAATATTTATCCAAGAAATTGCTTTAAAACAGGGGGCCCCTTGAGGAACACTATGGGCCAGGTCAATCCCCAGAGGATATTTAAAATAAGTAGTCAAACAAAGGTGGGGCAATGGAAGGGGTATGTATGAATGGAAAACAGAAATTACTTCCTCTAATGCCAAAGTCACTTCATAACTGCACATACTATCTGCCTTCCTGCTCCCCATAACTGCACTTACTCCCTTCTTTCAGGGTGCATGCAAACCTGTCTAGGCCAAATCTATTGTTATTTAGATAGGAGAAAATCATCATCAAGACACAGGCATCCTGTAGCAGGAAAGGTAATATCTTAAGGACAAAAGGAGTTATTGGAGCTCAATGAACTCATGAAAATTTGGAATGCATACCAATATACCAGTTGAGAAAAGTCAGACTGGCAGACTAAATTCCAGGATGGCCAAAGCACACAGAAGCCATGTAAGGATATAGATGATGAGATCTACTTTTAACTGCTTGGTGACAGTGAACATGTTTGATCCCAGGACAAAGGAGGCAGCCTGATTTTCTGAGGTTGAGGCCAGCCTCAGAGTTCCAGGGCTGCACTGTCAAACCTGTTTTGACAACAAAAAACAAAACAAAATAAAACAACACAAATCTAATAAAGGAAGAATCAGATCCACCTTCTAGTGGTAGCCAGCATGTATACAGGGTATTGAAGGAGGAAGCTCTCCCTCTTTAGCTGCTAACCCTTGCTCTGGCTACCAAATATATTCATTTACTACCATCAGAGCCCATGTCTTTGTAATTTTGGTATATAATGACCAGCTGAGACATCCATCCTGATAAACTAAAAAACTTCTGTACTCCTAAGATTCCCATTGGTAGGCAACCGTTGTTGGACTAACTAGATCACAGCATGTGAGACATTATAATAAATCCACTTTCTACATATATGGTAAGATTCATCATACATTCCATTTCTTGTAGAGAACATTGAATAATGCACTTGGTTTTTGTTGGGAGCCGGCCTTGAGTCACATCCTCTTGCAGAATTACTTACACCTTAAAACTCTAATTGAGCCTTCTCTTGGTAAAACAGAAAACTTCTTAAACAAGCATTCTGTGTCATTAACCCCAGGAACTGAGGTGAATCAGACAGCAGGAATTGAGATAAGCAGACATTTACAGTCTGTGGTTTATGGCCTGGGACATTACCAGAGCCCCCGATTGGGCACAGTTACCCCTCCCCACTTCCTCCCTGCTTTGCTTTAAAAGCCTCTCTTTGGCCTAATAAAATTGAGACCATGACAAACCATTGCTTGGTCTCATTCCTTCTTTCTCACCCATTTATTTTCAGGTTCTAGCCCACCTCGACCCACGAATAACATGGTTCATCTGGTGGGGTAGGTTTTTCTTTTGTTTTCTTTTTTATCTTATCAGTGAAGATGTATTGGCTTACAATAGTGCTCACAAATACATACTTCCTAGTTCAATTCCTCTCCAAATATTCAATTTTCCATGAAGACTACTCTTCTCATTATTATGCATTTGCCAAGTGTTTGCTCTCAGTTTCAGGGATAAAACTCTACATCTATGGAGCCATCATCCAGCTATCTGACAGGAGAAAGACATATTATCTTTTTTTTTTTTTTTTTTAAATCTGGTTCCTTCTTTTCTTTCCTGATTGTCTGAAGTTCCCAAGACAACCGGGTAAAAAAGTTACTTTAGTTCACATAAATTCAGTGTTAAACCAAATAACAAATATCAATTTTTGCATCCCTAAATCTCTGTGTAGGAAATAAATATTCTGAGCTCCCATCCAACTTGTTCACCAAGAATAACTTAACCCACTTAAGTAAGTATAGTTAGCTAGCCACACTGTGTCTAGGAGGAAGAAAGGAAAATTCCTGTGAACTGCAGGAAGATAGCAGGGGTCAGCTATAGAACAAGTGTTATAGAAATTCACATCTCTGCTGACATAGAAAAGTCTTTGTCTGTGATAGAAGGCAATCAGGACCCATTGTAATGTGTCCTTAAGCACTCTGCATCCAGCTGTGAGGTACTCTTATCAATAAGGCCTTACTAGCCAATCGGACCCCAAGGTGACCTGCCTGTCAGAAGAAGTACAGAGCCATTCTGGCCTGGATTTGAAGAGAAACTGGAGGCAGTGGTTTTGTGTACTGTGCTGTTAGGAAGGGCAAATTGGAAAACCACAGCATGGTGAGTGAGGGTCTGCTGTCCTCAGATGGGTAGTGGGAGATGGTGAGGTATGTGATCCAGTGTGGAGGGTATTTCATGAGTTGTCATACAGTCCATAAAATTCCCAGAAGTGAGAGGCAGGCCTCTAAATAAATGTTCTGTGGGCTGTATCTGCTCTGATCACTGGGAGCAGGGAAGTGGGTATAGAAACATCTACATACTTTTGGTACACCCACTGAAAGCATGGCAACAAACTTCCAGAGGCCTTTTAGGTAAGTATCTTTTAGAAGGTCAGCACTTTGCATTTTACTTTTATGTGTAAGATCCATTTATTGTTAATTTTCTGCACGTTGTAAAAGACATCTCATGTAAGGGTAGCACTTCACTATTTAGCAGTGATCTACAGGAGTAAATTTGTAACACAAAGGATTTACAAATGCTTTGGAGATAGTATGTCTCACAATGTAGAATTTAACTGAGGTAGGACTGCCTCTAAAACACACAAAGCTAAGTGTTTGTTGACCAGACCTGATAGAATTTTGAATCCCAAATACACATTTGTTCACCATGATTTTCCAGACATTTGACTCCAAACCATAACAAAGAAGCCACTCCTGTTTTATAACAGAATGTAGTCCCTTACTGATATCAAAAAAACAAAACAAAACAAAACAAAACAAAAACAAAACAAAACACACACACACACACACACATACACGCACAAACTGGCCCATAACCAGCTGCTCACAGAGATATTAAATGTCCACAAGCAACCTTTAGGCCCAGTATGCCATATAGTTGCAGTTTTCTTCTCCAGAAAAGCATAGTTCTACCAGATTGGCAATAGGACACCAGATTTTAAAAAGTAAACCAATGATGTATGAGTGGCCAGATAAAGCACAGCTTTCATTTAGGCTCTCATGCGGGCATGACGAACATTCTTTTGTCTAGGCCTTGGGAGCTTTCCCTAAGGCCCTGGTGTATTAACCATAAAACAGAGTACCTTGTCCAAAATCAGGTATTTGATGGGGAGAGCTGGTATTTGTTTGGAACAAAGCCTTAGTGGACAGGATATTTCAGGTCTGTAGATCTAAACTACATAGAAATATGTTTCTCAGTCCCAAGGCCACTGTGGGCTTAGTCAGTAATAATCAGGAGATACCCTGTGTTCCCCTTGTGTGGCATTGTTTTAGTGGTCTTCTCCTGAGTTTGTCCCATTGAATGACTTCAAGGAATTCTCCTGTTTCCTTCCCTTTCCTTCCTGGAAGTAGTGTACAACAGTCTATTCTCGTTAAGAAGCTTACTTGGCATGGGGAAATTCTCCCCATCCCAGCATGTTTTTGTTTTGTTTTGTTTTGTTTTTAATATTTTCTACCTTCTACATTCCCCATTACCTTTACCTCAGGATCCTACATGTGAAGCAGGTCCATCAGTTTCAGGTATCTGATGTCCTTAAGAAACAGTATTTGGAACACATTTGCTGTATAATCCTCTCATCTTCCTTAGAAGCTAGACATTGCAATTGTTCAATGTCTAAAATGGAGCTTGAACTTAAAAAGCTATTTAAGAAGGATAGAATATATGAAATGCAAAAATATGTCTAGGCTGCCTCCTGTTTGAGTATTTTCTAAGATGGATACATGTTATGTTAGATGTATTTGTTTTTATAGATCTCCTCTCTGGGTGAAGTGATTTTTCCCTGGGAAGGCATATCAAGGCTAGAACAGATGCATTTTCATCCTGTTAGAAGAATGTTTATGAGGCAAGCTGTTATGTTGATGCAGGTGGCATTAGTTGCAGTCTGTTGCTCTCCAAATAATGGCCTTGCTGTGTTCTGTACTATACTTTTAAATTTCTTAAATTACTGTAACACCTCAGAGATGTAAAATTTCCATTAGGGTCAGGTATTGAACTATCCAGTGCAGTCACAGGAAATGGATTCACATGTGGAGAATTGCCTCTGCCTTTAGATCAGAATAAGCAAAATTCTTTACACTGAAGGAAGATTCAGGTTAAGCAACCAGGTGCTAGAGTCACCACTATGAAAAAAGGACCTGACTGTGGTAGGGGGAGTGATTTTGTAATTTCCCATCATGTTTGAATCCATGCCATGTGTATGAATCCATACCCACATACACAGACCAGTGTATGTGGGTAAACAGTTTGGGAAACTAGTTCTGAGCCAATGAATGTTGAATTTGACAATAGGTAACACTCTGTGTACAGAAATGTTCAATCCTGCATTACACAGTAATATCAGCTCAGAGGTTTGAGAAGGAGATCATTGACTATGTGTCAGGATACCACGCTCAATACAAAATAACAGCATATGGGCAGCAGCAGTCTCTTCTTAATTACTGCACTATTTTGATTGTGATCTATCAAGTTTTTGAAGATCAGATTACTAAGCTGAGTCACTATTTAGCTACACACTTGGTTAAGTGTAAGTCACTAGTTAGCCACAAACTAACCCACTAGCTAGCCACACATACTAACTCACTAGTTAACCACATACACTATGTCACCTGTTAGCCACATACATAAGTCACTTGTTTGTAACACACATGAAGTCACTAGTTAGGCAAACACCTAAATCAATAGTCAGCCACATGCCTATGTCACTAGTTAGTCACAAAAACTAAGTCATATGCTACCAGATAAATAAGGCCGTACTTAGCCACACACACTAAGATAGTAGTTAGTCATACAACTAAGTCACTAGTCAGCTACATGCCTAAGCAGTAGTTAACCACATTGACTAAGTCACTAGGTAGACAAAATTATAAGTTACTAGTTAGCCACAGGCACTATGTCACTAGTTAACCACACACACTATACCACTGCTTACCCACACATACTAAGTCACTAGTCAGCCACATATCTAATTCACTAGCTAGCCACAGACACCAAGAAAGTAGTCAGCCACACACACTATATTACTTATACAAAATAAGAGAGTAGTTAACCATTCACCTATGTATTTAGTCAGCTACACACCTAAGTCACTTGTTAGCTACATACACTAAGTCACTAGTTATCCACACACACTAAATCAGTAGTTAGGTACACATACTATGTTACTAGTTAGACACATACTAAGTCACTAGTAAGCCACACAACAAAGACAGTAGTTAGTCATACTCATCTAGGATACTAGTTAGACACGTACACAAAGTCAATAATTAGCCAAACACAGTAAATTACTACTTAGCCACAGACACTATGCCACTAGTTAGCCACACACACTAAGTCACTAGATACCTACACACATTAAATCACTAGTACCCAGAAAAACTAAATCACTTGTTATCTACTGCAGACCTCTGTGTGGGCAATGGTCTGTGAGGAGACCAAGACTCTGATTAACAGGTCAGGAGTTGCTTTGGCTTGACAGACAGACACAAACACACTCAAGGATCTTTGCAACAGCAGCAAGTTTTACTTCAGACCATTGGGTTTTTATGCAGAAAGTTCAAAGAACAGATCTTTGGCCACAGTTTAAAATTCACAGACATACTATAAAAATGTCAGCAATTACTTTAAAGCATGAGATTGTAAACACATCTAAGCAAGTGTGTAGCTGGGAAACTCTTTCTTTCTTTCTTTTTTTTTTTTTTTTTTTGGCCTGCTTGTGGTCAGCATACCAGTGATTTGATTTACCCAGTTTAGAGAATAATCATTGTCTCTGGTCCGTAAACTTTTAATATTGGTAAGAACTCTTGTACTGTTGTATTGATTCAGGGGCCCTAAGACTGCAAGTTAGAGTATTGTTTTAAATCCCACAACAGCTTTGCTAAGGGCAGGCTAATTACAGGAAGGGTCATCTTGTGGGCAAATTCCTACAGCTTTAGGTATGTTAATTTATTAGGCCTTGTGCTGACACCTGAAGTCTCAACTGGCTAAGTGGGATTTGTAGTTCAGGGCACAGAGGATAGCATCCATCTGCTGTTTGCTGGTCTGTATCTCTTTCAGTTTCTGAAAATATATCTAAGTGTTTTCTGGGCTTCTCTGAATTAACAGTGGAGCTACAGGCCAAAACACCCATGATCAAAAGCATTATAGATATCATAGCACAAAATACTCCAAGCACCTGTTCCAATCTGCCAGTCAGACAAGCACCTGCAGGAACGTGGACCACTTTTCCCCAGGAAGCATAACTACATGTGGTACGAACCTCTGGACAGGTAGCCATTGAGATTTCTCTCAGCCATTGCTACACTGTCTCCACTGGGGCTGCTGTGGCAGTTAACCACACATTAAGTCACTAGTCAGCCAGGTACCTAAGTCACTAGTTAGCCAGAAACATAAGTTACAATTTAGCCACTCTTGCTAAGTTACTAGTTTGCCACACAAACTAAGTTACTAGTCAGCTACAGAGCTATGTCACTAGGTTCCACATACACTAAGTCACTAGTTAGCTACAGTCACTAACACAGTAACTACTCACCTCTAGTTAGCCACACACTTGAGGCACTTTTCAGACACATGCACTACGTCACTAGTTAGTCACAGTCAATATGTCACTTGTCAGCCACTCCTAAGTCACTAGTTAACCACACACACTATGTCACTAGTTGGGCACATACCTAAGTTTCTAGTTTGCCACATAAGCTAAGTCACTAGTCAGTAACATTTAAGTCAGTAATTAGGCCAACACTCTAGTTACTAGTAGACCACACCATAAGTCAATAGTTGGCCACACAATTAGGTTACTAGTTAGATACACTAACTCACAGGTTAGCCACATACAGTAAGTCACTAGTTAGTCATACACACTAAGTCACTAGTCAGACACATACCTAACTCATTTGTTAGCCATGCATGTAAGTCACTAGCTAGCTACACACCCAAGCCACTATTTTGTCATAGAGGCCAATATCTTCCCTAACAGAGCAGGGTATGGGCATAGCTTTCATACCAGCCCATGGGAAAGAGGAAGATGGAAGTGTGTGAGTTCAAGGCCAGTCCTGGCTATTAGAGAGATGGAGAGAGACAGAGTGAGAGAGAGGGGGAGAGAGGGAGAAAAAAAGTCTGTCTAAAAGAAAAACAGCTCACACTAATTTGATCCCAGGACATAGGATTTCAGGCCATTAATCCCAGCAGTAGGGACTTGGAGATAAAGTGACATGGCTGGACAGAAAGAGGAAGAAAAAGGTAGAGGAGACAGAAGAGCATTAAGTGTGATGATTTTGTTTGAGTAGTTAGTCTGAGGGATCAAAGAGATAGCAGTCAATCTGAGGAAGCAGTATGAGGACAGGATCACATCGTTTGTCTGATAATAGGTAGAGATAAGAACTCTAGTAGCCAGATGCTCTGAGTCTGTGATCCTTCCATTTTCACCCTCCCACTCTCTGTGAGTTTGTATTAATAAGATCTATTAGAACTTGCTCTTCTGCCAGCCATTGCCTAGAGGTGGTGAGTATGGGCCAAATTGGGGCAGCCTCTCCCCTGCAACCTCTCCCCCAACTTCCTGTGTTGGCCCCCCTCATCCTGCTGCTCCTGTGTCCTTTCCCTATAGAGAGCACACTTGGAGCTCTGATACAACCCCACACATCCCCACCGCCAGCCAGCCCCCACTACCCTGTGCCCTAACCTGTACCTTGTCCTGCTGCTCTGGTTGAGCACTGGGAAAGAGGGTGGAGCAAACAGTCCACACTACTTTGGGGACTTATCGGAGCAACTCTGAACAAAGGAGACCTGCCTATCCACGTGGGTCCACCCATTTCCACCTGCTTGGTCTCTGACCCCCACCTCCAGTCCTCTGCTGAAGTCCGGGATATCTGCCTATCTCTACGGGTCCACTCTGAGTTCCCTCCAGCAAATCCTTGACCCCCATAGCAGAGCTTCTGCTATAGAAAGAAGCCTCAGGTGGAGAGTGCCAGTTCCATGAGAGATTGGACTATTGGTGCAGAAACATCCCGAGTATCAGCCCAGCCTTAGTCCTCTTCTGCCAACCATTGGCTAGAGACTACACTACTTTGTGGGAAATCTTGGAGCAAATATGAACACAGGAGACCGGCCTATCCACACAGGACCAATTGTAATTCTCAACTGCTTCGCCTCTGACCGCCATCTACAGTCCTCTGCTGGAGACTCAGGCCCCTCCCAGAGACCTGCCTATCTCTGCGGGACCACTCTGAGTTTCTGCAGGCATCTTCTACTGGATCCTCATCCCTGACCCCATCCCTGGGTCCCTATTTGTGGAGAGGCAACCTATAGAGCTTGGACTACCAAGAGCTACAGATATTGAAACTCTGACCCACATAAGCCCACCCGGGAGCACCATAGAGAGAGGGAGAGACAACACAAACACCTATTGAAAGAAGCTATGGAAAGACGACAATACAAGAAAATAACTAACAACAGAAGGCAATCATTAAACCACCAGAATCTAAGGAATCTACACCAACTAGAATGGAACACAACAAAGCAGAGGAAGCAGAAGGGAACGACTTAAAAATTACTGTCAAAAAAATGATAGAGGCCTTCAAAGAAGATGTGAGAAAATCCCTTAAAGAAATGGGAGAAAAAATAAACAAAAAAGTGGAAGAAATGAACAAATTCCTTAAGGAAAGAAAAGAAAGTACAAAAACTAAGAAACAAGAGAATCAAGTAGGTGAAGGAAACAGTTCAAGACTATAAAACTCAAATAGAGAAAATAAAGGCAACACAAACCCAAGGAATGCTGGAAATAGAAAAACTGGGCAAAAGATTGGGAACTGCAGATGCAAGCATAACCAACAGAATTCAAGAGATGGAAAAGAGAATCTCAGGTGCAGAAGATAAACTAGGAGAAATAGATTCATCAACCAAAGAAAATCATAAACCCAACAAATCCTTAACACAAAATATCCAGGAAGTCTGGGACACAGTGAAAAGGCCAAACCTAAGAATAATAGGCATAGAGGAAGGTGAGGAAGACCAGGTCAAAAGTGTTGAAAACATATTCAACAAAATCATTGAGGAAAAATTTTCCCAATCTGAAGAAGCACATGCCCATGAAAGTACACGAAGGATACAGAACCCCAATAGGCTCGACCAAAGAAAAAAGACCCCTCGACATATAATAATCAATACATCTAGCATTCTGAATAAAGAAAGAATATTAAGAGCAGTGAACGAAAAAGTACAGGTAAAATATAAAGGCAGAACTATCAAAATTACACCTGATTTCTCCGTGGAAACCCTCAATGCCAGAAAGTACTGGATAGATGTTGATGGCCAGATGGCGTCAGTGCAGAATTCTACCAGATATACAAGGAAGAAATAATACCACTTCTCCTCAAATTGTTCCACAAATTAAAAACAGAAGTTTCACTGCAAAACTCTTTTATGATGCCACAATAACCTTGGTACCCAAACCTCACAAAGACATAACTAAGAAAGAAAACTACAGACCAATATCCCTGATGAACATCTATGCAAAAATACTCAATAAAATAATGACAAACCGAATTCAAGAATACATCAGAGAAATCATCCACCATCACCAAATAGGTGTCATCCTTCAATTACAGGGATGGTTTAACGTACAAAAATCTATCAACATGACCTACCATATAAAAACCTGAAAAAGAAAAACCATATGATTATCTCTCTAGATGCTGAAAAAGCCCTCGACAAAATTCAACACCCTTTCATGATAAAGGTCTTGGGGAGATCAGGGATAACAGGAACATACATAAACATAATAAGAGCAATATAGATCAAACCAACTGCCACCATCAAACTGAATGAAGAGAAACTTTAGCCAATTCCTCTAAAATCAGGAACAAGACAATGCTGCCCTCTCTCTTCATATCTCTTCAATATCAAACTGGAAGTTCTAGATAAAGCTACAATACAACAAAAGGAGATCAAGGGGATCCAAATTGGAAAGGAAGAAGTCAAACTGTCTCTATTTGCAGATGATATGATAGTTTACATAAGCAACCCAATAAAGTCTACGAGGGAACTCCTACAGATGATAAACACCTTCAGAAAACTAGCAGGATGCAAGATAAATGTAAAAAAAAAATCAGTAGTCCTACTTTTTTATGAAGACAATGAGACAGAGAAAGAAATCAGAGAAACATCACCCTTTACAATAGCTACCAAGCAACATAAAGTACCTTTGTGTAACACGTACCAAAGAAGTAAAAGACCTATATAATACCAACTTTGTGGCTCCAAATTAAAGAAGACACCAGAAAATCAAAAGATCTCCCATGCTCTTGGATAGGTAGGATAAACATAGTAAAAATGGCACTCTTGCCAAAACCTAACTACAGATTCAATGCAATCCCCATTAAAATCCCACCACAATTCTTCACTGACCTTGAAAGGATAATAATGGAAATATGAAAAAACAAAAGACCCAGGATATTCAAAACAACCCTATACAATAAAAGAACTTCAGAAGGCATCAGCATTCCTGACTTTAAGTTCTACTACTGAGCTATAGTTCTGAAAACATCCTGGTATTGGCACATAAATACACAGGTGGACCAATGGAATCGAATTGAAAATCCTGATATTAACCCACACAACTAGGAATGCCTGATTTTCAAAAAGCAGCTAATGTTATACAATGGCGCAAGGACAGCATCTTCAACAAATGGTGCTGGCACAATTGGATGAGGGTGTGTAGAAGACTGCAGATAGACCCATGTCTGTCGCCATGCACAAAACTCAAATACAAATGGATCAAAGACTTCAACATCAATCCAGACACATTGAACCTCTTGGAAGAGAAAGTAGGAGATGCCATTGAACAAATAGGTATAGGAGACCTCTTCTTGAACATAACTCCAGGGGCACAGACACTGACAGCAACAATTAATAAATGCGAGCTCTTCAAACTTAGAAGCTTCTGTAAGGCAAAGCAGACAGTGGACAAGACCAAACTGCCACCCACAGACTGGGAAAAGAATTTCACCAATCTTATATCAGACAAAGGTTTGATCTCCAAAAATACAAAGAACTCAAGAAACTAGTCAACAAAACACCAAATAACCCTATTTAAAAAATGGGATACAGAACTTAAGAAAGAATTCTCAATAGAGGAAATCAAAATGGCTGAAAGACACTTAAGGAAGTGCTCAAAATCTTTAGCTATCAGGGAAATGCAAATCAAAACAACTTTGAGATAATATTTTAATCCTGCCAGAATGGTTAAAATTAGAAACACCAATGACTACTCATACTAGACAGGATATGGAGAAAGGGGAACACTCCTCCACTGCTGGTGGGAGTGCAAACTCATACAGCCATTTTGGAGATCAGTATGGTGGTTCCTCAGGAAAATGGGAATTAGTTTACCACAGGACCCGGCCATCCACCTCTTAGGCATATACCCAAGTGATCCACATCCATGCCACAAAGACATCTGTTCAATTATGTTCTTAGCAGCACTATTTGTAGACGCCCCTCAATTGAAGAATGGTTAATGAAGATGTGGCACGTCTACACAATGGAATACTATTCTGCAGAAAAAAGCAATGGTATCTTGAAAGTCACAGGCAAGTGAATGACACTTGAAGAAACCATCAAGAATGAGGAAACCCAGACACAAAAAGAGGAAAATAGTATGTACTCACTCATATATGGATTTTAGACCTAGAGCAAAGGATCACAAGCTCTTAATTCACACCAGCAGAGGAACTAGGATACATGGTGTATTCTCAGAGATCAATATAAAGTCACTCACAGAAGCGGAAAGGGACAAGTCCCTGAGAGCACAGGGGAAGTGGGGGGGGGCGCGAATGGAGAGAAAAGTAGGAGAATGCGAGTGGGAGGAGAGGAAAATATGTGCGACTAGGAAGATTTAGCCCTGTTAGGAATAGAAGACAGGAGAGAGAGAGAGAGAGGGAGAGAGAGAGAGAGAGAGAGAGAGAGAGAGAGAGAGAGAGAGAGAGAGACAGACAGACAGACAGACAGACAGAGGACATATAATAGGAAGCCAGTATTGGTTTGAGGATAAAATTGCACACAAAGAAAGGCCTAGAGAACTACAAGTTTGCCACCCTCTAACAGTTTGAAATTCCTTTGAAAGGCTCCCATAAATGCCCTTCCTGGATATATAGATTAACAACTAACTTATGCATGGAGCCCTCATCTAATTCCTGTTGGAAACAGGAGCAAACACTTATACATAAACACTGAGTCGAACTAGAACCCAGATGCAGATGGAGAGGAGACCAGACTGCACAAACACATAGAGACAGCTTACCTTAACAGGGAGGAGCTCATGGGCCAACTGACTGACAGCTGGGAAGCCAGCATGGGACTGACTCAAGCACTCCTGAATATGGGTCTCAGCCAGAAGGACTGAGCAGTCTAAAGGACCTCAGACAGTGGAGACAGGATATATCCCTGGTGCACAAAAGGACCTTGAGAGCACATCCCCATTGAGGAATAACTGCCTTAACCTTGAGACAGGAGAGAAGCCCTAGTCCCTACTTCACATGACCTGTCAGATCTACATGACCCCAACTGGATGGCATTCCCCTACATATGGAATTGGGGTGGGGAATGGGAGGTTATGGTGGTTAGAGTGCATGTGAGAGGGCAGAGAGTGTTAAATTGAGGGAAGGAGGGAGGGAGGAAGAGACACAGGGAGGGAAGGAGAGGAAACTGTGATCGACATGTAAAATAATAAATTAAATAAAAAATGATCACTATTACAAATATGTCCAACAATTTCTCTTAAATTATCTAGTACAAATCACTTATTCAATTTTAATAGGAATTTTTGGGGTTACTGGATTGTCTTAACCATAGTGTAATTAATTTTTCAATTGAAACTTTAAAGGAATTTCAAATTTAAAACAGCATTGTGCAGTGAGTTGACTTGTCTCAAACCCTATTAAAAAGGCATTTCAAATTAAATAAGGAAGTCTCTTGCACTCTAAACATGTCTTTTCTAATGCCTCACACCCTGCATTTACAGAGAACATACTATGTACTTTGCTTATCATGAATTAACATTTACTTTTAGTTAGCCAGCAGGTGGAGCCATAACATGCCTAAAACAGAAATCATACTGCAAATGTCTTTCCTCAGACACCAAGTATGTTTTAATTTCTTCGCTAAACTCTATAAATAAAGGAAATAACACCTTCAAAAATAAAAAAAGAAAAAGAACTTTACTGAAATCAAAGCAAAAATATCTGTTATATGTGTGTTTCTGTAATGTAACTGCAGGTTTTCAGACAATGCATTTGTCTGTAGACTGGACGTCAACTTTGTGCGATCTATTTTGGTCTGCAAATAGTGAAACACGGGAATCATGAAATTCTAATTTTCTCAGGAAACTCATTGTGGAAAAAGACTCATGTCTTCCTAATGAGAACGTCTGTAATAAAGAAACATTGACTTCTTATCTGACCACATTATAGGAAAAACAGGAACTGAGAATGTGGGAGGGTTTTAAATATGGGGAATATTCACTATTTGGCTTACTTAGATTATTTAGTTTTGCATATATTTGTCTTCTTTCAAAGTCTGTTTGGACCCTTTGGATGCATTATTAAACATATATTTTCTTTATTGTTCCAAATTAGTCAAACAAAATAAATATGATTTAAAATTTTATAATTCTTTCATTTTCCTTTTTGTATTAATTATTCTCTTCTTTTTAAGAATAGTGTTACTGTGACTCCCTACATGGCCCAGAACACACCAATATAGATGGAAGTTTTCCTAGGACATCAGAGAGATCTGCCAATATTGACTACAGAGTGCATGTCACTACATAAGTTGATTTAATTAATTGGCTTACTGAGGATGAGTGCCTGACCCTCACCAGTTAGGGTAACTAGGACACAGGCTCTGGTGGTCACTCCAGCAACAGAAAAAATTTCTTATCAAATACATCATTTTTGCCTCAAAGTTCAGTGATTGCCATATATGAGAAATATTATCTTGCTCACCGTTGAGTCTGTTTTAACTCATCAAAGATCCTGGGAAAAATACTGCATCGTCCTGCAAATATTGAAACCAAGGCTGACAGAAATAAATGGATTTTGAGTATTGTTAACTGTAATTCCTCATCCCATCATTCTAATGTCTCTCTATGGGAATCTGAAGCCACCTTAACCAGGCATGGTGGCAGAGGCCTGTAATCATGATTCTTAGAAAGTAGAGGTGGGTGTTTCAGGATTTCGAAGTCATCCAAGATAAAAATGGTTCATGGGGTATAGTGGGAGGACCAAAGAACAAAGATTGACTATCTTGGTTCAGGACACTCTACATAATCTTCCCCAAAGATCTAGGATTTCAGGGCCTTGTCACTAGCAATTGTTAGCTAAGCTATTTAACACGCTTCTACTTATTCTTGTTAATGTTTCCTGAATACGGTAGCCCAGATCATTTTGTGTTCAGATGCCTAGTGCTCATAGAGAGGAATTATCCTGTATTTGGAAGAATTAGCCACAGGTAAGGATGAGCACCCTAATTTCAAATGCAAATCCACATGTTCAGTCCTCAAACCATATATACATAACCAAGAGAAGTGAACTCTATTGATTTTATTTGTATGTTTGTGCATATATATTCACAAGTGCTTAACAAGAAAGGAATTTAAAGGGAAGAACATGTGAAGGGATAGAGAAAAGGCAGGAAGGAGTAAATTGGTGACATACATTTTAAATAAAAGTTATGAGAATATATTTTAAATAATGAAGATGACTAGAAATATAGCTTAGCACTCAAGAGAACTAGGTGTTATTACAAAGGACACATGTACCATTCCCAGAAACCATAGCAGATAACCATTTTCTGTAACTTGACTTCCAAGGGAGATGGTACCCTATACCAGCCTTTGCATGTACTGTGCCCAGGTGGCTGGAGGAAAACAGCCATATACATTAAATAAACCAAAAGTAAAAATGGAATTCTCTACAGTGGTGTCACAGCCCTGTCATAGACATCAGGTAGACCTAGTTAAGATGACCTTCTGGTCCTGCATGGAAGCATCCATGCTGTTCCTGTGAGGTATCATGCTCAGAGATTAATATAAGCCATATTCTGAGGTTAAAAGTGCTCAAAAGGACTGCTTATCTAAGAACAGCATTCAGGGAGAGATATGTGAATTTTCCTTGATGTTTTCTGTATTTGTGTCTTCTGCCCTTTGTATGTGTGAGATTCATAGACTCTGATACATCCTTAAAATATATTGAGACAACATTATAATGCAGGTTGTAACTTCTGGTCTAAAAGATAGATTTTCCTCTTTAAATCTTCATCTGTCTCAGTGGCTGCACTTGCATTCTGTTGTCCCTGTTTAAATTGTTTGATGTAGGTGCTGGGGCCTGTAAGAGACTTAAGGGTGATATCATACATAGGTTGGAAAATCTCTTCTAGATTGCCTTTTATTGTACATATTTACAATTTGGTCTTTAGGGCATGTTCCCCACCCTGCTCCCAAATAAATCACACACAGCGGCTTATTCTTATTTGGGAATTCCCGCCCTTCCTTAACTTGGCTTCTTTCCTGCTAGCTTTTCTTATCTTTAAATGATCCCGTCTATCTTTAGCCTCTGGGATTTTTCCATTCCTTAATTCTGTGCATCTTACTTTCACTCTTGCTCTATTTTAGAATATCTGGATGTGCCCTGATTTTCTTGCTCCTTCATCTCCACTGCTGGATTTCTCATATTTATTCTCTCTGCCTTCCAACCTTGCCTATCATTTCTTCTGCCTTGATATTGGTCAGTCAGGATTTTATTAGACCTTCCGGTGCTCCAGACAGGCAAATTACCACAGCTTAATAGAGCTAAACCAACTCCACAGTAAAGAATTCAAGGCGTGTTTCCCAACATCATTTAATATATGTTCCATGGCATAAATGAACTAATATATCTTAAAATAAATTTCCACAACATCACCTCTTAGTGATTAGCCAGAGTTTAATGCACACAGTCCTTAAAGGTACTTGGTTTATTAATCATTAAATATGTGGAGTGAATTCTTCCTGGGAAGACATATTAAGGCTATAGCAGTTGTATCTCTACAATTACAGGACATGGTTCTGAGACAGCACTGTTTTGTTGACTCAGGTGTCTTTGGTTCCTAGCTGTATGTTTCCCAGGGCAATGAAATTACTTACCACTTAATTGAAAATTAAACCCATACATTAATGGGTTGTACCACCTCTGCATTTTCAAATTACAATTTAGAGTCCTGTAGTCAACTATCCATTGCAGTTACCACATAAGGAATTCTGTGTAGTGAGGTAGTCCTTCTGTAGCACTGACCACGCCCATTGGGGGGTGGAGCGATGGGTGGAGGTGACCTGAGGAAGGAGGTCGGAGGGGGCCAGGAAGGCGCTCTCTTTCTGGCGTGACTCGGACAGGAGAGGATCGGGTTGAATTTCCTGGTGTTCATCTGTCTAGGTTGTAAGTTATTTCTCCCTGAATAAACATCTATTCGGCCTATTTGTTTATCCTGACCCTTATTTACCGCAATATCTGGTGTCAGAAGCGGAATTTACCTGGGTTTTGCCCCCCAGGCGGCAGAAGCCGCCCCCCCTCCCCCACCTTCCCCAACGGGCAGGGTTTAACCAGGTGGACTCACCACAGCTTTGGGACATTTGCCTCTTCCTTACTGCAAAGGAGATCTTTGCCGCTAAAGCAGACCTGAGAAGGCACTTACCGCTTAACATTTTTTGCCCCTTTCCGCACGGGACTTTGCATTCGCGCAGAGCCTCTCGGCGGCACCCGCCCGGCGGCACCCGCCCGGCTTGCACGCGTTTCGTCTTGTGTTACAAGTAACTCCAAAAGTCCCCTTTTAACAAAATTCTGCTTGCTATAGTTTGTTAAGAACTTTTTACAGGAACCGGGATCAGACGAGCCTGGGCGGCTAGGCGCTATTTGATGACACACCTCCAGGCGTAGCTACCACAAGCTGAGATATACAACTAAAAGCATCAAAGTTCCAGGACAGCAGAATTACACCTAAGGTAATTGTAACATCCTTTGCAATTTAAGCTGATATAAAATCTGAGATAAATTGTTCTATAACTATGGCAGATAATTTTACTATGCAGAACTTTAGGAATTATTTTACTTCATATGTAGAAGGGATTTTAGCAGAAGAAACTTATGACTGGACCAATATATACTTTTATTTTGTAATAGCAATGGGTTTCATCATTAACATGATATTCTTAAAGAAATGGTTTGAGATTACAGCAAACAATAAGGAACTTGTACAAACCATGGGAGACTTAGTAACAAAGATTCGAAACATTGAAAATGATAGAATTCAAAACATAGAGACAAAGATTCGAAACATTGAAAATGATAGAATTCAAAGCATAGAGACAAGGATTCAAAACATTGAAAATGATGGAATTCAAAACATAGAGACAAAGATTCGAAACATTGAAAATGATAGAATTCAAAGCATAGAAAATATAGAAAGAAAGATTCAGAATATTGAAGATGGCGTTGGCGAGCTGAAAGGTATAATTTGTTTAATGTCAGATACTTCAATAACCAGAACAGAAACAATGCAATGCATTAACAAACTAGCAGAAACAGCCCACTCCTGGTCGGAGGAAGCTACTAATAAGTTTAAAAAACTGGAACATCAGATAGAAAGACTAGATGACAGAATCTCTTCCATGTCTGAGGATAATGGCAAGCTAGCAGATAGAACATTGTTTCTGGAAGGCAGTTTACACGCCATTCAGATAATATCTAAGGATGATAAGATTAAAAACATGGAATCATTTGTAGTTGGAGAAAGTAAGAAACTGACTGATACAATGAAGTCTCTAGAAAGTTATTTGATTCAAGAAGTTCAGACACTCAAAGAAACAATGGTGAATAGATTTCAGGCTTTAGAAGACCTTCAGTCTGATACATCAGAAGAAGAACTACAGGTAATAGGGCATGAAAAAGATTTAAAATTTTCCACACCATTTAGGGTCAGGGGAGCTTTCCCTGTATCTATTCATGAAAAGCCAGCAACGAAGAAACATCCAAAAGGTGTCGTTGCATATCAGTGGGAACCAATACGTATGAAAGATTTAAAAGGTATAAAGGAAGCAGTAGTCTCTTATGGCATGCATTCACCTTATGTGAAGCAATTAGTAGAATCATGGGCATGGAATAACAAGGTAACCCCTAAGGATTGGGATCAATTAATATCAGCTGTCCTTGAAAGCGCCTCTCAAATAGAATGGAGGGCTTTATGGAGAGAGGAAGCAAAACTCTTGAACTTCAGGGCTTAAAGAAAGGGTATAAAGCTCCCCAAGATAAAATTCTTGGTGAGGGTCTCTATGCTGACCCAGAAACCCAAGCTGCCTATGATGAACACATCTTGTCTCTATGCAGTACAGCAGCTTTGAATGCTTGGGATAAGGTTCATGAATTAGGAGAGAGGATAGAACCTTATACCAAGATAAAGCAAGGACCTAGAGAACGTTTTAGTATCTTTTTAGAAAGATTATCTAGGGCAGTACAATTAGAGATAGCAGACATAGATGCTAGGCGAATACTCATAGAATCTTTAGCTTATACGAATGCGAATCCTCAATGCAAACAGGTGCTTTGGCCTTTAAAAATGCGATCAGCACCCTTGGATGAATGGGTCCTATATACAGGCAACATTGAGTATAATGACAATAAGACTGAAGCATGGATAGGAGAAGCCATATCTAAAGGTCAGAGAAGATATCAAGATAACAGAGTTCCTTACTATGGTGACTTAGAAGCTTGGGTAGGAGAAGCCATCCCCAAAGGTTTGAAAAGATATCATAATGTCAGATGTTATAACTGTGGTAAGATAGGACATCTAAAAAGAAATTGTAGGCAAAGCTTCCCTAGAAGTAACACCCCCAGGAATGAATCAAACAGAAGGCCTCAGCCTTCTGGGTTATGTAGAAGGTGTGGCAAAGGCAGACACTGGACAAATGAGTGTAGATCGACCAGAGACAAGCAAGGAAACCCTTTACCATCGGGAAACTCCTTGGGGGCCTCTCGAAGGCCCCCACATCACAGGTGGTTCGAACATTCCCAGTCACAGTGGAAGACAATCTCCCACAGGACAATTAGAAAATTCTGTGCCTATTATAAAAACTCATACTGCTCTGGATGACGAACTAGTGACGGAAGTTGAATCAAACATGACAGAAGGAAATGAAAAACGTATATTTTGGCAAACTGCTATAAATAGTCATAGGCCTAGATTGATAGTTAAGATGAATAATAGACTGTTTGAGGGTCTGGTGGACACTGGAGCTGATGTAACTATCATATCTAATAAATCTTGGCCTCAAAGATGGCCCCTGCATGAGGTAAATGTTCAATTCTTAGGGATTGGAACCCTGGCTCAGGTAAAACAAAGCACGAGATGGATTAACTGTATAGGACCAGAAGGACAGAGAGGGAGGTTGAGACCATATGTGGCTGATGTAGTGATAAATTTATGGGGTCGTGATCTATTACAGCAATGGAATACACAGATTAACATTCCTCCTGTATTAGATAGGAACCATAGACGACCTCATGATTGTTGAAAGAATACTGTTAAGTACTATACAAGACAGAGACCAAATATCCAGGCAGTACAAAAACAAAATACAAATGCTGAACAAACAGAGGAACCAAAAGCCCTACCTTTAAAATGGCTAACAGAGGAACCTGTCTGGGTAGGACAATGGCCTATGACCTCTGAGAAGTTAGAAGCTTTAGAAAGCCTGGTTCAGGAACAGCTAAATGCTGGACATATTGAGGAATCAACCAGCCCTTGGAATTCTCCTGTATTTGTGATCAAAAAGAAATCTGGTAAATGGAGAATGCTTACAGACCTGAGAGCCATCAATAAAGTTATCCAGCCAATGGGCTCTCTACAGCCTGGAATGCCCTTGCCTTCTTTGATACCCAAAGAATGGCCTATTATAGTTATTGATTTAAAGGATTGCTTCTTCACTATACCTTTACAAGAACAAGACAAAGAGAAATTTGCCTTCACGGTACCTAATTATAACAATTCTCAACCGGTGAAGAGATATCAATGGAAGGTTTTGCCACAGGGAATGCTAAATAGCCCCACCCTGTGCCAATATTTCGTACAAAAACCGTTAGAAATAATTCGTAAACAGTTTCCACAATCCATAATCTATCATTACATGGATGATATATTGTTAGCTGACTCTAAAGGAGAAATATTAGAAAAAATGTTTGAGAAAGTAAAGGAAGTTTTACCTCGCTGGGGATTACAAATTGCACCTGAAAAAATACAAAAAGGAGAGTCTATCAACTACTTAGGATATAAAATAGGTCTACAGAAAATTAGACCACAAAAAGTACAGATCAGAAGAGATCGCTACCAGACTCTTAATGATCTTCAAAAATTACTAGGAGAGATTTCTCAACTGCAAACCATAATTGGAGTAGAAGGGCATGATTTGAAAAACTTGAAAATGGCCCTAAAAGGAGATAAGGACTTGAATAGTCCACGAATACTATCAGCTGAAGCTGAGAAGGAATTAGAATGGGTAGAAAAGAGGATACTAGAAGCACATGTGGACCGTGTGGATCCAAACCTAGACTGTATTCTGGTTATATTACCATCTAGAGAATATCCTTCAGGGATTTTGATGCAGAGAGAAGATATCATATTAGAATGGATATTCCTACCACATAAACAGAATAAAAAACTGAAAACATATATAGAAAAGATCTCTGACTTGATTATAAAAGGTAAATTAAGACTTCGTCAGCTAATAGGAAGGGACCCAGCAGAAATTATAGTACCTTTAACTAATGAGGAAATTTCTTCCTTATGGAAAGATAACGAATATTGGCAGAGAGCTTGCAGTAACTTTTTGGGAACAATTAGCAACAACTATCCCAAAACTGAGAGAATCAAATTCATAAAGAAAACGATTTGGATTCTTCCACGCATTGTAAGAAAAACACCTATTTCTGGAGTTCATACATTCTACACTGATGCAAATAAATCAGGTAAGGCAGGATATAAATCAGGAAATATTAGTAAAGTGGTTCAAAGCCCTTACAATTCTGTACAAAAGGCAGAATTGTATGCCATTCTCATGGTACTTATGGATTTTAAAGAACCCCTCAATATAGTTACTGACTCTCAATATGCAGAGAGAGTCGTTTTACACATTGAGACTGCAGAATTTATTCCTGACAATACAGAATTAACTTCATTGTTTATACAGTTACAAGATACTATCAGAAAGAGGACTCATCCTATATATATAACACACATCAGATCCCATACGGGTCTGCCAGGTCCTCTAGCACAAGGCAATGATGAAATTGATCGTTTATTGATAGGAAGTGTGCTAGAAGCCTCAGAGTTTCATAAGAAACACCACGTGAACAGCAAAGGTTTAAAAAAGGATTTTGCTATCACTTGGGAACAAGCCAAGGAAATAATAAGGAAATGTCCTACTTGCTCATTCTATAACCAAACTCCTTTACCACCAGGCAGTAACCCTAAAGGTATAAATAGGAATGAAATATGGCAAATGGATGTGTTTCATTTTGCAGAATTTGGAAAATTAAAATATGTACATCACACTATAGATACATTTTCAGGGTTTCAATGGGCTACTGCTCTGAGCTCTGAAAAGGCTGATTCTGTTATAACGCACCTTTTAGAGGTAATGGCCATTATGGGCATACCTGCACAAATAAAAACTGACAATGCTCCAGCATATGTCTCCAGCAAATTGAAACAGTTTTTTGAGTATTACAAGATAAAGCACATAACTGGTATACCACACAATCCTACAGGACAAGCAGTGGTTGAGAGATCCAATCGTACTTTAAAAGAAATGCTCCATAAACAGGCAGGAGGAACCAAAACACCCAAACACAGATTACATAATGCTTTATTAACATTAAACTTTCTTAATGCTGATGAAAAAGGAAAAACAGCTGCAGAAAGACACTGGACAATAGAAAAAACTTCTGAACTAAATCAGCCAGTGTATTTCAAGGATGTACTGACCTCAGAATGGAAAGCAGGATATGTGTTACGTTGGGGTAGGGGTTTTGCATTTGTATCTACAGGAGAAGAAAAACTATGGATACCATCTAAGTTAATCAAGATCCGAGTTGAACAAGAGAAGCATCTTAATGAAGAGAAATGACAAGTCATCCAACAAACTAGGTCCTATGAGGTGTGCGGAGGCCTTTCAAAGGTAGGGGAAGTGTTCTGTTCTTGTTTTTACAGGAAAACAGAGAAAACCTATCATCAAACAGCCAAAAGACACTGAACATGTAGGTGCCTACAGAAGAGAAGACAGCTCTTCAGAAACAGTCACTTAAGGAAGCAGAATCTGATATATGGTAAAAAAAAAAAATTTAATTGTAGTAAACTATTTCTATATAGAAATCTATTTCTCTCTATTATCTAGTATTCCTGAAGTCCCAAATTTTGTAAACCAATGCTGGCTTTGGAGTTGGATTTGGCTTTCCTTCTCTAAATTCAAGCATGTTGTTAAGATTAAATTCATGGTTTCTGCCTTAAATCAAGAAGCCAATTGGTGTAAGGCAGAAGAAACAAAATCTGGGGACTCATATCTTATGCAATTTTCTCTCTGAAATCCTAATTTTCTCACATACTTTTAATGCTTATTGTTGTCTTTCCCTAATGCATACCTTAAAACTTGAAAATTTTACTTTAATATTGATGTGTAACTTTTCCACAAGGAATAATAACGATTCCTAACAGCAGTCTTTGAACTTTCCGGAAAGAAGATGGGGCCCCACATCATCATTTCCACTTGACTCAACCTGATGCATCGGAACTACAAACATCACCCTAAAACCGGTTTGAGACTGTTTTGCTCGAGACAACTCATGACTAGCTAGCTGTAATGGTGCACCTTTTTATTACACCCTGGCCAGTTTCAAATAGAACTACAGTCAAGAATTTTCTGCCACACAGTGACTAACTACATATGTCACAGCCAGTTCTGTTGAGAAATTTGGTTGCTAAAAATTTTCTTCCTACAGGATCCATTGGAGCAATCATCGTCCCATTTCAGCAGGAAGTAATCTTAATATGACTACGCCCCCTTTCCCTACCCTTGGAAATTTGGGATAATAGTCATCGTCTTTGGGTTGGTTTTAGTTATTTGGGATTGGGTGATGCTTACACTAGGGTTTATCTTTTAGACAGGAATAGGGAATGGTGGGTAAAGGTATGGTTTAGATGGGATATAAGTAGATTAGCCTATTTCCTTGAGAATTTGAGTTTGAATGAGATAGTATTTTACAGCTTACATTGTTATGCATTCCTATGTGGTAAGCTATGTAAAATTAAGTTTATATTTTGTTATATTGTGTTAAATGTTTCCACTTATAATATTTATGCACATTATTTTTTACCATATTCTATGTATGTATACTTTTCTTGTGTTCAAGACATTTTGTATATTGATACAATTTGGGATATTTATCTTGCTGCCCTTTATAGTTCTACCTCTTGTCTTGACACTTATACTCTACCTCTATTTTAGGGATTTACATGTAGGTATATGTAAATAGTTATATTGTTTAAGTATTTGTTCCTGCTTTACTCAGGAAAGTTTTAATCAGTCTTTTTAGCTAAGTTCCCGAGTATTATAGATTATCTTCACTCACATTTCCTGTACCTATGAGATTAGTCAGATATAGATGCTTAATCTTCAATCCTTCATAGACATGCAGAACATGGCATTTAAATGTTTTAATATTAGTACTCCTTTGACATGAGACACTGTTGCTCCTGACAGCACCGTGCATTTTCCCGAAAATATGTTGGACACTGTTGTTGCTCCTGCTGGAGTTCAATCTCGCCTCAGCTAATGGCCTGTTGGGCATAGAATTGCCCCCACCTTGACCACTGATTTCGACATGCAGTCCTATGTGCTTGCAGGAGACAAATATAGAAGACTGCTTGACCTTGCCAAGTCAGGGTAAGACAGCCATTCTATTTCCCTGCTGTTGTTGTGGTCTGTCAAGTTCTCTTGGCCTTAGCCAAATCTGGGTGTACCAACGTCGCTGTGAGACCTAGGGTGACTGTTCAGGTGGCTTGCTGTTTCTGTCCTTGCTGCACCGTTTTGGAAGTTGTCCATCCGCATTTCCTGTCTACTCTAGTATTGTTATTTTCCTTCTCAGGTCTTGATGAGGTTGAAGATTAAACTATCACAACTATTATTCTCTCTTCCTAGTTAGATATATTAGGTACTAGACTTACGTTTTCCAGCTTAGGACAACTCTATTGTAAACTCCATTATGCCCTCACCCTAGGACTAGATATGTAGGTCATTTTGTTCTCGATTTTCCTTTTCTTAGAGCACACTTGTTATTCACTGTTTTGTATATAGTTTTGTATTAAGCCTAAATCTTTTCTTTAGACTAAAAGGGGAATTGTAGTGAGGTAGTCCTTCTGTAGCACTGACCACGCCCATTGGGGGGTGGAGCGATGGGCGGAGGTGACCTGAGGAAGGAGGTCGGAGGGGGCCAGGAAGGCGCTCTCTTTCTGGCGTGACTCGGACAGGAGAGGATCGGGTTGAATTTCCTGGTGTTCATCTGTCTAGGTTGTAAGTTATTTCTCCCTGAATAAACATCTATTCGGCCTATTTGTTTATCCTGACCCTTATTTACCGCAATAATTCTGGTGGAGAATGTCTCCTGCATTCAAATCCAAATAGGAAGACTACTTTCTTGTGTACACTACAGGGGGAAATGGTAGGCAATCAGCAACTGGATTTACCATGATGGAAAAGGTCCAGAATGTGGCAGGGTTAGTAACTTCATGATAGCCCAAGTTTGGGATTGTGGATGTCAGTCGTGAAGGCCCTGTGGATTTCGTTCACAATGTTCTTGAGTTACCCTGTATTCCTCTTGTGCATTATTGTCTGATTAGCCTCCTTCAACATTTGTATACATCCTTTAATAACCAAATCCATTGGTTATTGTTAACAAGGGACTTGCTGTTGAATGTGACACAATGCTGCAACCAATCTGGGATATATCTGGGATAAATCTCTTCTTCACATGTAAGACAGGTTTTGAAACATGCTATCATGTACTTTATGCTCACCATGTCCTGTCCCTCATGTCTCAGGAAGATCTGTTAACTGAAGGAAGGATTATTCTAGGAGCCAGGGTTCTGCCTTGATTCCACTGGTGAAAAATTCTAAAGTTGTATTTTGCACTTTTCTTTGGGCTCTGATGTGGGTTGTGTGCTTGAAATCCCCACAGCCTCCTATGGTATTATACTATTTGTTCCTAGAAGGGAAAGAGTGGCTTGGGAAGGTGTGTGAGATTCCCATGTTCCCAGATTGAGAGTTGCAGCAGCTGTTGCTGAGACCAGGGAGGTATTCCTCCCCCAACTGGGTGGGAACCAGCAGCCAGAAACTGGTTGAGCTTGCTTCTTGCCTGGCGCTATGTGTCCTATAACTGATTGTCCTTTGTATTCCTTGAAATTCCATTTGGCATGGCAGCAGCCTTTGATCTCATCACATTGTGAAATTTGCCGGTTCATAATGTCATAGCAGAGCATCTGGAGCCAGATTGTGCTGAGAATATCCCTGATATTGACATTCCTTTGAATTGCTGATACCTGTTGTTCTTGGGTTGTCATCATGGAAGACATATGTGCCAAATTCAAAGAGCCCTCATCTATCTAGTATGTTCCGGAAGTTCTGCACTTTTAATATTGAACATTTACGTTCAGGATTTATCTGGAGTTAATTGTATCGAGCTTGTAACTGGTATCTCATGTGTACAGTAGTAATCCATTACCAAAGTGTTTTGTAGAGAGTATAACTGATGTCATAAAACCTTACCATATCTTAGGAGACATTAAGTCACACAAAGCAGAGTTTAGATAATTTATGTCTCCTTCCAAAATAGCCCAGAATTATTTGACATATATGCTAACCACACCTGTTAGAAATTGATTTGGCAAGATGTGAATGTTTGTTCATCAGGATTAGCAGCATTTAAGCTGCATGTCCATAATGAAAGAGAAAATCCTGATTTTAAAACCAGTGAAATGTAAACAGAACATAAAAGAACAGTCCTCTAAATTTCTGTTCAAGGTTCAAAACTGGGTCGAACCAAACAATAAATCCTGGTGTAAATTAAAGTTTTATTTATTCTAGAAGAGTTTATCTCCAGCTTTTTGAAAAATGGATTTGAGGAAAGATAAGGTATGTTGATTGACGTTCCTTGAACTCTATCTGTAGCAGAACACGACATTGCCCTCATTATCTTCTTGACAAAACAACCACAATTCATGGATTGCAAGTCCATAGTACCCCAGAGTTCTAAAATTACCAGTCTATGCCACTTCAGGCTATGTCCAAGCTCTAAAAAAAAAAATAAAATAAAAAATGACTTGCATGTGGAGCCTGGCTTCTCCCTTTAGACCATAATAGGAGTAATAGTGCACTGCATACACTTCAGGGAAAAACACTCTAGGCAATGGTGAGATTACAACTTGTAGTTTAAGGCAGTCAGATGCATGGGTTTCAATCAAAAGAAGGGCATGATGGTGCAGTTTAAGAGGATTTCTGTGTTATTTTTCCACATGTATTCATTACTTCCATGTGAATGAAAATACAGAATTGGTGTGTGCACAGTGTAAGGAGGGAAGCTTGAAATACTCAATGTTCAGTTTCCAATTAGGGTGGCCTCCTGTATAGATGTTTAGAATCAGAAAACACAGATATTTATGACTCATAACAGTAAAAATTATAGTTATGAGGTAGTAGTGAAAGCAATATAATAGTTGTGATGTTGCCAGAACTGGAAGAACTAATATTACAATGACACATCATTAGGAAACTTGGGAACCAGAAGTTTAGATTAATGAGTCCTAGGGCCCAGGCTTGTTAAATAAGGAGTTGTTTGTAATGTTATGTAGCTGCTTATTCCTGGGAAGGCAGTTTTGCATCCAGGCAGGACATTGATTAGTCTGTGAAAAGAAGAAATACCACAGTGAATCTGTTTCTTCCAATTCCTGCAGCATTTATGGTGGACTTATCCATGAAGAGGGGCCTGTGTATGAAGAGAATTCACTGACTAACTATAAACAGTGGTGGACACAGAAGTAAAAGGAAGGGGCAAGAAGGAGTTTTGATTCCCTGCTTTTATGGTATCTGACATTAGCACTGAGACCTGAGAAAATCCCCCTTTTTTTTCATGCCAGATATTTTACAGTTGACTAAATATCAAATTGTGTAAATGCACCTCATTTCTTTTACAATCAGTTCTCCAGTTCATGGAATTCTTGGCTCTTTCCAGTCATGGTTATAATGAATAAAGCCTTAATGATCATTGTGGTAGAATGGAACAACCTTTGGGTTTATGAATAAGGGTGGTATAGCTGGTCATTGACATAGACTCTCAGTTTTCTGAAGAATGATGATACTTATGTCCATAAAGGCTGTATTAAATTGCACTTTTACAAGTGCATCCCTACCTTACCAGCATGAGCTGTCCTTTACATGTTTAATATTTGTCATTCTCAACGTTCTAAGAATGAATCAAAAAGTAGCTTTGATTTGGAGTTCTCTGGTGGCTAATGGTATCAAACATTCCTTTAAGTGTTTCACAACTACTTGACATATATCTGCTGAGAAATTGTGACTTATATACATACCCCACTTTTTATTTAGATTATTTAGATTTTCAAATGTAGGCAGGTATTTTGTTCTACCTGCAGCTCTCCAATAAACACACTGAGGCTTATATCAACCAATAGCTCTGCCTTATTACTAACTAGCTCTTACAAATTAAATTAACCCATTTCTATTAGTTGCTGTGTTGCCCAAGGTTCGTGACGTTAGCCTATTCATCTTCTCTTCCTTCCTTTCTGTCTGGTTCATGACTTCACTGACTCCACCCTTTTCCCTGAATTATCCTAGTTTGATCCAGCCACCCAACTCCGCATGCCCTGCTATAGTATTTTGAGATTGATGATAATGGCTAGGAGTAAAACAAATTCATATTATACAGGAGAGGTTTTCCACGGCATACAACATCTAGATATTTTTTTTAATTTTTCATATACATTTAATTTAGCCTCTATGGTATGTGGAGTTGTTAAATATCTAACCCCATTTCTTAAGCTGACACTTTGCCTGATTGACAATGTCCTTGGACTTACACAATCATTGCAGTTTCATGGGGTCCCATTTATTAATTGATTTTCTATTCAGAAAGTTGTCCCCTGTGCCAGTGTATGCAAGGCTTTTACACACTTGGTCTTGTTTCTGCTTCAGTGTGTCTGATTTCTGTTGGGGACTTTGACACACTGGGCTTGAGTGTTGTACAGGGGATCTATATGAAGCTATTTCAATTTTTCATGCAAAAATTTCGTTTCACTGGTACCATTTGTTTAAGTTGCTGTGTTTTTTTCCCATTTTGTATTTATGAATTTCCTTATCAGAAATAAAGTGTCCACCTGTGTTTTGTTTGATGTCGGGGCTTTTCATTCATTCCACTGTTGCACTTGTCTGTTTTCCTGGCAGTGCCATGCTATTCTTTTACTGTTGAGTTGTTTTACCTAACTTTTTTTTTTTATTCATATGAAGTTACAAACCGTACTTTCTCAGTCTTTGAAGAAGTGTGTTGTAACTTTTATGGGTATTGTGGTGGATCTGTAAATTGTTGTCAGGAAAGAGAAAAAAAAAATCCCAATATTATTGTGCATGACAGACACAATGCAAACATGTTTTTCACTAGTAAAAAAATGCAAAAGAATTTCTTAGGGTAAGGCTTAAAGAGTAGAAAGAAAATTAAGACACATGACATATTTTATTTATCATTTCAAGGGATAAATAAAAACATATTTGCTGGAGTGGTCTTTTGTGTGCTTTTCCAGAATTTGTTTCACTGCGAATCCCAGGCTGTCCTGGAGTTGATTTTGTAGACCCAACTACATTCAAACAGAAAGAATTCCCTCTGCCTCCTGAATGTTGAGATTAAAAGGCCTTTGTCACACACTTACAGATAGTGTCCTTTATAACATTTTTATAACATTAATGTTCTGTAATTAACAAGGGAAATAATAGCACCCAGTAAACCATGTGCTACCTAATAGTAATAATTGATTTATTGGATTCACCCTCATCCTAGGCAACCTGGCCCTGTTCCTACTCCCAAAGACTCCTCTTCCTGCCTTGGTGGTTTCTCCTCAGCACGTGACTGTCACTCCACACATGTCCTCTCCAGGGCCTGTTTCTTCTTAGGGAACCTTTCCAGATCACAGGCCTCTCTAATGCTCAAGTTCTTTCCAAGCCCTGGAGTAGATCTCTGCTTTCCACAGATAACCTTCACTTCCCTCCTGGATTTGTTTTTCAGAGATTATCACTCTACACTGACATCTCAAAAGCTGTCAAAGTTGGAAGGCTAAGCCTTGCATTCATTAAGTGACTCCATAAGACAGTGCATGCAAAGGCCATGAGGAGCTGGGCCAATGGAACCCCCATGTCCCCAGTTGAAAGGGCCGCAACTGCAGAGCCTGGTTCTAAACTTCTTCCCTTCTCTTTATTAGCAAGCAACTGACAAATTTCTCTTTCTTTCTGTTTCTGCTCCCAATTGGTTGACATCTACCACTGCCTTCACTCCCATTCCCAATAACCTCCTGTAGGATTGTTGAGTTTGTTGGATCCAGTATCATCACTCAATGCTGCAGCAAAGAATGATATTAACAATTAATAATAATAACAATAATAATAATAATGTGTAGAAGAACTAACTGTTAGTAGTGAATCTCTTTGGCTAGCAACATTGTCCAGGTTAGGAGCATTTCTTCCTCTTCCAGAGGACTGGACTTCTATTTCTAACACCCAAACCTGGTGTCTCAAAACCACCAGTAAAGAAAGCTCCTGGTGATGATGATTTTTCTTTATCTCCATGGACACTTGGATGTGTATGTACATAATTCAGGGGAGCACACACACACACACACACACACAGGGTTTCTCTTTGTATCCTTGATGTTCTTCAACTCAGAGATCTACCCGCTTCTATATCCAGAGTGCTGAGTTTACAGTCTTGAAACATCATTGCTTGGCTAAATTCTCTCTCTCTCTCTGTCTCTCTCTCCCTCTCTATCTTTCTCTCTCTCTGTTGTTTTATTTTTTTTTTTTTTGTTCGATTCTTTGTTTTTGTTTTATTTTGTGTTGTTTTAGGTTTTTGATATAGGGTTTTGCTGTGGCTTTGGAACGTGTCCAGAAATTACTGTGAAGACCAGACTGGCTTCAAACTGACAGAAATCCAACTGTCTCTACTTCCCAAGTACTGGGATTCAAGGTGAGTGGCATCAATGCCTAGATGTTAAAGTCTTTCTTTTTTTTTCAATTCATTTGCTTTTCTGATGATTGAAAAGGAATTTGCCAATTAAGTAACTTCAATAAAGTTTCAGCGGGAAAGTGGTAAGTATCTTTGTCTAGACTGGAGGTCATTGCCACACTTCCTCTGGGATGCCTAGTTTAAAAACTTGGCCATCTGTGGGGTCTCATAGATCCAGCTTGAACTTCCTGTAACTCCAGGACTCAGAAAGCTAATGTGGGGAGACAGCCATAGTTTGAGGCCAGTCTAAGCAACATAGAAAGACTCTGTCTCAAAAAAAAAAAAAAAAAAAACAACTAAAATCAAAAACCAAAACCAAATACATGACAGGCACAGTGACACACACTTGCAGTTTGATAAAATGTAAAGTAAGGTCTTTTTATTTGTTTATTTTTTCACAAAAGAAATGTTATTTTGATGGCAAAAACAAAATAATAATAACTCTGAATGGATGTGACCCCTAAACTTTAGATGTTAAAAGCAGGACTGCTGGAAGGCACTGAAGTATCCGAACCTCTCCTTCTTTGGTAAATAGCCATCCCTGCGCACCAAAACCATAATGGAGCTGACTACACAGAATTTTATTCATAATGCTACCAGATCAAAATCCTTTCCTCAGAAACAGCACACATGGAGAAGTATTCATAGGCCACAATGTGGTCAGGGAAGCTGCTGGACCACCAGGGGCCTAACTGAATACTGAATATGGCAGCACATTCCAGTCCAGCCTCCTGCTGGAGGGCCTGCCAAAAAGAATTTCATTACTCCCCATCCCACCCTCCCACATCCCCTCACTCACCATGCTTCAGCTTCTCTGTTGATCCATGGTCCTCCCAGAATTCCCCCACAGCACCACTCATAGAGCAGCAATCAATCCTCTGGCTCCTGTTCTGATACAAAACCAAGCCTGCAGCATGGCTCCAGGAAGTCTCTTCCAGACCTCAGACTAGAGGGTTGGCTCAGTGTCCCTGATTGGCTAGTGAGGCTTGAGTGACAAGAGCAGTTCCCCAAGGGTTAGACTGTTCTTAAAGACACAGCAAGCCCAGTACCTCCTTTGGCCCTGGTTTCTACTCCAGACCTAGAAATTTTAGAGATCTGCACAAACAGGAACTTATTTTTTTTTTGTTTTGGTTTGTTTTGAGAGAGAATTTCCCTGTGTGGCGCCTGTTCTCCTAGAACTTGCTCATTAAACTGAGCTGGTCAATTCCTTCCTAATTATTATTATTAATCTTGTTGTTGTTGCATTCTAGTAGATTTTTCTCATTACTTGTTTAATATTAATTAATTATTTGATTATTTGTTTAATTCATTCATTTCTTTTGGTGTTTGAAACAGAGTTTCCCTGTGTGGCCCTACTGTCCTGGAACTTACTCTGTAGACCAGAGTCTACTCACAGAAATCTACTTGCCTCTACTTCCTGAGTGCTGGAATCAAAGACAACACCCAACACAACATAGCCAGACACAAATTTCAATGTCGCTTAACCATGTCACCAATAAACAGTCCAGCTCACTTCCTGCAGTGCACAGGTTCTATCTCTCTTTCGTGCAGAGCTTGCTCAGACCATTACACAATACAGACTGAAATGATTCTCTTATTAAATGGATGGAAGGCTTCCCAGAATATTAAAGATATTGAGAAATTTTTTAGGACACAAGCGATGTTTGTTCTGTGCTGTCTTATTGAGGTCTGGAGACCTGAGGGGACTTTTTACCTGGTTGTCTCAGGCCTCTCAGATAACCATGAGAGAAAAGCAGGAGCCATATTACAAACAAGATGATATATCTTTTCCTCACAGAAGCCATTGATATAGGTCTATTGTATTGGAGTTTTATTCCTGATATTTGAGTCAAATTCTTGACATATGAATAATAATAAAAAGTGTCATCTGCAAGGTAAGCTGAATACTCAAAGACAATGGTGCTGGGAAGAACACCTTTATCTATGAGTATTAGGCTGAACCAGCACAGGTTCCTCAGTAGGAAGATGAGGAAACAGCTGCATTATTCAATGTTCTCTGTTTGAACAGGATTGGTAGAACATATCTCTCTGTGTCTGTAGAAAGTGGGTTTATTGGAATGTCTCACAGGCTGTGGGCTAGCTAGTATATCAGTCATGATGACCAATGGAAATTTGAAGAATTTGGTATGTGTTTGGTTCATGGGTGTGGGTGTCTCAGCTGGTCTTCAGTACTCATGAGTATGTCAAAGAAATAGGCTTTAAATCTATAAAATGATAAACTCAGCAGGATCCACACGCCATTAAATTTGTGGGGTCCATAAAGGTTTTCTCCTTTATGGTGGCATTGTGGATTTTGTTTTGCTTTAGCAAATAAAGCCTGCCAGGTGGTGGTGGCATATGCCTTTAACTCCAGTGCTTGAGAGGGAGAAGCTGGTAAATCTTCGTGTGTTTGATTGAGTTAGAAATGTGCACAGGGAAACCCTGTCTGAAAATAACACCAAACAAAAAGAATACACAAATCTAAACAAATAAACAAACAACAACCACAAAAAAATTGCTTTAAGAAGAGAGTGTGGAGCTAGGCTGTAGTTATCCATAAAGGACAGGCCATGGTGGAGCACACCTTTAATCCCAGCATTTGGGAGACATAATGAGGTGGTATCTGTAATTTCATGGTCGCCCCAAGCTACAACAGATTGACCCAGTCTAAAAGAGAAAGAGAGACAGGTGGTGGCTCATTCCTTTATCCCTGTACTTGGGAGGTAGATATGGCTGTGAGGAGAAATATTAAGTGGAAGAAGACAGAAGTTTGTTCCATTCTAATGGAAGACTCGTAGGATCAGAATTGCCCACCCATTGGGTCTGATGATTCAGTAGAAGTAAGACCTAGGGGTGGGCTGCACTGCTTCTCTGATTTTTCATCATTAATCACATATCTGAATTCAGGTTTTAACTATTAAGACCAAGTACAATTAGCTTTACAATTTCCAGTGTAGTGTGTCAAAGCTAAATTGTGGTGTCAATACTAGAATTGATGGTAATAGAATTGGTGTAATAAATATTTATCAATTTTCCAAGTTTATTACTATCTATTATATTATTGAGCATGAGAGAAAATTGTTTGTATGAGTATACATGTTATGGGATGTAATTAATTATGTGAAGTCATGTGTCAGTATCTGACCTCTGTTCATCCCCCAAAAGATGTACTGAGTCTCTTGCCAAGATACACAACATGTTTTATCTGATGAGCCAAACACTTCCACAGATTAGCAATAAAACAAAAATAAAGAACTAAATAATGGTCTTTTGGAGCATGAAGCATCAGAATTAAGACCCTATACATGGTAAGTTTGCAACATGAAATGAATACAACCCTATGACAATGAACAACAATTTATAACAACATGCTGATTACAAAGGCACATTAACAATTATTTTTGGAAATACTCGGAAAGTTCAATATATTTATGAAAACATCAATGATAGCATCCCATCACTCACCATGTTGTGGCTTCTGTACTCAACCATGTTCCAATCACAATTTACTACAGTAGCACTCCCACAAAAGCAATCAGTCCACGGGCACTAGTTCTGCTTAAAACCAAAACTGCATCAAGAACAAAAGCCTACAGTATGGCTATAGGAAGTGTCCTGAAATGCCTGTGACTCGCAGGTTGGCCTGATGTTGCTGATTGGCTAGTAAGGCTTGATCAACAAGATCACTTCCTTAAGGGTTAAAGTGTGCTTAAAGACACACCATGGGTACCTTGGGTCTGGCTTCTACTCAAGATCCAGACCTAATAGCCAACTGTAGAGACACAAATCTCAATGTCACTTACCCTGTCTAAAATAGACAACTCACTCTCTTCAAGCAGTGTGAAAGATCATCCCCTCCTTCCTCAAAAAAATGTGCAGATGTTGCAGATAAAATTACAAAATGCAGATGGGAATGAATATTTTAGTCAACAGAGGGAAGGGTGCCTAGAATATTAAAAACTTGAGAGAGATTTTAGGGCATATGGCAAAAAAAGAAGATGTTTGTTCTGGGCTTTTTGCTGAGGTCAAGGAAAGTGGGTGTACATTTTATCTAGTGGTCACAGACAATTTAGAAACCATGAGAGAAGGGAAGGCACAATATCAGAAAGAAGATAATATAACTTTCTCCTGTCAGATGCGTGGGGTGATAGCTCCAATGCATTGGGAGTTTTATTCCGGAAATTCTTGAAAAATGAATAATAATAAAAAAACTGTTGTCTTCAGGGTAATTTGAATACTCTGAGAGAATTGGGCTGGGAAGCTTGCTTCTACAAGCACTGTGGTGACCGAGCAGAGCTTCCTCGGGGTACAGTGAGAAAATAGCAGCATTATTCAATGTTCTCTTCTTGAATAGGACTGTTGTCAGGTTTTTAAATCAGTGGATCCATCATCCAGCCTTGAGAATGCAGAAAGACTTCTTCTTTCTTGTTTGAGATCTGGTTCCTATTTTCTTTACTTTTTTTCCCCCTGGTTTTCTGAATTCCCAGTGACAACCATGAAATAAGTGGTTTCAGTACCTCTGACATCAGTGGGAAACTACAGGACATCTCATTTTCTGTGCCAAAATGTCTCTCATTAGTAGTTAGGACAGGGAATAATCACATCACGTGTTTGTGTAGTGACCTGTGAAAGCTAGAGAGCCACCTTGTTTTCAGGAGAAAGGAGTGGGTGCAGGAAGAGAGCAGTATTTGCTATTGGAGTCAAAGCCAGTGCAGTAGAAATGTGTATCTCTGCTCACCTACAACTGGTTTTTGTCTGGGTTGAAAGTCCAGGTCAGGAATCATTGTGCTGTGTCTTTAAGAAGGTGATCTTGTTACTCAGTCATCACTAGCCAACCAGACCCTCCTCAAGATCTGTTAATAATAAAAGGTACAGGGACCTTCTTAATGCCAGATTCAGGCTTTTCTCTAAAGGAGAGCTGGCACCTTTTTTTGTGTGTGCTGTTCTTCGATTATTGCTGCAGTAAGGTCAATGGAGAGCTTGGGAGAGCTCAGTAATCACATTGTGAGTGAGGGGTCGCTGTCCCCAGGATGGAGGAGTGCATTGTGTAGTATATGAATCATGTGTTGGGTCCTCCCAAAATCTGAGTGGGAACATGAAGACAGATTTTACTTCCTGTGGGTTTTCATGAGATACGTGAATCTCCCTGGAATCAATGATATGACTCTGACTAAAACTTTGTGGTTTGAATCTCTTCAGAGTATTGGGAGCAGGGAGCCCTGTGTAAAAACATCTTTTTAGTCAACTTCAATGAGCTTTTTGTGCATCCTTGGAAAGACTACAGTTCTTGGAGACATTTAACAATTTATATTTTACTTTATGTGATGTGATGAAAAATTGAAAAATTAGGGTTAATGGCAAGAAGGAAAAACTACAAAGAACAAGAATCTCTTCTAGTGGATAACTTCCTGATTTCAGAGTACAGACCTAACATGTTATTTTCATGAGATACAGGAAAAAGAAAAAGAAAACCTTGCAGGTGTGCTAATCAATCTTGATGCCCTGGCAAGCAAACTTTGTACTCTATGAAATGCTGTAACCTTGAAAACCCTATGAGCTGAGACTAGTGGTGTCAAGCCTCCATTTCACTTTTGTTGCTAGGTAACTTAGCCTTCCAATAGAGTAACCTCCCAGACTGTTTTGCTCTTCCCAATTAAAACCTTTTGCTTTCACATTTGGGAATAACTTCATTGGTCTTGAGGAAACCCAGGAGGTACAAAGTTTGTGGGCTCATCCCAGATTTCCTCCAACCACCCAGGACTTTTAACCCTGAAAGACTAAAATAGAGAAAGTAAAGAAAAAAAAAAAAAAAAAAAAACCGAAGGAATGCTGGAAATAGAAAAACTGCGCAAATGATTGTGAACTACAGACACAACATGACCAACAGAAAAAAAGAGAGAATCTCAGGCATGGAAGATAAAGTATAGGAAATAGATTCATCTACCAAAGAAAATCATAAATCCAACAAATCCTTAACACAAAACATCCAAGAAATCTGGGACACCATGAAAAGTCCAAACCTAGGAATAATATGCAGCGAGGAAGGTGAGGAAGACCAGCTCAAAGGTGTCAAAAACATACTAAAAAAAATCATCGAGGACAACTTTCCCAATCTGAAGAAGGACACGCACACGCACATGAAAGTACAAGAAGTATACTGAACACCAATTAGGCTGGACCAAAGTAAAAAAAAAAAAAAAAACCTAGAAATATAATAAGGAAAACATCTATAGCACAGAATAAAGAATACTAAGTGCAGCAAAGGAGAAAGGACAGGTAACATATAAATGCAAACCAATCAAAATTACAACTGATTTTTCCATGGAATCCCTCAAGGCCAAAAAGGTCCTGGATAGATGTTCTACAAATACTAAGAGTCCACAGATGCTAGCCCAGGCTATTATACCCAGCAAAACACTCAATCATTATAGTTGGAGAAAACAATATATTTAATGACAAAGACAGACTTTTTTCCAATACTTACCTACAAATACAGCACTACAGAAAGATATGGAAGGAAAACTCCAACCCACGGAAGTTAACTATGCACACAAAATGTAGGCAAAAGATAATCTCCCTATACAAGAAACCAAGGGTAATGGAGGTCAAATATATTCACAATACCACTGCCAAAATCAAATCTAAAACAAACAAGCATCACTAATCAATGGCCTTTACTCACCCCCAATATTAATGGTCTTAACTCACCTATAAAAAGACACAGGCTAACAGAATGGATATGAAGAAAGAATGCATCCTTCTGCTACATACAAGAAACACATCTAAGTTTCAAAGATAGACATTACTTCAGGGTAAAATGTTGGGGAATATCTTCCAATCAAATGCACACAAGAAGGAAGCAGGCATGGCTATCCTAATATCTAACAAGCTAGACTTCAAACCAAAATTAAAAAGAGATGAAGATGCTCATTCAGTATTCATTGCAGGAGAAATCCTTCATCACAAGTCTCAATTCTGAAAATTTATGCCCGAAATACAAAGGAACCCAGAGCAAACCAACCGCCAACATCAAAATGAAAGGAGAGAAGCTTAAGGTGATTATTCTAAAATCACAAGCAAGACAAGGCTGCGCTGTCTCTCAATATCTCTTCAATATTGTACGTGAAATTCTAGCTAAAGCTATAAGACAAGAAAAGGAGATAAAAGGGATCCATATTGGAAAGGAAGAAGTCAAACTATCACTATTTGAAGATGATATGATAGCTTAATATAGCTTAATAAGCAACCCAATAAACTCTACCAAGGAACTCCTATAGCTGATAAACATCTTCAGCAAACTAGCAGGGTACAAGATAAACTCAAAAAAATCAGTAGCCCTACTTTTTTCAGACAACAATAAATTGAGAAGGAAATCAGAGAAACATATCACGTTACAATAGCCAGAAACAACATAAAGTATCTTGGAGGAACACTTCCCAAACAAATAAAAGACTCATATAATAAAGATTTGTGGCTTTAAAGAAATTAAAGAAGAAACCAGAATATGGAAAGATCTCCCATGCTCTTGAATAGGTAGGATAAATATAGTAAAAATGGCAATCTTGCCAAAAGCAATCTAGAGATTCAATGCAATCTCCATTAATAACCCACCACAATTCATCACTGACCTTGAAAGGATAATATTCAACTTTTTATGGAAAAACAAAAGACCCAGCATAGCCAAAAGAGCCCTGTGCAATAAAAGAATTTCAAAGGCATCACCATCCCTGACTTTAAGCCCTACTACAGAGCTATACTCCTGAAAACAGCCTGGAATTGCCACAAAAAAAAAAAAAAAAAAAAAAAAAAAAACCAGGTAGAACATGGAATGGATTTCAAATCCTGATACAAACCCACATACGTATGAAAACCTGATTTTCTACAAAACATATAAAATAATACAATGGGATGAGGAAATCATCTTCAACAAATGGTGCTGGCACATTTGGATGATGATGTTTAGAAGACTGTAGATAGACCCAAGTCTGTAGTCATACACAAAACTATGGTCCAAATGGATCAAAGTCCTCAACATCAATCCAACCACACTGAACCTCTTAGAAGAGAAAGTAGGAGGTACCCTTGAACAAATTGTTATAGGAGACCACTTCCTGAACATAACTCCAGGGGCACAGACACTGAGAGCAACAATTAATAAATGGGACCTCTTCAAACTTAGAAGGTTCTGTAAGGCAAAGGACACAGTGGAAAGACAAAATGACAGGCCACAGACTGGGAAAATATTTTATGTAAGGAGTAAGGTTTTTCTGCCCGCCACGGGTCTGGTACTGCCATCACGCCAGCACCAATTAACACACAGAGACTCTGTATTTGACATAATGCTATTGGCCTGGTACTAGTTTCTTATCTGCTAGCTCTGTCTTAAGCATTAACCCATTTCTGCTGATCTATGTATGTTCATGTGGTCTTCTTACTGAGGAGCATACTGGCATTCTGCTTTCTCCAGACTCTCCATGCTGACTCCTCCTTCCAACTTCCTCTTTCCTCCTTGTCTCTTAGTCCCTCCTATCTTACTTTCCTATTGCCCAACATTTACAGAATGGCATCTCCCATCAATTTTCACCAATACTACATCAGACAATGGGCTGATCTCCAAAATATACAAACAACTCAAAAAACTAATCAACAAAACACCAAACAGCCCTATTAAAAATGGGGTATAGACCAGCAGAGGAACTAGGATACAAGGTGTATTCTAAGAGATTCATATAAAGTCCCTCACAGAACCAGGAAGGGACAAGTCCCCCAGAGCTCAGGGGAAGTGGAGGGGCAACAAATGGAGAGAGTAGTAGGAGCAAACGAGGGGGAGGAAAGGAAAACATGTGCGACCAGGAAGATTGAGCCTGGTTTGGAATAGAAGACAGGAAAGAGAGACACAAAGAGAGAGAGAGAACATAAAAGAGGGAGCCAATATTGGTTTGAAGATAAAATTGAGCACAAAGAAAAGTCTAGAGAACTACAAGACTGCTCCCAACTAACAATTTGAGCTTCCTTGGAAAGGCTACCATAAATGCCCTTCCCAGAGGGTGAGGGAGTGTGAGAGCAACAACTAACTTATCCATGGAGCCCTCAATTAATGCCTGTTGGAAACAGGAGCAAATACCCATACATAAAAACTAAGTCAACGTAGAACCCAGATGCATGTCTAGAGGACAAGACCAGGAGGTAGAAACACATAGAGACAGCTTACATGAACAAGGAGCAGCTAACGGGCCACCAGACTGATAGCTGGGAAGCCAGGATGGCCGCCCTGAATATGGGTCTCAGCCAGAAGGACTGAGCAGTCTAAGGAACCTCAGACAGCGGAGCCAGGATGTATCCCTGGGACACAAAAGGACTTTGTGAACACATTCCCCAATGGAGTGATAACTGCCTTAATCTAGAGACAGGAGAGAAGCACTGGTCCCTACTTCACATGACCTGTCAGCTCTACATGATGCCAACTGGATGGCATTCCCCTACATATGGAATTGGGGTGGGGGGGATGGGAGGGTAGGGTAGTTAGAATGCATGTGAGAAGGCAGCGAGGGTTAAAATGAGGGAAGGAGGGTGGCGGAAGAAAGGGAGGGGGGGAGGGAGAGGGAACTGGGATTGACATGTAAAATAATAAATTAAATTTAAAAAAAAAAATGCTTTGACTCCAAAATTTAAGTTGAAGGACAAGTTATTGGGGAAAAGGATTTCTATTTGTGTTTCTACAGAAAATGAAAAGATGTGGGTTCCTTCCATACTAATGTGGTTTGATCAAGCCAGACCACCTGAAAGAGAATACCAGGTGATCCTACATTCAAAACAGGTGGACAAAGCAGCCTTACAGACTACATGCAGGATTTCTGCCTCTTCATAGAATCCCCCATGACAGTACCTCTTACCAGCAGGAAGTAGTTTGGAAAGAACGACACCCAAATCCCCAAATATTGTCTATAAATATTTGTTATTATTTAAATGGACTTGGTTATATAAAATGAAAAAAAAAAAAGAATAGAAGCGTTGATTGAAAAAAAAAACTTTATAAAATCAAAAATAAAAATGGGGTACAGAACAAAAGAAATAATTCTCAATAGAGGAAACCAAAAAAGCTGAAAAATACTTAAGAAAATGTTCAACATCTTTAGCTATCAGGGAAATGCCAATCAAAACAACTCTGAGATACTATCTTACTACTGCCAGGATGGCTAAAATTAAAAACACCAAATGAAAACTTATAACAAAGAAGATGTGGAGAAAGGGAACATTCCTCCATTGCTGGTGGGAGTTCAAATTCATACAGCCATGTTGGAGATAAGTATGGTGGTTCCTCAGGAAAATGGGAATTAGTTTACCACGTGACCCAGCAACCCCCCCCCCTTAGACATATACCCAAATTATCCATATCCCAGCAACAAAGACATCTGCTCAACGATGTTGATAGCAGCAACCTAGATGATCCTCAATTGACGAATGGATAAGAAGATAGGATAAGGATACGAAAGAAATTGTGACTAGGAAGATTGAGACAGGGTAGGAATACAAGACAGAAAAGGGAGAGAGAGAGACTGAGAGTGAGTGAAAGAGAGAGAGGGAGACAGAAAGAGAGAGAGAATAAAAGAAGGAGCCAGTATTGGTTTGAAGAGAAAAGTGAATCTAAAGAAAGGTCTAGAGACCTACAAGACTGTTGCCAACTAACAATTTGAGCAACTGTGAAAAGGCTACCATAAAATGCCCTTCCTGGATAGTGAGATCAACAACTAACTTATTCACCATCATGGAGCCCTCATATAGTGCTGTTGGAAACAGAAGCAAACACCCAAACCTAAACACTGAGTTTGACGAGAATCCAGATGCAGATGGACAGAAGAAGACCAGGTTGTAGAAACAGACAGAGACAGCTGACCTGAACAAGGAGCAAATAACAGGCACCCAGACTGATAGCTTGGAATCCAGAATGGTACTGACTCAGTCTTCTCTAAATATGGGTCTCAGCCAGAAGGTTTGAGCAGTCTTAGGGACTGCAGACAGTGGAACCAGGATGTATTTCTCATGCACAAAAGGTCATTGCAGATACATCCCCCATGGAGGGTACAACCTTAACCTAGAAACAGGAGAGAAGTCCTAGTCCCTACTTCAAATGACTTGACAGATCTACATGACTACACCAGGATGGCATTGTCATACATTTGGAATTGGGTTGGGAGCTGGGAGCAGAGGGTGGTAAGGTTGCATGTGGGGGGAATAGCGTGTAAATGGATGGGAGGGAGGGAGAGAGAGAGAAATGGGATCGACATGTGAAATAAAAAATAAATAAGTAAATAAAAAATAAAATAAAATAAGTACCCCCAGGCCAGAATCTTACAGGTTGCTGGTAATACAGAACACCAGTGTAAAAAACACCAGGCTCCTCCTGGTACAGAAGTCCTAAGCCATGCTCATCCTGGATACATGCTGGGTTTCTGAAGGCCTAGGTGCATTGGGCACCTGCTGGGCAGTCAGAGAGGAGAGGAGTTCTGAATCCCTAGGGGATAAAGACAGAACCAGACCCTCGCCCACCCCTCCTCTCCTCAGGTGGCAGTGACTGTGACCTTAGGGAAAGGGGTGAGGGTGAGAGTGGGGAGAAGGAGGATGAGGGGTGTTGGGGAGAACAGCTTTGGTAAAGATTTTTGTGTCAACTAAAAAAATAAAAATTACAAAATATATGGTAATTACAAGTGACGGCTATGTGCAGACTTGTTACAATCAGTCTGAAGCAAAGAAGACAAAATAAGATAACAGTGGTCTAGTAGACAGGTCAAGTGGTCTGCAGATTTATAGGTCAATGCAATTTATCAAAGCAGAACAGAGTACATCAGAAGGAACTTCAGGTGTTACGAGTATGATTCCATTTCTCTGGGCAATAAAAGGTAGAACAGGAAAAAGGATTGGCAAGATCCAGAAGAGTGGAAAAGAGATAAAAATAAAATTATAATACTGAAAGATAACATAAAAGAAGATCTTGTGTAACCCACAAAATTCATAAAAGGAGCTAACACTTAAGAGAGCAGAGGGTGCAAAGAGGCTCAGGGGAAAGCACCAATGTAAGAAGGTAGAGTCAGGAATTAAATAAATAAATAAGATTTCACTTCAGGCATGCATATCTGGGTAAGAGTCACTAATAAGAAAAAAGAAAAAGAGAAAAGGAGAGACATTTCTACGCTAGGGATGTCTGAGAAAATCGAGAGAGACTAAAGGTAATGTAAAAAGTTATGAAGGTTCAAAGAAAAGGTGCCAAATGTCGAGAAAGATGTAAACTGTTTGCTGTGGGCTCTCATATCTACAAATACAAACTTAAGATTAGTAATATGAGTTAAAATTTTTGACCATACCAGGTTAATGGTTTAAAAGTTCTGTTTATTTCTCTCAAGAAAAATATATGTACTTGCTAAAAATTTCTATCAGTGTTTCCTGTTAGAAACCTGTTTATTGCAAGAATAGAGCTAAAACAAAAATGGTTTAAACATTTTTGCTGTCTAATGATAACAGCCCCCAGCTCAAAATTTACCTCTAAGCACTGGTCATTAAATTCAGATTATCAGAAAATCAGATGCCCTTTTAATGTAGATGACATTAATTCTGTTTTATGTCGAAAGCTGTTAAAAATTGAAACTGGTTAAAACGTTACAATTATAAACACTGGAAATTAACATAAACTTAACAGGCACCAAGGTGACAATGGGTTTAAAGACATAAAGGGTGCTAAAATCATTTGATATTATAAGATGCCATTACAGGATGTTTAATTGTTTTATAAAACACTTTTTAAATGTTTAAATTCAGAAGGTTGCATTATATTTGTGCTTTATTACATTGTTAATATTTGTACTTAAATTAAAGGGCTAAAATTTAAGATCAAAGCCATAAACTGTATATACTAACCAAAAGTTGAGAAGCTCATTTTTTTATGATACAGTGTGCAATCCATCCTTGTTTTTGCTAAATTTGGTAAGCATAAGGTATTTAGATAAACTGAATCACAAACCTGTTTTATGTTTCCATAAAAGGAGTTTCAAATTAAAATCAGTATTTTTAAAGCTAAAACTGACAATGCAAAGTTCTAGTTTTATAAAATCTGGTAACTGTTATAAAATGTTAAGAAACACAAGTTATCAGCCATCCTTAGATTAACTTTTGTTATATTCAAACTAAGTATTAATGATTAATAATAGGAATAAACCTCACTCTGTCTCCTATACATATTCTAAAAGTTTAAGCTTAAATCGAGTAACTGAAAACCAAGTTGTCTATTAAGATCTACCTTGAAAGACTTCTAATACTACAGAGATCTGTAGAATGAGACATTTAAATATTAACTAAAAAACTGTAATAATTTCAGACAAATAATCACAGAACCTAACAATGACCAAAGAAAGGTTTCTAAAGAACATTGTGGGGCAGCATGGATTGTGATAACACTGACCAGGGAGCAAGATGCTGAAACACAATGCCTGCAGCATGATAGGACCCAGCTCGGGCTGTGTAGAGGCTGCAGGGAATTGGAAAATTGTCTGCACCTTTGTCGGAACAAAATAAGTTCAGACTTTTACAATTCCAGGTTCCACAGGGGAAAAAAAAACCTCTCACATTATGTAAAAAAATTACTCCCCTCAATGCCATAGAAAATTGGATATGGCTAATAATATAAGGAATGGTCCCTGTGATTTTTTTAAAAGATTCAAAAGTAACATATAGTTTATCCTTCTCAGATCTCTAATTCTATTGATGGCTTGTCTAACCAAAACTTTGTGAGCTTCGCAGTAAAGGCAGCCTTGATATGGATCCTAAATAAGAATTTAAAAATATAAAGATATATAAGTCTTTTTTTGAACATTTATTTATTAATTATGCATACAGTGTTCAGCCTGCATACATGTCTGCACACCCAAAGAGGATACCACATCACATTACAAATGTTTGTGAGCCACAATGTAGTTGCTGGGGATTGAACTCAGGACTTCTAGAAGAGCAGCCAGTAATCTTAACCTCTGCCACATCTCTCTAGCCCAAGACATATACTTCTTAAATATATAGAAAATTAATTTACAATATAAAAATTCAGAGTTTAACTTTTAATCAAGTTCTGATAAGCTAATATAGCAGGGACTCCCAGCTGTTTAGTCACAAACTCAAAGTTTTATTATTTATATTGGGTGTCACTGAAGTGTAAATATGAAGGACCTAAGGCACCACTGACCAATCTATACATGGATCGCTCTTGACAGAAGAAAAAGCTTCTAACCCAAATCTGTAAATTTTGCTAGGACTCAAAGGCATAAGTTCATTCCTGTTGTTTTATAGATACCCAAAATCTACTTTTTCTACAATTTGGATTTCAGCACAGATTGGTGATGATAATATATCTAAAACTTTTATGTCCTTTTATATAACACAGTTCATATAGGCTTCAGAGGATCAAATGTCATAAAGCTTTTATCCACTTCTTACAGATCAAAAATGACTGCAGATAAATACAGCTTTCCTGAGGATGGAATTTTCTCCCTGGTCTTGCTGTCTTTCTTGATCACCAAAGGTAAGGAACTAAGAGTTCCAATTAAATATATAAATTTTAACCTTTGTTCCCAGTTTAAACATGTCTCAGGCGATTTGTGCTTCTGGCAGATGAGTATCAGTTGCTGACTACAGCCTGCTCCTCTATAGTGCTCTCCCAACTTACTATGAACCAGCCCAGCCAAGGTGAATTTTCAACAGGGTCTACAAACTGATGCCTCTGATAAATGGTCCATTTCCTGAATCCCACTTCCTTTTGTTGGTATTGTCTAGCATTTTAGCCTACTTGCAACTCAGAAAACACTGCAAAAGTAAGCAGGAAATAGTACAGGCATGTCGGTGGCACAACAGTGTTTTGATTTTCAAATAGTTGTCACCTGGAGTTCTATAGCCTATAAGGCCTCCTTGAGCAGCTTCTTACTATTATGCCTACAGGTTTCCTCAATTTCCAAGGAAGTGACTCCTGGCTGCAAAAGCAAATGGTTTTTACTGGTAAAAATCAAACCAGCTGGGACCTCACTGTGTCAGAAAAGTAAGGTAGTGGCTTAAAATTGTTAGGGGTTATAACAGGGTAAACAGAAAGGGAAACTTGAGACCACTAATCTCAGTTCACAAGGTTTCCAAGATACAGGCAGTTCATGGAGTACAAATATATTTACAAGATCATCATGGAACTAAGTTAATATTATCCATCATTTGTTTAGGCAAGATTTATAAGCACACCTGAAAGGTTGGGTTTTTTTCTTTGGTTTTACTTCTTCTCCTGAAAACAGGATGTGGATTCTGTACTCTGTAGTCAGGGATTTATCTATCGGCAGAAATTCTTGTTCTCATTATTTTTTCCTTCTTGCAATAAGCCCTAATTGTATAAATTTTAGTTATTAATTTTTCCATCACATTACCTCTTTGCAACAAACATTAGAGGCCCAATTTTTGGGCCTCCAATACGTAAAAGACTTCTGGTGTTTTTTGGTGTACATGTTACTCACATTGCCTCCTATGTTTAGGAGTTTAATTTTGTTTACTTTTGATATAGCATCTCAACCAGGGAAAAGGTAAAATATATTCTTTTCCTGTACTACTTTCTGCTTAACTGTGCTGTGTTTTTTTGGGCATGAGATGGCTAAAATGCTATATAAAACTAAACCAAAAAAAAAAAAAAAAAAAAAAAAAAAAAAGGAGAAAAAGGAGGGGGACTTGAGCAAATTGCACATTTATCAGAGACATTAGTTTATAGACCCTGTTGAAGATTCACATTGGCTGTGCTGGTTCACAGTAAGAGCAGTATTTAGGAGCAGAATGTAGTCAGTAACTGATGCTCATCTGCCAGAAGCACAAATCTGCTGAGACATGCTTAATTTGGGAACATAAGTTTGAGATATATTATAATCACCACTCTGTACTTAAATATATATATTAGAAAAATTAGATATTGGGTATCTGTAAAACAGCAGGAATGTACTTATGCCTTTGAGTCTAGAAAAAACTACAGATTTGGGTTACAAACTTGTACATTTTTTTTTATGTCAAGAGAGATCCATGTATAGATAGGTCAGTGGTGCCTTAGACCTGATGAAATATCCTTCATATTTACATTTCGATGACACCCAACATAAATCATAAAACATTGAGTTTGTGACAAAACAGCTGGGAAACCCTGCTAGATTAGCTTATCAGAACTTGATTAAAAGTTAAGCTCTGAATTTTTATATGGTAAATTAATTTTTATATATTTTAAGACATATATGTCTTGGGCTAGAGAGATGTGGCAGAGGTTAAGAGTACTGGCTGCTCTTCTAGAAGTCTGAGTTCAATCCCCAGCAACTACATTGTGGCTCACAAACATCAGTAATGAGATGTGACTCCATCTTCTTGCCTGCAGATATATGAAGTCAGAGCACTGTATGCATAATTAATAAATAAATGTTCAAAAATGACTTTTATTATTTTAGATCCTTATTTAGGAGCCATATTATTGCTGCCTAATATTGCCAAACTGCAAAGTTATGGTTAGCCCAGCCATCAAAACTATCATATGTGAGAAGGATATAGTTAATTACCTGTTCAATCTATTTAAAAAAATGACAGGGACCATTCCTCCTGGCCCTGGCCCCGGCCCCGGCCCCGGCCCTATTCCCGGCCTGGATCCACCATGGTTGTTTTAAATTGTCTCTTGTGATTTCTTTCTTTCTTTCTTTCTTTCTTTCTTTTTTTCTTTCTTTAAATCTATGTTGATATCGATTTGTTATCTCTCTAGGGGTTAATTATGAGAAATTATGTCTTTATTCATTCATTTTTTTGGTCATATCTATGATTAAGAACTCAATGACCCTTCAGTATTGAGCAATCATTTAGGCTTCACACATAAAACACCATTCACTGGTTTAAAGTTTTTGGATTTAATTATGAAAATCTGTCATTATGTATTCAGTGATCACTGGAGTTTTGAGCCTCCTTAGGGGAGTCCGTCGTGCCAGACCATCACATCATCGAATACCACACTTACTCCCTTAAATGTTAAGCTACGAAATTAAATGATAATTCATCACTTAATTAATGAATTTAAAATACAGGTAATGTTATGGACCATAAGTCCCTTTTGGAGTCAGATTTTGGGAGTTGATGTAACATCATCTCATTACTTCATCATTTAGCTATATAAAGAGATCTTTACATCAGAGATATGTTTAGGAGTTTGGTGCCATTTGGTTAATATAATATAATATAAAAGGTCTACTAAATTATTATCAATTTAAATTATTATCAATTTAATTTATTATCAATTTAATTTTGGCCCTGGACCTGGCCCTGCCACTGGCCCTAGCCCTGCTCCTGCCCCTGGCCCTGGCCCTGCCCCTGGACCTGGCCCAGGCACTGGCCCTGCCCCGGGCCCTGCCCCTGCCCCTGGCCCTGCCCCTGGTCCTGCACCTGGCCATGGCCCTGCAACTGGCCCTGGCCCTGGCCCTGCACCTGGCACTGGCCCTGGCCATGGCCCTGGACCTGCATCTGTCCCTGCACCTCTCCCTGCACCTGGCCCTGGCCCTGAACCTGGCCCTGTCCATGCGCCTTGCCCTGCACATGGCCCTGGCACTGGCCCTGTCCCTGCACCTGGCCCTGCACCTGGCCCTGCACCTGGCCCTGCACCTGGCGCTGGCCCTGCACCTGGCCATGCACCTGGCCCTGGCCCTGCACCTGGCCCTGCACCTGGCCCTGGCCCTGCACCTGGATTGGCCATGCACTTGGCCCTGGCCCTGCACCTGGCCCTGGCCCTGCACCTGGCTTGGCCATGCACCTGGACCTGGCCCTGCACCTGACGCTGGCCCTGCACCTGGCCATGCACCTGGCCCTGGCCCTGCACCTGGCCCTGGCCCTACACCTGGCCCTTCACCTGGCCCTGGCCCTGTACCTGGCCCTGGCCCTGCACCTGTTCCTGGCCCTGCACCTGGCCCTGGCCATGTACCTGGCCCTGGCTGGGATCCTCAATGTTGGTTTTAAATTGTCTCTTGTGGTTTCTTTCTTTCTTTAAATCAATGTTGATATCGATTTGTTATCTCTCTATGGGTTAATTATGAGAAATTATCTCCTTATTCATTCATTATTTTGTTCATATCTATGATTAAGAACTCAATGACACTTCAGTATTGAGCAATCATTTAGGCTTCACGCATAAAACACCATTCACTGGTTTAAAGTTTTTTGATTTAATTATGAAAATCTGTCATTATGTATTCAGTGATCACTAGAGTTTTGAGCCTCCTTAGGGCAGTCCATCGTGCCAGACAATCACATCTTCGAATACTACACTTACTTCCTTAACTGCTAAGCTAGGAAATTAAATTATAATTCATCATTTAATTAATGAATTTAAAATACAAGTAATGTTATGAATCATAAGTCCCATTTGGATTCAGATTTTGGGAGTTGATGTAACATCATCTCATTACTTCATCATTTAGCTATATAAAGAGATCTTTACATCAGTGATATGTTTAGGACTTTGTAGCAATTTCGTCAGTGTTAATATAAAATACCTCCTAATTTATTATCAATTTAATTTATTATCAATTTAATTTTGGCCCTGGCCCTGGCCCTGGCTCTGGCCTTGGCCCTGGCTCTGGCCCTGCACCTGGCCCTGGCCCTTCACTTGTCCCTTGCCATGCTCCTGGCCCTGGCCCTGTACCTGGACCTGGCCATGCACCTGGACCTGGCCCTGCACCTGTCCCTGCACCTGGCCCTGCACCTGGCTCTGCACCTGGCCCTGGCCCGACACCTGGCCATACACCTGGCCCATCCCGGCACCTGGCCCTGGCCCTGAACCTGTACCTGGCCCTGGCTCTGCACCTGGGCCTGGCCATGCACCTGGACATGGCCATGCACCTGGCCCTGCAACTGGCCCTGGCCCTGCACCTGGCCCTGGCCCTGCAGCAGGCCCTGGCCCTGCAACTGGCCCTGGCCCTGTACCTGGCCCTGACCCTGCACCTGGCCCTGGCCCTGCACTTGGCCCTGGCCCCTGGCCCTGGCCCTGCACCTGGCCCTGGCCCTGTACCTGGCCCTGGCCCTGCACGCCCGGCCTGCACCTGGCCCTGGCCCTGCACTTGGCCCTGGCCCTGCACCTGGCCCTGGCCGGGATCCTCAATGTTGGTTTTAAATTGTCTCTTGTGGTTTCTTTCTTTCTTTCTTTGTTTCATTCATTCATTCTTTCTTTCTTTCTTTAACGCAATGTTGATATTGATTTGTTATCTAGCTAGGGGTTAATTATGAGAAATTATCTCCTTATTCATTCATTATTTTGTTCATATCTATGAATAAGTACTCAATGACCCTTCAGTATTGAGCAATCATTTAGGCCCCTGTAACTGGCCCTTGCCCTACACCTGGCCCTGGCCTTGCACCTGGCCCTGGCACTGCACCTGGCCCTGGCCCTGCACCTAGCCCTGCACCTGGCCCTGGCCCTGTACCTGGCCCTGACCCTGCACCTGGCCCTGCACCTGGCCTTGCACATGGCCCTGGCCCTGCACCTGGCCCTGGCCGGGATCCTCAATGTTGGTTTTAAATTGTCTCTTTTAATTTCTTTCTTTCTTCCTTCCTTTCTTTCTTTCTTTAAATCAATGTTGATATCGATTTGTTATCTCTCTATGGGTTAATTAAGAGAAATTATCTCCTTATTCATTCATTATTTTGTTCATATCTATGATTAAGTACTCAATGACCCTTCAGTATTGAGCAATCATTTATGCTCCAAGCATAAAACACCATTCACTGGTTTAAAGTTTATTCATTTAATTATGAAAATCTGTCATTATGTATTCAGTGATCACTGGAGTTTTCAGCATCCTTAGGGGAGTCCTTCGTGCCAGACCATCACATCATCGAGAACTACACTTACTTCCTTAACTGTTAAGCTAAGAAATTAAATGATAACTCATCATTTAATTAATGAATTTAAAATACAAATAATGTTATGAACCATAAGTCCCTTTTGGAGTTAGAATTTGAGAGTTGATGTAACACCATCTCATTACTTCATCATTTAGCTATATAAAGATATCTTTACACCAGCGATCTGTTTAGGACTTTGGTGCAATTTCGTCAGTGTTCACATAAAATACCTCCTAATTTATTATCAATTTAATTTATAATCAATTTAATTTTGGCCCTGGCCCTGGCCCTGGCCCTGGCCATGGCCTTGGCTCCGGCTCTGGCCCTGCACTTGGCCCTGGCCCTTCACCTGGCACTTGCCATGCACCTGGCCTTGGCCCTGAACCTGGACCTGGCCATGCACCTGGACCTGGCCCTGCACCTTGCCCTGCACCTGGCCCTGGCCCTGCACCTGGCCCTGGCCCTGCAGGTGGCCCTGGCCTTGCACCTGGCCCTGGCCCTGCACCTAGGCCTGGCCCTGCACCTGGACCTTGCCCTCCACCTGGCCCTGGCCCTGGCCCTGCACCTGGCCCTGGCCCTGCACCTGGCCCTGCAGCAGGCCCTGGCCTTACACCTGGCCCTGGCACTGCACTTGCGCCTGGCCCTGCACCTGGATATGGCCCTCACCTGGATATGGCCCTCACCTGGCCCTGGCCCTGCACCTGGCCGTGGCCCTGCACCTGGCCCTGGCACTGGCCCTGGCCTGGATCCACCATATTGGTTTTAAATTGTCTCTTGTGATTTCTTTCTTTCTTTCATTCTTTAAATCAATGTTGATATCGATTTGTTATCTCTCTAGGGGTTAATTATTAGAAATTATCTCTTTATTCATTTATTATATTATTATATATTCATTATATTATTATATTAGAAATTATCTCTATATTCATTCATTATTTTGTTCATATCTATGATTAAGAACTCAATGACCCTTCAGTATTGAGCAATCATTTAGGCTCCAAGCATAAAACACCATTCACTGGTTTAAAGTTTATTGATTTAATTATGAAAATCTGTCATTATGTATTCAGTGATCACTGGAGTTTTCAGCCTCCATACGGGAGTCCGTCATGCCAGACCATCACATCATCGAATATTAACTTACTTCTTTAACTGTTAAGCTAAGAAATTAAATGATAATTCATCATTTAATTCATGAATTTAAAATACAAGTAATGTAATGAACCATAAGTCCCTTTTGGAGTCAGAATTTGAGGTTGATGTAACATCATCTCATTACTTCATCATTTAGCTATATAAAGCGATCTTTACATCAGCAATATGTTTAGGACTTTGGAGCAATTTTGTCAGTGTTAATATAATATACCTCCTAATTTATTATCAATTTAATTTATTATCAATTTAATTTTGGCCCTGGCCCTGGCCCTGGCACAGGCTCTGGCCCTACTCTCTCTCCTAAGAAGTGAAACTATGGAATAAAAGATAATAATACTCACAATTATTCATCAAATGTGATTTTGCCATTGTTGATTTCCTTCAGTAAGGTGATAATCTATTTGTTAGAGTAGACTTAGGTATTGTTGGATTTCAGTCCACCTCTCCACCTCTTTTGAGGCAGCCGCCCAACATTAAATATGTGATTTCTTCTAAAAACGCTGCATACACAATCACAGTTCAGCATTTAAACATGTTACTACCCAACTCTGCGATTAACTAAGGGATGAACCTGGGAGTTTCCAACAATCATGTGGGAATCAACTGAGACAAAATTGTGTGGAGTATGGCAGACCATTTCATCCTCTGATTATATTGTTATTTGATTATTTAAATAGGACATTAGATAATCCATAATTAGTGGATTGTGGTAACGTGATGTGGGAGGCAATTATTATAAACCATCTTAATGTCAATTATGTAGTGAAAATATTTAAATTAATCACGGCAGCATCGTTCATGAGCCTGGTTTGGAGCCACCTTAGGGAAGAGGATGATGTTACATGAACTCATTATTTGATTATTTAATTATATAAAACAATGATTATATGTCCATGACACCTGGAATCTGGTGCCACAGGTCATCTAATTACATAATTAATGTATTTAAATTGACAAACTGTGTTAATCCCCAAGATAATGTAAATATTTGTGTAGTAATGTAAACAACAATCCACCATTCCATGAAGAGACCTGTAAAGCTCCCTGTGGAGTTAATGTGCAATATCATCACATTTTATTATTCATTTTTTTCAATTGATGATGATGACATCCTTCATGCCTGCATTCTGACCATGCTTCCCTGCCAGTAAAATGCTACATCAACTATTTATTGTGACAGTTAGGTAATACTGACTTATTAAATTCATTAAATTATGTAAATGACCAACAGTGACATCACCGTTTACGGTTAGGGTGCAAATATCTGTCACGGACAAGGTTAGGAAAGTTGTAGACATGGGCAGAACATTTTCTGAATGATCTATGCATCTTCCAGAGTCCGAGGGATGCTGGATAATTGAGTCCAGAAGGTTGCACGGTGCCAACCGAGAAGTACAAGGACTTCACCAAGGCCAGCAAGGTGGTCTGGGTGTTCACTACCTGCTCTTCCTCCACATCTACACATCGGTTGTGATCTACCATGAGAAGAAGGAGTGTCACTGGCAGGTCGGCACCATCACCAATACCTGGCAAAAGGAAGACGACTCAGAACACGGAAGAACATCTCTCAGCTATGCTGGTGATACCCCTGCTGCGGGCATCTTTTCAGCTGTTATCAACATTTTGGCTACTACTGCTACGCCATTATTTGGCCCATTATCTCACGTCCTGCTGCACCACAACAGAGATTCAGGTCCTTGTCATGATGTCAGGCCAACAGAATTCATCAGACAAGACCATATGATTATCTTACGATAAACTGATGGCATTTTAAAGTAGGTTTATTTGAATGTCTCCCAGGCTCTGGGCCACCTAGTACATCAATGGTGATGACAAATAGAAATTTGAAGAATTCGGTATTTGTTTGGTTTATGGGTGTGGGTGTCTCAGCTGGTCTTCAGTACACATGAGTATTTCAAAGAAATGGGCTTTAAAGCTATAAATCCATAAACTCAGCAGGATTCACATGCCATTAAATTTGTGGGGTCCATAAAGGTTTTCTCCTTTATGGTGGTGTTGTGGTATTTTATTTTGCCAGGTGGTGGTGGCACATGCCTTTAATTCCAGTGCTTGAGAGTCAGAGGCTGGAAAATCTCCATGTGTTTGATTGAGTTAGAAATGTACACAGGGAAACCGTTTCTGAAAACAACACCAAACAAACAATACACAAATCTAAACAATTAAACAAACAACAACAACAACAAACTTGCTTTAAGAAGAGAGTGTGGAGCTAGGCAGTAGTTAGGCATATAGGACAGGTCATGGTGGAGCACACCTTTAATCCAAGCATTTGGGAGACATAATGAGGTGGATCTCTGTAATTTTGTGGTCACCCCAGACTACACCCTATTGACCCATTCTAAAAGAGAAACAGAGACAGGTAGTGGTCCATTCCTTTATCCCTGTACTTGGGAGGTAGATATGGCTGGGAGGAGAGAGAAATATAAAGTGGAAGAAGACAAAAGTTTATTGCATTGTAATGGAAGACCATAGGATAAGAATTTCCCACCACTTTCGTCTGATGATTCAGTAGAAGTAAGACCTAGGGGTGGGCTGCTCTGCTTCTCTGATTTTTCCACATATCTGAATCCAGGTTTTAACTATTAAGACCAAGTAGAATTAGCCTTACAATTTCCAGTGTAGTGTGTCAAATCTAAATTGTGGTGTACAAGACTAGAATTCATGGTAATAGAATTGATGGAATAAATATTTATCAATTTTACAAGTCTATTTCTATCTACTGTATGATTGAACATGAGAGAAAATGGTTTGTATGAGTATACATGTTATGGGATGTAGATAATTATGTGAAGTTGTGCATCATTATCTGACCTCTGGTCATCTCCCAAAAGAAGATGTACTGAGTCTCATGCCAAGATACACAACATGTATGATGAGCCATACACTTCCACAGATTACCAATATAACCAAAATAAAGAACTAAATAATGGTCTTTTGAAGCATGAAGCATCAGAATTACAATCATACACATGATAAGTTTGCAACATGAAATGAATGCAATCCTATGAAAATGAACAATTTATAACAACATGCTGATTACAAAGGCACATTAACAATTATTTTTGGAAATACTCAGAATGCTCAATGTAATTATGAAACATATTATGATATTATCCCATCACTCACCATGTTGTGGCTTCTGTACTCAACCATGCTCCACTCACAATTTACTACAGTATCACTCCCAGATCATCAATCAATTCACTGGCGCTTGTTCTGCCTAAAACCAAACCTGCATCAAGAACAAAAGCAAACAGTATGGCTACAGAAAGTGTTCTGCAATGCCTGTGACTCGCTGGTTGGCCTGGTGTTGCTGATTGGCTAGTAAGGCTTGATCAACAAGAGCACTTCCTTAAGGGTTAAAGTGTGCTTAAAGACACACCACAGGGTACCTTGGGTCTGGCTTCTACTCAAGACCCAGACCTTATAGACAACTGTAGAGACACAAATCTCAATGTCACTTACCCTGTCTAAAATAGACAACCCACTCTCTTCCAGCTGTGCGAAAGGTCATCCCCTCCTTCCTCGAATCGATGTGCAGATGTTGCACATAAAATTACAAAATGCAGATTGGAATGAATTTTTTATTCAACACAGGGAAGGGCGCCTAGAATATTAAAACTTAAGAGAGATTTTAGTTCATATGGCAAAAAAAGAAGATGTTTGTTCTGTGTATTTTGCTGAGGTCAGGGGAACTGGGTGTACATTTCATCTAGTGGTCACAGACAATTTAGAAACCATGAGAGAAGGGAAGGAGCAATATCAGAAAAAACATGATATATCTTTCTCCTGTCAGATGCTTTGGTGATAGCTCCAATGCATTGGGAATTTTATGCCTGAAATTCTTGAAAAATGTATAATAATAAAAATTGTTGTCTTCAGGTTAATTTGAATACTCTGAGAGAATTGGGCTGGGAAGCTTGCTTCTACAAGCACTGTGATGACCGAGCAGAGCTTCCTCAGGGTACAGTGAGAAAATAGCTGCATTATTCAATGTTCTCTTCTTGAACAGGACTGTTGTCAGGTTTCTAAATCAGTGGATCCATCATCCAGCCTTGAGAATGCAGAAAGACTTATTTTCTTGTTTGAGATCTGGTTCCTGTTTTCTTTACTTTTTTTCCCCCTGCTTTTCTGAAGTCCCAGTGACAACCATGAAATAAGTGGTTTCAGTTCATCTGACATCAGTGGGAAACTACAGAACATCTCGTTTTCTGTGCCAAAATCTCTCATAGTAGTTAGGACAGGGAATAATCACATCATATGATTGTGTAGTGGCCTGTGAAAGCTAGAGAGCCACCTTGTTTTCAGGAGAAAGGAGTGGGTGCAGGAAGAGAGCAGTATTTACTATTGGAGTCAAAGCCAGTGCAGTAGAAATGTTTATCTCTGCTGACCTAGAAAAGGCTTTTGTCTGAGTTGGAAGGCCAGGTCAGGAATCATTGCGCTGTGTCTTTAAGAAGGTGATCTTGTTACTCAGTCATCACTTGCCAACCAGACCCCCCTCATGATCTGTCAATAATAAAAGGTACAGGGACCTTCTTAGTGCCAGATTCAGGCTTTTCTCTAAAACAAGATCTGGCACCTTTTTTGTGTGTGCTCTTCTTCGATTATTGCTGCAGTAAGTTCAATGGAGAGCTTGGGAGAGCTCAGTAATCACATGGTGAGTGAGGGGCCTCTGTCCCCAGGATGGAGGAGTACATTGTGTAGAATATGAATCATGTGTTGGGTCCTCCCAACATCTGAGTGGGAACATGAAGACAGATTTTCCTTCCTGTGGGTTTTCATGAGATACGTGAATCTCGCTGGAATCAATTATATGACTCTGAGTAAAACTTTGTGGGTTGAATCTCTTCAGAGTATTGGGAGCAGTGAGCCCTGTGGAAAAATATCTTTTTAGTCAACTTCAATGAGCTTTTTGTGCATCCTTGGAAAGACTACAGTTCTTGGAGACTTTTAACAATTTATATTTTACTTTATGTGATGTGATGGAAAAATTAAAAATTAGGGTTAATGGTTAAGAAGCAAAAACTACAAAGAACAAGAATCTCTTGTAGTGGATAACTTCCTGATTTCAGAGTACAGCCCCGACATGTTATTTTCATAAGATACAGGAAAAAAGAAAAAAGAAAAAGAAAACCTTGAAGATGTGCTAATCAATCTTGATGCCCTTGTAATCAAACTTTTTACTATATAAAATGCTGTAACCTTGAAAACCCTATGAGCTGAGACTAGGGGTGTCAAGCCTCCATTTCACTTTTGTTGCTAGGTAACTTAGCCTTCCAATAGAGTGAACTCCCAGACTGTTTTGTTCTTCCCAATTAAAACCTTTTGCATTCACGTTTGGGAATAATTTCATTGGACTTGAGGAAACCCCGGAGGTACAAAGTTTGTGGGCTCATCCCAGTTTTCCTCCAACCACCCAGGACCTTTAACACTGAAAGATTGAAATAGAGAAAATAAAGAAAACAAAAACCAGAGGAATGATGGAAATAGAAAAACTGCGCAAAAATTGTGAACTACAGACACAAAATGACCAACAGAAAAAAAAAGAGATGGAAGAGAGAATCTCAGGCATGGAAGATAAACTAGAGGATATAGATTCATTTACTAAAGAAAATCATAAATCCTTCAAATCCTTAACACAAAACATCCAAGAAATCTGGGACACCAAGAAAAGGCCAAACCTAGGAATAATAGGCAGCAAGGAAAGTGAGGAAACCAGCTCAAAGGTGTCAAAAACATACTAAACAAAATCATCGAGGACAACTTTCCCAATCTGAAGAAGGACACGCAAATGAAAGTACAAGAAGTATACTGGAGACCAATTAGGCTGGACCAAATTAAAAAAAAAAACTAGAAATATAATAAGGAAAACACCTAAAACACAAAAACACAGAATAAATATACTAAGTGCAACAAAGGAGAAAGGACAGGTAACATATAAAGGCAAACCGATCAAAATTACAACTGACATTTCCAAGGAATCCCTCAAGGCCAAAAGGTCCTGGATAGATGTTCTACAAATACTAAGAGTCCACAGATGCTAGCCCAGGCTACTATACCCAGCAAAACACTCAAACATTATAGATGGAGAAAACAAGATATTTAATGACAAAGACAGATTTTTTTCCCAATACTTACCTACAAATCCAGCACTCCAGAAAGATTTGGAAGGAAAATTCCCACCCTCGGAAGTTAACTATGCATACAAAATGTAGGCAACAGATAATCTCCCTATACAAGAAACCAAGGGTGATGGAGGTCAAATATATTCACAATACCACTGCCAACCACAAATCTAAAACAAACAAGCATCAAAAATCAATGGCCTTTACTCACCCCCAATATTAATGGTCTTAACTAACCTATAAAAAGACACAGGCTAACAGAACGGATACGAAGAAAGAATGCATTCTTCTGCTACATACAAGAAACACATCTAAGTTTCAAAGGTAGACATTACTTCAGGGTAAAAGGTTGGGGAATATCTTCCAATCCAATGTCCACAAGAAGCAAGCAGGCATGGCTATCCTAATATCTAACAAGTTAGACTTCAAACCAAAATTAATCGAAAGAGATGAAGATGCTCATTCAGTATTCATTGCAGGAGAATTCCTTCAACACAAAGTCTCAATTCTGAAAATTTATGCCCGCAATACAAAGGAACCCAGAGTAAACCAACTGCCAACATCAGACTGAAAGGAGAGAACCTTAAGGTGATTCTTCTAAAATCACGAACAAGACAAGGCTGCCCTCTGTCTCAATATCTCAATAGAACATGAAGTTCTAGCTAAAGCTATAAGACGAGAAAAGAAGATAAAAGGGATCCATATTTGAAAGGAAGAAGTCAAACTATCACTATTTGAAGATGATATGATAGCTTAATAGGCATCCCAATAAACTCTACCAAGGAACTCCAATAGCTGATAAACACCTTCAGCAAACTAGCAGGGTACAAGATAAACTCAAAATAATCTGTAGCCCTACTATTTTCAGACAACAATGAGATTGAGAAAGAAATCAGAGAAACATAACAATTTACAATAGCCAGAAAGAACATAAAGTATCTTGGAGGAACACTTCCCAAACAAATGAAATTCCTATATAATAAAAATCTGTGGCTCTAAAGAAAGAAATTAAAGAAGATACCAGAATATGGAAAGATCTCTCATGTTCTTGAATAGGTAGGATAAATATAGTAAAAATGGCAATCTTGCCATAAAGCAATCTAGAGATGCAATGCAATCTCCATTAAAAACCCACCACAATTCATCACTGACCTTGAAAGGATAATAATCAACTTTTTATGGAAAAACAAAAGACCCAGCATAGCCAAAACAACCCTGTAAAATAAAAGAACTTGAAAGGCATCACCATCTGTGACTTTAAGATCTACTACAGAGCTATACTCCTGAAAACAGCCTGAAATTGCAACAAAAACAAAACAAAACAAAAAAACAAAACAAAACAACAACAACAAAAAAATAAAACAGGTAGAACATGGAATGGATTTCAAAAACCTGATACAAACCCACATAGGTATGAACACCTGATTTTCTACAAAACATATAAAATAATACAATGGGATGAGGAAATCATCTTCAACAAATGGTGCTGGCCCATTTGGATGATGATGTTTAGAAGAGTGCAGATAGACCCAAGTCTGTAGCCATACACAAAATTATGGTCCAAATGGATCAAAGACCTCAACATCAATCCAACCACACTGAACATCTTAGAGGAGAACTTAGGAGGTGCCCTTGAACAAATTGGTATAGGAGACCACTTCCTGAACGTAACTCCAGGGGCACAGAAACTGAGAGAAACAATAAATGGGACCTCTTCAAACTTAGAAGGTTCTGTAAGGCAAAGGACACAGTGGAAAGACAAAATGGCAGCCCACAGACTGGGAAAAGATTTTATGTAAGGAATAAGGTTTTTCCGCCTGCCACAGGTCTGGTCCTGCCATCACGCCAGCCCCAATTAACACAGAGACTCTATATTTGACATAATGCTATTGGCCTGGTACTAGTTTCTTATCTGCTAGCTCTGTCTTAAGCATTAACCCATTTCTGCTGATCTATGTATGTTCATGTGGTCTTCTTACTGAGGAGCATACCGGTATTCTGCTTTCTCCAGACTCTCCATGCTGACTCCTCCTTCCAACTTCCTCTTTCCTCCTTGTCTCTTAGTCCCTCCTATCTTCCTTTCCTATTGCCCAACATTTACAGAAGGGCAACTCACATCAATTTTCACCAATACTACATAAGATAATAGGCTGATCTCCAAAATATTCAAACAACTCAAAAAACTAATCAACAAAACACCAAACAACCCCATTAAAAAATGGGGTACAGACCAGCAGAGGAACTAGGATACAAGGTGTATAATAAGAGATTCATATAAACTCCCTCACAGAACCAGGAAGGGACAAGTCCCCCAGAGCTCAGGGGAAGTTTGGGGGGGGGAAGCGAATGGAGAGAGTAGTAGGAGAAAACGAGGGGGAGGAAAGGAAAACATGTGCAACCAGGAAGATTGAGACTGATTAGGAATAGAAGACAGGAAAGAGAGATACAAAGAGAGAGAGAGAACATAAAAGAGGGAGCCAATATTGGTTTGAAGATAAAATTGAACACAAAGAAAGGTCTAGAGAACTACAAGACTTCTCCCAACTAACAATTTGAGCTTCCGTGGAAACTCTACCATAAATGCCCTTCCCGGAGAGTGAGATCAACCACTAACTTATCCATGGAGACCTCAATTAATGCCTGTTGGAAACAGGAGCAAATACCTATACATAAACACTAAGTCAAAGTAGAACACAGATGCATGTTGAGAGGACAAGACCAGGTGACAGAAACACATAGAGACAGCTTACTTGAACAAGGAGTAGCTAACAGACCACCAGACTGATAGCTGGGAAGCCAGCATGGGACTGAATCCGGCCCCCCCTGAATATGGGTCTCAGCCAGAAGGACTGAGCAGTCTAAGGAACCTCAGACAGTGGAGCCAGGATGTATCCCTGGTACACAAAAGGACTTTGCGAACACATTCCCCATGGAGGAATAACTGCCTTAATCTAGAGACAGGAGAGACGCCCTAGTCCCTGCTTCACATGACCTGTCAGATCTACAGGACCCCAACTGGATGGCATTCCCCTACACATGGAATTGGGGTGGGGGGATGGGAGGGGAGGGTGGTTAGAGTGCATGTGAGAGGGCAGAGTGTGTAAAAGATAGGGAAGGGGGAGGGGAAAGGAAGGGATGGAGGGAGGGAGGAAGAGGGAACTGGGATCAACATGTAAAATAATAAATTAAATTTAAAAAAATGCTTTGACTCCAAAACGAAGTTCAAGGACATGTTACTGGAGAAAAAGATTTCTATTATTGTTTCCACAGAAAATGAAAAGATGTGGATTCCTTCCAGACTAATGTGGTTTGATCAAGCCAGACAACCTGATAGAGAATACCAGGTGATCCTACATTCAAAACAGGAGGACAAAGCAGCCTCACAGACTACAGGCAGGATTTCTGCACCTTCATAGAATCCCCTATGACAGCGCCTCTTACCAGCAGGAAGTAGTTTGGAAAGAACGAACCCAAATCCCCAAATATTGTCTATAAATGCTTGTTATTATTTAAATGGACTTGGTTATACAAAATGAAAAAAAAAGAATAGAAGCGTTCATTGAAAACAAAACTTTATAAAATCAAAAATAAAAATGGGGTACAGAACAGAAGAAATAATTCTCAATAGAGGAAACAAAATAAGCTGAAAAACACTTAAGAAAATGTTCAACTTCTTTAGCTATCAGGGAAATGCAAATCAAAACAACTTTGAGATACCATCTTACTCCTGCCAGGATGGCTAAAATTAAAACCACCAAATGACAATTTATAACAAAGAAGATGTGGAGAAAGGGAACATTCCTCCACTGCTGGTGGGAGTGCAAACTCGTACACCCATTTTGGAGATAAGTATGTTGTTTCCTCAGGATAATGGGAATTAGTTTATCACGCGACCCAGCAATCCCCCCTTAGACATATACCCAAATGATCCATATCCCGGCAACAAACACATCTGCACAACTATGTTGATAGCAGCATTATTTGTAATAGAAAGAAACTGGAAACAACCTAGATGATCCTCAATTGATATGGCACATCTACACAATGGAATGCTACTCTGCAGAAAAAAAATAAATAATGGAAACTTGAAATTCGCAGGCAAGTGAATGGCTCTTGAAACAAGCATCCTGAATGAGGTAGGCCAGTCACAAAAACATGAACATAGGATGTACTCGCTCATATATGGGTTTTAGACCTAGAGCAAAGGATCACCAGCCTATAATTCACACCACTAGAGGAATTAGGATACAAGGTATATTCTAAGAGATTCATATAAAGTCGTTCAAAGAAGGTTGACTGGACAAGTCCCCCAGAGCACATGGGAGGTGGGGGGGTCAATGAATGTAGAGAGAACTAGGAGAAAGAGAAGGGAAGGAGAGGAAAATAATTGCGACTAGGAAGATTGAGTCAGGGTTGGAATATAAGACAGAAGAGAGAGAGAGAGAGAGATTGAGAGTGAGTGAAAGAGAGAGAGGGAGACAGAAAGAGAGAGAGAGAGCAAGAGAGAGAGAGAGAGAGAGAGAGAGAGAGAGAGAGAGAGAGAAAAAAAGAGGGAGCCAGTATAGGTTTTAGGAGAAAAGTGAATCTACAGAAAGGTCTAGAGACCTACAAGACTGTTGCCAACTAACAATTTGAGCAACTGTAAAAAGGCTACCATAAATACCCTTCCTGGATAGTGAGATCAACAACTAACTTATTTACCATCATAGAGCCCATTTATAGTGCTGTTGGAAACAGAAGCAAACACCCAAACCTAAACACTGAGTTTAACGAGAATCCAGATGCAGATGGACAGAACAAGACCAGGTTGTAGAAACACACAGAGACAGCTGACCTGAACAAGGAGCAAAGAACAGGCACCCAGACTGATAGCTTGGAATCCAGCATGGTACTGACTCAGTCTTCTCTAAATATGGGTCTCAGCCAGAATGACTGAGCAGTCTTAGGGACTGCAGACAGTGGAACCAGGATGTGTTCCTCATGCACAAAAGGTCATTGCACACACATCCCCCATGGAGGGTACTCACTTAACCTAGAAACAGGAGAGAAGCCCTACTCCCTACTTCAAATGACTTGACAGATCTACATGACTACACCTGGATGGCATTGTCATACATGTGGAATTGTGTTGGGAGTTGGGAGCAGAGGGTGGTAACTGCGCATGTGAGGGGGAATAGCGTGTAAATAGGTGGGTGGGAGGGAGGGAGAGGGAAATGGGATCGACATGTGAAATAAAAAATAAATAAGTAAATTAAAAAATAAACTAAAATAAATACTCCCAGGCCAGAATCTTACAAGCTGCTGGTAATACAGAACACCAGTGTAAACAGCACAAGGCTCCTCCTGGTACAGAAGTCCTAAGCCATGCTCATCCAGGATCCATTCTGGGTTTCTGAAGGCCTAGGTGCATTGGGCCACCTGGTGGGTAGTCAGAGAGGAGAGGGGTTCTGAATCCAAGGGGGCTAATGACAGAACCAGCCACTCGCCCAGACCTCCTCTCCTCAGGTGGCAGTGACTGTGACCACAGGGAAAGGGGTGAGGGTGAGAGTGGGGAGGAGGAGGATTAGGGGTGTTGGGGAGAAAACTTTGATAAAGATTTTTCTGTCAACTAAAAAAAATAAAAATAACAAAATATATGGTAATTAGAAGTGATGGCTATGTGCAGACTTGTTACAATCAGTCTGAAGCAAAGAAGACAGAATAAGATAACAGTGGTCTAGTAGACAAGTCAAGTGGCCTGCAGATTTATAGGTCAACGCAACTCATCAAAGCAGAACAGAAAACATCAGAAGGAACTTCAGGTGTTATGAGTATGATTCAATTTCTCTGGGCAATAAAAGTAGAACAGGAAAAAGGATTGGCAAGATCCAGAAGAGTGGAAAAGAGATAAAAATAAAATTATAATACTGAAAGATAACATAAAAGAAGATCTGGTGTAACCCACAAAATCCATAAAAGGGGCCAACAGTTAAGAGAGCAGAGGGTGCAGAGAGGCTAAGGGGAAAGCACCAATGTAAGAAGGTAGAGTCAGGAATTAAATAAATAAATAAGATTTCACTTCAGGCATGCATATCTGGGTAAGAGTCACTGATAAGAAAAAGAGAAAAAGAGAAAAGAAGAGACATTTCTACGCTAGGAATGTCTGAGAAAATCGAGAGAGACTAAAGGTAATGTAAAAAGTTATGGAGGTTCAAAGAAAAGTCGTCAAATGTCGAGAAAGATGTAAACTGTTTACTGTGGGCTCTCATATCTACAAATATAAATTTAAGATTAGTAGTATGAGTTAAAATTTTTGACCATACCAGGTTAATGGTTTAAAAGTTCTGTTTATTTCTCTCAAGAAAAATATATGTACTTGCTAAAAAGTTCTATCAGTGTTTCTTGTTAGAAACTGGTTTGTTGCAAGAATAGAGCTAAAACAAAAATGGTTTAAACATTTTTGCTGTCTAATGATAACAGCCCCCAGCTCAAAATTTACCTCTGAGCACTGGTCATTAAATTCAGATTATCAGAAAATCAGATGGCCTTTTAATGTAGATGACATTAATTCTGATTTATGTCGAAAGCTGTTAAAAATTGAAACTAGTTAAAAAGTTACAATTATTAACACTGGAAATTAACATAAACTTAACAGGCACCAAGGTGACAATGGGTTTAAAGACATAAAGGATGCTAAAATTATTTGATATTATAAGAAGTCAGTACAGGATGTTTAATTGTTTTATCAAACAGTTTTTTTATATGTTTAAATTCAGAAGGTTACATTATATTTGTGCTTTATTATATTATTAATATTTGTACTTAAATTAAAGGGCTAAAATTTAAGATCATAGCCATAAACTGTATATACTAACCAAAAGTTGAGAAGCTCATTTTTTAATTATACAGATGGCAATCCATCCTTGTTTTTGCTAAATTTGGTAAGCATAAGTTATTTAGATAAACTGAATCACATAGCTGTTTTATGTTTTCCAAAAAAGAAGTTTCAAATTAAAATCAGTATTTTTAAAGCTAAACTGACAATGCATAGTTCTAGTTTTATAAAATCTGGTAACTATTATAAAATGTTAATAAACAGAAGTTACCAACCATCCTTATTGATTAACTTTTGGTTATAGTCAAACTAATATTAATGATTAATAACAGGAATAAACCTCACTCTGTCTCCTATACATATTCTAAAAGTTTAAGCTTAAATCGAGTAACTGAAAACCAAGTTGTCTATTAAGATCTACCTAGAAAGACTTCTAATACTACAGAGATCTGTATAATAAGACATTTAAATATTAACTAAAAAAGTGTAATAATGTAAGACAAAGAATCACAGAACCTAACAATGACCAAAGAAAGGTCTCTAAAGAACATTGTGGGGCAGCATGGATTGTGATAACACTGACCAGGGAGCAAGATGCTGAAACACAATGGCTACAGCATGATAGGACCCAGCTCGGACTGTGTAGAGGCTGCAGGGTACTGGAAAATTGTCTGCACCTTTGCCTAGACAAAATAAGTTCAGACTTTTCCAATTCCAGGTTCCATAGGGGAAAAAAAAACACCTCTCACATTATATACTTGGTGAAAAATTTCTCCCGTCAATGCCATAGAAAATTGGATATGGCTAAGAATATAAAAATGGTCCCTGTGATTTTTTTTAATAGATTCAAAAGTAACATATAGTTTATCCTTCTCAGATCTCTAATTCTATTGATGGCTTGGCTAACCAAATCTTTGTGAGCTTGGCAATAAAGGCAGCCTTGATATGGCTCCTAAATAAGAATTTAAAAATATAAAGATATATGTCTTTTTTGAACATTTATTTATTAATTATGCATACAGTGTTCTGCCTGCATACATGTCTGCATATCCAAACAGGGTACCATATCACATTATAAATGTTTGTGAGCCACAATATAGTTGCTGGGGATTGAACTCAGGACTTCTAGAAGAGCAGCCAGTAATCTAAACCTCTGCCACATCTCTCTAGCCCAAGACATATACTTCTTAAAATATAAAAATTAATTTACAATATAAAAATTCAGAGCTTAACTTTTAATCAAGTTCTGATAAGCTAATAGAGCAGGGACTCCCAGCTGTTTAGTCACAAACTCAAAGTTTTATGATTTTTATTGGGTGTTATCGAAGTGTAAATATGAAGGATGTTTCAATAGGCCTAAGGCACTACTGACTAATCTATACATGGATCGCTCTTGACAGAAGAAAAAGATTCTACCCCAAATCTGTAAATTTTGCTAGGACTCAAAGGCATAAGTACATTCCTGCTGTTTTATAGATACCCAAAACCTGCTTTTTGTACAATTTGGATTTCAGCACAGATTGGTGATGATGATATATCTAAAACTTTTATGTCCTTTTATATAACACAGTTCATATAGGCTTCAGAGGGTCAAATGTCATAAAGCTTTTATCCACTTCTTACAGGTCAAAAGGACTGCAGATAAATACAGCTATCCTGAGGATGGAATTTTCTCCCTGGTTTTTCTGTCTTTCTTGATCACCAAAGGTAAGGAAGAAAGAGTTCCAATTAAATATATACATTTTAACCTTTGTTCCCAGTTTAAACATGTCTCAGACGATTTGTGCTTCTGGCAGATGAGTATCAGTTGCTGACTACAGCCTGCTCCTCTATAGTGCTCTCCCTCCTTACTGTGAACCAGCCCAGTCAAAGTGAATCTTCAACAGTGTCTACAAACTGATGCCTCTGATAAATGGTCAATTTCCTGAATCCCACTTCCTTTTGTTGGATTTGTCTATCATTTTAGCCTACTTGCAGCTAAGAAAACACTGCAAAAGTAAGTAGGAAGTAGTACTGGCATGTCGCTGGCACAACAGTGTTTTGATTTTCAAATAGCTGTCACCTGGAGTTCTATAGCCTATAAAGCCTCCTTGAGCCAGCTTGTTACTATTATGCCTACTGGTTTAATCAACTTCTAAGGAAGTGACTCCTGGCTGCAAAATCAAATGGTTTTTACTGGAAAAATCAAACCAGCTGGGACCTCACTCTGTCAGAAAAGTAAGGTAGTGCCTTAAAATTGTGAGGGGTTTATAACATGGTAAAGAGAAAGGGAAATTTGAGACCACTACTCTCAGTTCACAAGGTTTCCAAGATACAGGCAGTTGATAGAGTACAAATTAATTTACAAGGTCAACATGGAACTAAGTTAATATTATCTATCATTTGTTTAGGCAAGATTGATGAGCACACCTGACAGGTTGGTGTTTTTTCTTTCTTTTTAATTCTTCTCCTGAGAACATGATGTGGGTTCTGTACTCTGTAGTCAGGGATTTATCTATTGGCAGAAATTCTTGTTGTCATTATTTTTTCCTTGGCCCTGGCCCTGGCCCTGGCTCTGGCCCTGGGCTCTGGCCCTGGCCCTGGCCCTGGCCCTGGCCCTGGCCCTGGCTCTGGGCCCTGGCCCTTGCCCTGGGCCCTGGTCCTGGCTGTTCTTTACGAATGAAAATCTAAACAATGCCGAGAAACCATGGGATCAAGCTCCTCTAAAGGGGAGAGAATGAAGAGTGATTATTTTATTTTCAAAAAAGAGAAAAGGTTTATGGTAGAGGTGATTAATTGTATTGTATCCATTCTAGGAATTAGAAAATTGACGCATAGAAAAACTGTTTAAAATACTCATCATTGTACTTGAATGGCATTATGATGCTTTCGTTTTCATGCTTATGGCACTATAGACATGTTGTAGCTTGAGAGATGGATAAATATGTAGAACCCAAAAGAAAGACCCATGCTTTGTTTTTGTGAGAAACTCAGTGAGGCTGTAAGGTTACTTCATCTTTATGTATGCTCCTTTTAGCATTTGGGAGGGGCACTAGAATATGACAGAATATTGGTTCATAAATGTTTCCTCGTAACCCTGCTTGCATTCTGTATTCTGTTATCATGGGCCAAGGACGAGAGAGCAGTTTCGAGAAAGTGTTATCATGGGACATTACAGTCTCCCAAGGTAACATCTATTCCCGGGCAGACTTGCCAGGTATGAAATTGTATGCTGTCATCACGCATTTTTAAAATGCCATCAGTTAATCGCCAGATAATCATACTGTCTTGCCTGATGAATTCTGTTGTCCTGACATCATCACAAGCACCTGAATCTCTGTTGTGGTGTGGCAGGACGTGAGATAATGGGCCCAATCCTGGTGTAGCAGTAGTAGCCCCAGTGTTAATATCAAATGAAAAGATGGCTGCAGCAGGGGCATCACCAGCATAGCTGAGAGAGAGATGTTCTTCCGTGTTCTGAGTCGTCATCCTTTTGCCAGGTCTCCTTAATGGTGCCGACCTCCTAGTGCCACTCCTTCTTCTCATGGTAGATCACAACCGATGTGAAGATGTGGAGGAAGAACAGGTAGACAACACCCAGACTACCTTGCCGGCCTTGGTGAAGTCCTTGTACTTCTCGGTTGGCACCGTGCAACCTTCTGGACTCAATCATCCAGCATCCCTCGTACTCTGGGAGATGCATAGATCATTCAGAAAATGCTCTGTCCATGTCTACATCATTAATAACCTTGTCCGTGACAGATATTTGCACGCTAACCATAAACGGTGATGTCATTTTCGGTCGTTTACATAATTTAAAGATTTTAATAAGTCAGTAATAGCTAACTGTCACAATAAATAGGTGATGTAGCATTTTACTGGCAGGGAAGGATGGTCAGAATCCAGGCATGAAGGACGTCATCATCATTAATTGAAAAAATGAATCTTAAGATGTGATGATATTGCACATTAACTCCACAAGAGGGAGCTTTACAGGTCTCTTCATGGAATGGTGGATTGTTGTTTACATTACTATAAAAATATTTACATTATCTTGGTGATTAACACAGATTGTCAATTAAATACGTTATTTATGTAATTAGATGATCTGTGGCACCAAATTCCAGGTGGCATGGACAATATAATCATTGTTTTATATAATTAAATATTCAAATAATGAGTTCATGTAATACCATCCACTTCCCTAAGGTGGCTCCAAACCAGGCTCATGAACGATGCTGTCGTGATTAATTTAAATATTTTAACTACATGATTGACAATAAGATGGTCTATAATAATTGCCTCCCACATCACATCACCACAATCCACTGATCATGGATTATCCAATGTCCTATTTTAATAATCAAATAACAATATAATCAGAGGATGAAATGGTCTGCCATACTCCACACAATTGACTCTCAGTTGACTCCCACATGATTGTGGGAAACTCCCAGGTTTATTCCTTATTTAATCGCAGAGTTGGGTAGTAACATATTTAAATGCTGGACTGTCATTGTATATGCAGCATTTTTAAAGATAACACATATTTAATGTTGGACGGCTGCCTCAAAAGAGATGGACTGAAATCCAACAATCCCTAAGTCTACTCTAACAAATGGATTATCACCTTCCTGAAGGAAGTCAACAATGGCAAACTCACCTTCTGATGAATAATTGTGAGTCTTTTGTTCCATAATTTCACTTCTTAGGAGAGAGAGTATTCATAAACAGAAGACTTTGAACTGTTTCTCCACAGACTACGTTCTCTGATGATTAGGTATTCTTGGATTTGGTAACCAGTAAATCTGTAGGCACACTTCCAGAAGTGTGGATATGACTTTTTTAGGCGAATCAAATGCTGTCATGAAAAGTTTTAGGAGATAGTTATCTTGGGAGACTGTAATGTCCCATGATAACTCTTTCTCGAAGCTGCTCTCTCGTCCTTGGCCCATGCTACCAGGATACAGAATGCAAGCAGGGTTGCCAGGCTACATTTATGAACCAACATTCTGTCACATTCTAGTGCCCCTCCCACAGGCTTAAAGGAGAATACCCACCAATGAAATAACCTTACAGCCTCACTGAGTTTCTCACAATAACAAAGCAGGGCACTTTCTTTTGAGTTGTACATATTTACCAGTCTCTCAAGCTACAACATGCCTATAGTGACATAAGCATGAAAATGAAAGCATCATTGTGCCATTCAAGTACAATGATGAGTATTTTAAACCTGTTATCTATGCTTCAATTTGCTAATTTCTAGAATGGAAATAATACAGTTAATCGCCTCTACCATAATCCTTTTCTCTTTATTGAAAATAAAATAAACTCCTCTTCATCCTCTTACCTCCTCAAGAGGAGCTTGATCCCATGGTTTCTCAGAGTTGTGTAGATTTGCATTAGGCTGATGATTAAGGATTTTGATCAGTGTCTTATGTTTCTTTCAGTCATCTTGGATTCCTCAATTCACTGTTCTGTATAAAGTCCTGTACCCCTCTTTCTAAGATGGTTATTTAGAGTTATTTATTGTTGGTGGTGTGTCATGTTATCAGCCCTACAGAGTTCATTAGAAGAGATTCCCTGATCAGGAGATTATACAGTTATTCCGTTTTTAAAATCGGTTGTCACTGTGTCCTTCATGGGTCAGTTTCGTTGCAACCTCGCAGTAACTGATGATGCGAAACAGTACAATTTTTATTTAAAATCGTGTAATCATTCGATTGTTAAAAATGTACTACTACGTAATCAGTAATCAATGTATGAGGCAGTGTCCCCCATTCTCTGGGCACTGCTTCTGGTCAGTGTGCCACAGCAGCCACATGACAGATGACACCATCATTACTTACGCAATCAAGTAAGTTAATAATGGGATAGTCCTCATACTTAACTTTCATAAGATGGAACCAAACTCCAGTGATTGTCAAGGAAGGAGTACTTAGATGATTAAATACTGCCAAGTCATTAACTCCCATGGAGGATTGGCCCTAGTCCAGTCAAGAAGAACAACATCTTCATCGACTCAAATAATGAATATATAATGAAAAATGATTGAGTAATGTCATGGTGGTGCATACTTAAATCCCACATGGAGTAGTCAGACTGGTCTCTTCCTGGAATAATGATTTATTTATAAAATTAAATTGATAACTAATTAGCTGGTGTTTTATACTAACACTGACGAGATGGCACCAAAGTCTTAAACTATCGCTGATGTGATGACCTACTTACAGAGCTAAATGATGAAGTAATGAGATGATGTTACATCGTCTACTCACAAAATCTGACTCCAAAAGGGACTTAGGGTCCATAACATTACCTGTTTTCAAATACGTTAATTAAATGATGAATTATTATTTAATTTCCTAGTTTAACCGGTAAATAAGTAAGTGTACTATTAGATGATGCGATGTTCTGGCACGATGGACTCCCCTAAGGAGGCTAATAACTTTAGTGGTCACTGAATACATAATGACCGATTTTCATAATACAATGAATAAATATTAAACTAGTGGATGGTGTTATATGAATGAAACCTAAAGATTGACCAATACTGAAGAGTCATTGAGATCTTAATCATAGATTTGAACAATAAAATGAATGAATGGAGAGATAGTTTCTCATAATTCACCCCTAGAGAGATAACAAAATGATATCAACATTGATTTAAATAAATAAATAATGAAACCACAAGAGACATTTTAACACCAACAAGGGGGCTCCAGACTCCACTCTTCCTGGAGTAGAAAAAGACAGATTTAAATAATGGAAGCATCAGATTGTTAGATCGTCTGTCACACTTGAGTCACACAAGGTGGCACCACACTTCAGGGTTCACAGATTATATAATGAAACAATTTAATAATTTCATCTTTACATAGCTAAGTCGTTGAACTTTTTCGTATCATCAATTCCTGGCCAGACTTGCAAGATATGAAAACGGATGCTGTCATCACGGATTTTTAATATTCCATCAGTTAATCGTGAGACAATCATACTTTATTGCCTGGTGAATTCTGTTGGCCTGACAACCTAACCGGTGCCTGAATCTCTGTTGTGTTGCAGCAGGACCTGAGGTAATTGGCCCATTCCTGGCATACCAGTAGTAGCCAAAATGTTGATATCATCTGAAAAGGTGGCTGCAGCAGGGGCATCAACAGCATAGCTGAGAGAGAGATGTTCTTCCGTGTTCTGAGTCGTCATCCTTTTGCCAGGTCTCTGTGATGGTGCCGAACTCCTAGTGCCACTACATCTTCTAGACTTAGACCACAACCGATGTGAAGATGTGGAGGAAGAGCAAGTAGTCAACACCCAGACCCCCATGCAGACCTTGGTAAAGTTCTTTTACTTCTCGGAGGGCACCATGCAATCTTCTGGACTCTATTGTCCAGCATTCCTAGTGGTCTGGAAGATGCATAGACATTCACACCATGCTCTGCCCATGTCTACATGTTTCCTAATTTGTCACTGCTAGATATTTGCAACGTAAAAATAATCGGTGTTGGCATTTTCTGTCGTTTAAGTAATTTAAAGAACTAAATATGTCAGTGATAGCTAACTGTCCCAATAAAGAGGTGATGTAGCATTTAAATGGCAGGGAGGTATGGCCAGACTCCAGTCATGAAGAATGTCATCATCATCCACTGAAACCATGAATCATAAACTGTAATGATATTGCACATTAACGCCACAATAAGGAGCTTTACGGGTCTCTTCATGGAATGGACAATTTTTGGTTTACATAATTACACACATATTTACATTATCTTGGGGATTAACACAGATTGTCAATTTAAATACATTAATTATGTAATTAGGTGATCTGTGGCACAAGATACCATGTGTCATGGACGATATAATCATTGTTTTATATAACTAAATAATCAAATAATGAGTTCATGTAACACCATCCACTTCCCTAAGGTGGCTCCAAACCAGGCTCATGAACGATGCTGTCGTGATTAATTTAAATATTTTAACTATATAATTGTTATTAAGATGGTCTATGATACTTGCCTCCCACATCGTGTATCCAAAATCCACTGATCATGGATTATCTAATGTCCTAATTTAATAATCAAATAACAATATAATCAGAGGATGAAAAGGTTTGCCATTCTCCACACAATTAAGTCTCAGTTGACTCCCACATGATTGTGGGAAACTCACAGGTTCATCCCTTATTTAATCGAAGAGCAGAGTAGTAACATGTTTGAATGCTGAACTCTCATTGTGTATGCAGGGTTTTTAGAAGATATCACACATTTAATGTTGGGCGGCTGCCTCAAAAGAGATGGACTGAAATCTAATAATCGCTAGGTCTACTCTAACAAACGGATGGTCACCTTCCTGAAGGAAATCAACAATGTCAAACTCACCTTTTTGATGAATAATCATATGTCTTATTATCTTTTGCTCCATAGTTTTACTTCTGAGGAGAGAGAGTATTCATAAACAGAAGACTCTAAACTGTTTCTCCACAGCCTATGTCCTCTGATCATTAGGTAGTCTTGCATTTGGGAACCAGTAAATGCTGTAGGCACACTTCCAGAGGTGTGGCTATGACTTGGTTAGGCAAATCAAATGCTGTCATGAAAAGTTTTAGGAGATAGTTATCTTGGCAGACTGTATTGTCCCATGATAACACTATCTCGAAGCTGCTCTCTCGTCCTTGGCCCATGATACCAGGATACAGAATGCAAGGAGAGTTGCCAGGCAACATTTATGAACCAATATTCTGTCACATTCTAGTGCCCCTCGCACAGGCTTAAAGGAGTATACCCACCGATGAACTAACCCTACAGCCTCACTGATTTTCTCACAAAAAAAAAAAATCAGGGCTCTTTCTTTTCAGTTCTACATATTTACCCGTCTCTCAAGCTACAACATGCCTATAGTGACATAAACATGAAAACGAAAGCATCATTGTGCCATTCAAGTACAATGATTAGTATTTTTAACCTGTTTTCTATGCTTCAATTTGCTAATTACTAGAATGGAAACAATACAGTTAATCGCCTCTATCATAATCCTTTTCTCTTTATTGAAAATAAAATAAACTCCTCTTCATCCTCTTACCATTAGAGGAGCTTGATCCCATGGTTTCTCAGAGTTGTGTAGATTTGCATTAGGCTGATGATTAAGGATTTTGAGCAGTGTCTTCTGGTTCTTTCAGTCATTTTGGATTCCTCAATTGACTGTTCTCTATTAAGTCCTTTATCCTGCTTTCTACGATGGTTGTTTAGAGTTATTTATTGTTGTTGATGTGTCATGTTATCAGCCCGACAGAGTTCATTAGATGAGATTCCCTGATCAGGAGATTATACAGTTATTCCATTTTTGAAATCGGTGTTCACTGTGTCCTTCATGGGTCAGTTCTGTTGCAAACTCTCAGAAACTGATGATGCGAAACCGTACAGTTTTTTTTTTTTTTTTTAAATCGTGTAATCATTCGATTGTTACAAATCTACTAGTACGTAATCAGTAATCACTGTATAAGGCAGTGTCCCCCATTCTCTGGGCACTGCTTCTGGGACCGATCTCCTGCTGTGTCAGTCCCACATCAGCCAAATGACGGATGACACCATCAATACTTATGCAAACACTATAAGATAATAACTTGATAGTCCTGCTTAATTAATGTTCATAAGATGGAACCAAACTCCAGTGATTGTCAAGGAAGCAGTACTTAGATAATTAAATAATGCTACACGATTAACTTTGTGGAAGAATGGCCAGACCCCTGTCAAGAATAACAACTTCTTCATTGATTTAAATAATTAATGTACAATGAATAATTTTTGAATAATGACATGGTGGGGCATACGTAAATCCCACATGGAGTAGTCAGACTGATCTCTTCCTGGAATAATGATGTGTTTAAAAAATTAAATTGACAATTACTTAGTATGCATTTTATTTTAACACTGACGAAGTGGCACCAAATTCCTAAACCTATCACTGATGTAAAGATCTATTTACATAGCTAAATGATGAAGTAATGAAATGATGTTACATCACCTCCCAAAATCTGACTCCCAAAGGGACTTATGGTTCATAACATCACCTGTATTTTAAATTCGTTAATTAAATGATGAATTATCATTCAATTTCCTAGTTTAACAGCTAAGGAAGTGTAAGGAGGCCCAAACTCCAGGGATCACTGAATACATAATGACAGATATTCATAATTAAATGAATAAACATTAAACATTGGGTGGTGTTTCATCTGTGAAGCCTAAATGATTGCTCCATACTGATGGGTCATTGAGTTCTTAATCATAGAGATGAACAAAAAAATGAATGAATAAAGAGATAATTTCTGATAATTCACCCCTAGAGATTTTACGAATTGATATCAACTTTGATTTAAAGAAAGAAAATGAGAAAGAAAGTAATGAAGGAAGGAAGAAAGAACAAAATCATAAGAGTCAATTTAACACCAACAAGGTGGATCCAGAATCCACTATACCTGGATTAGAAAAAGACATATTTGAATAATGAAATAATCAGATAGTTAGATCGTCTGTCACAGTTCAGTCAGCTCCTCCACTGAAGCTCAGATTGTTAGTTGGGAGCAGTCTTGTAGTTCTCTACCATAAATGCCCTTTCCAGAGAGTGAGATCAACAACTAACTTATCCATGGAGCTCTCAACTAATGCCTGTTGGAAACAGGAGCAAACACCCATACATAAACACTGAGTCGAACTGGAACCCAGATGCAGATGGAGAGGATAAGACCATGCGGCAGAAACTCATACAGACAGCTTACCTGAACAAGGAGGAGTTAACGGCCACTAGACTGATAACTGGGAAGCCAGCATGGGACTGACTCAGGCCCCCCTGAATATGGGTCTCAGCCAGAAGGACTGAGCATTCTAAGGGACCTCAGACTGTGGAGCCAGGATGTATCCCTGGTGCACAACAGGACTTTGCTAACACATCCCCCATGGAGGGATAACTGCCTTAATCTAGAGACAGGAGAGAAGCCCTAGTCCCTACTTCACATGACCTGTCAGATCTACATGACCCCAACTGGATGGCATTCCCCTACATATGGAATTGGGGTGGGGGGATGGAAGGGAGGGTGGTTAGAGTGCACGTGAGAGGGCAGAGAGGATAAAAGGGAGGGGAGGAGGGATGGAGAGAGGAAAGAGGGAGGGAAAGAGGGAGGGAGGGACGAGAGGGAACTGGGATCAACATGTAAAATAATAAATTAAATTAAAAAAATGCTTTGTCTCCAAAATTTAATTTGAAGGACATGTTACTGGGGAAAAGGATTTCTATTTTTGTTTCCACAGAAAATGAAAAGATGTGGATTTCTTCCAGACTAATGTTGTTTAATCATTCCAGACTGCCTGAATCAGAGTACAAGTTGATCCTACATTCAAAACAGCTGGACAAAGCAGCCTTACAGACTACAGCCAGGATTTCTGAATCTTCTTTGAATCCCCTTGACAGTGCCCCTTACCACCTGGAAGTAGTTTGGAAAGAATGACGACCAAATTCCCAAATATTGTGTATAAATGTTTGTTTTCATTTAATTGGACTTTGTTATATAAAATAAAATAATATAAAATAAAATAATTTAGGACTATCGTCTAAAATTAATAAAGCAATGCAAATGTTCTTTTCAATGCTGTTAACAGTTCACTGATCAGAGACAATGACTTTTATCTAAACTCAGTAAACCAAATCTCTGGTGCACTGACCACAGGCAGGTCAGAATAAGTGTTTTTTGATCTCATGCTTCAAAAGAATTACTGGCATTTTATAATATGTCTGTAAATTTTGACCAAAATGTGTTCCTTGTAATTTCTGTATAAAAACCTAATACTCTAAATTAAAAATCGCAGCAGGTGCAAACCTCCTCCAGTGTGTTTGTGTCTGTCTGTCAAGCCAAAGCCACTCCTGACCTGGTCATCGAGTTTTGGTACCCATGGAGACCCATCACCCACTGAGCAGTGTGCAGCATGAGGTGTTATTGGCCTGGGTGTATAGGAACTTCCAACTGTCAGGAAATAATAGCAGGAACCACTTCCAAAAGATGATAATTTGTCTTTCTCTCATAAGAAAGCTTGATGATTTTTCTATCACTGTAGGTGTTTTATTCATGAATCTCAGAAAAACCGCTTGACAAATGCAAAATCATAAAAAGAGCATTCTTCATGGAAAGTTGAAAATTTAGAGAGGAATGGAGCTAGGAATATTTTTGTTTATGAACACTACTGTTAGCCAGCACAACTTAGTCAGTGAGCAGTTTTAAACTATCTGCATTATTCATGGATTCATGCTTCTCTACATACACAGGACTGGTAGGATTAATCTCTCCAAGCAGATGTTCTAGAATGTCTCAAAAGTTCTTTCTCTGTAGTTCAGCAATGCCTGCCTACCATGTGAAATCTTAAGAGTACAGTAGTTGTCTAGTTCATCAGGCTGGATGTCTCAACTTTTCTTTAATATATACTAAATTTTTCAAAGAATGTGGCTCTATTGCTAGTATAGGAATGAAATTGTTAGCCAGAATTAGGAGAAGTAGCCAAAAAGAGAGCTTCCTCATTTAACTATGCAGGCTAACACCAGATGATTCGATCCATATTAAAGGTGCATCGGATACTTTCTTGATTTGTGTAGATTTGCATTGCTGTTTTCAAGAAAGGCTTTATATGTGTAGTCCTGGAACTCATTCAGTAGACCTGGATATCCTCAAACCATGAAAATCAGACAGCCTCAGCCTCATGAGATTTGGGCTTAAACATGTGCACTGCCACCAAACAGCTAATGGTGGATTTCATCAACTTTTCCACAACAGGGTTCCTCTCTGTGTCTTGGGCTGTCCTAGCACTTATTCTGCATGTCTGACTTTAAACTCAAAGAATTCTACCTGCCTCTGCAGGTGCTTCAGCTCATTGGTTGGTCTTCCATGTTGAAATGCTGGATCTTTGTCAAGCAGCAATGGCACCAATGTACCACACACAATTATTTCACAACATAGCTTCATGTGCTCTTAATATGTAGAGATGGCTCAGCTGTTAAAGGCTAGGCTCACAACCAAAAACCTAAGAGTTTGGTTCCCAGCAACCACCAATATCTAGGCCCTGCTGGTCAGGGCAAGTGGTGCCCTACATGATGCTCTCTTCATTTAAATTTTTTGAATGTGGAAGCCTATGCGCAATCTGTCGCAGACAGATTCTGATATGATGAAACTCAAGAGACATTTACTCAAGTCAAATGGAAAGATCCATGCCTGAGACTATGGAAAGAGCCCAACTTTCTCCTATTAGGGGGTTGAGAGGGGTGAGGGCATGTTTGTGTTTTCTTGCAGGAAGAAGATGAGGTCCAGTGGCTGCCAGACCATTTGGTGGAGATGTGTGGAACAGGAAAACTGGACCTGAGACCTCAGAAGTGTAATACCTCCTCTCTCTCTCTCTCTCTCTCTCTCTCTCTGTCTCTGTCTCTCTCTGTCTCTCTCAAGGGTCATTCTCTAGAACAGTCAAGGCTTAAACCTATTGTTTTTACAACAAGGAGGAATTTGTGCAATAATCAAAGAGGAATGTTGCTTTTATGCTGATAAGACTGGCTTAATGGAAGACAGCTTAGATAGAATGCAGAAAAGTCTTGCTGAACGTAAATGGCAGTGGGAACAGGCCGAGTCCTAGTATAAAAATTCCTTTCCACCTCCCCTTGGCTTTCTACCTTGCTTCCTTCTTTCCTGGGACCATTTATGGGATTGCTACTGATGATGACTTTTGTGCTTTGGGCATTCCAGAAATTAACTCAATTGATCAGAACTCAAATTGATTTCATGCTATTTCTGTACACTACCATCAGCTTTTGGAAAGGGAACAGGGCTCTTCTGAGAAACCTGATGAGGATAGTGACAGTGCCAGTCCTGAACCACCTAGACAAGGACTCGATTTCACAGGACTCGAACAACAGAGGACCTGGTTCTCTCAATTATGAAGACGTCAATGACAGAAATATCTCAGTGCCACAAAATGTAGGCAGACCCTTCTCTTTGGCTATAAGTCGCTCAATGACAGCAGTAGCATAGGACCATTTCTCAGGAGCCCTCTCATCTTGCCCGAGTTTCTTGCCCAATTTTTGACCATGTCCTTGAGTGCTGAGTGAGGATGCACCCTATGTAGATTAAGACAGGGGTCCTACCATTTGTCCCATAATGACAAGCCCATCCCCAGGGCCCGATTGTGGGAGCCCACTACGTAGCCTAAGATAGACGCTCCATAAAAAAAGAATAAAATAGGGGGAGATGTTGGGATCCAGCCTTGAGTCACATACTCTTGCAGAATCACTTACACCTTAAAATTCTAATTGAGCTTTATCTTTGTAAAACAGAAAACTGCTAAAAAGTGGTCTGTTCTACTCCTTCCAGGAACTGAGATGAAGCAGACACCAGGAACTGTGATAATCAGACGTTTATGGTCTGATGTTTATAGTGTGGGACCTTACCAGAGCCCCAGAGTCAGCAAAGCTACCCCTACCCACTTCCTCCCCGCTTTGCTTTAAAAACCCCTCTTTGTGCCTAATAAAGTGAGACCTTGACAAGCATTGCTTGGTCTCATTCCTTCTTTCTCTCCCATTATTTTCAGGTTCTAGCCCACCTCAACCCAGCAATAACTAGGCACTGCTGGTCAGAGAAATTATTATTTGAAATTCCATGATTCTTCATGTCCCCGTGATTTTTCCATGGGACACTTCATCGTGAAGTACTTCCTTCAAAGGGGATCACAAAGAGATTCTTTATAATGTAAGGGTAAAGATATTTACTGATTGTGTCAGTAGAGGAATAGAAGACAGAAAAGAGAGAGTGAGAGACAGAGAGAGAACTTAAAAGAGGGAGCCTTTATAGGATTGAAGAGAAAACTGAACCTACAGAAATGTCCAGAGAAATACAATACTGACCCCAAATAACAATTTGACCAACAGTGGAAAGGCTACCATAAATGCCCTTCTCTGATAGTGAGATCGATGACTAACTTATCCACCACATAGAGCCCTCATCTAGTAACTGATGGAAAGAGAAGCAAAAAGCCACAAATAAACACTGACCTGAAAAAGAATCCAGATGCAAAGAGACAGGACAAAACCGGTTTGCAGAAACGCATAGAGACAGCTGAACTCAACAAGTGCAGCTAACTGGCCCCCAGACTGATAGCTTGGAATCCATCATGGGACTGACTCAAACCCCCCTGAATATGGGTCTCAGCTAGAAGGCCTGAGCAGTCTAAGGAATTCCAGGCAGTGGAACCAGAATGTAATTCCTGGTACACAAAAGGGACTTTTGGGCACATGCCCCATGGAGGTGTACTCCTATAACCTAGAGACAGGAGAGAAGTCCTTTTCCCCACTTCAAATGACTTGACAGATTTAGATGACCCCTCCTAGATGGCATCATCCTACATGTAGAGTGAGGGGGGATGGGAGGGGAGGTTGGTCAGGGTGCATGTGAAGGGGTAGAAAGGCATAGCGGGAGGGAGAGAGGGAGGAAGGGAGAGGGAACTTGGATACTTTTATTGATATGTAAAATAAAAATTTAAAAAAAAAGCTCATGTAGAGTTTGTTTCTTTTTTAGGGGTAAGGAAATGGGAAATGGGGGAAGGAAGGGGGAAAAACTGATCTATGGGGACAGGAGTAGCAGAAAAGGAAGGGGCAGGAAGGAGGGTAGACTGAGAGACAGGAAGAGAAGCAGAAAGAGAGAGAGGAAGAGAGAGAGAGGTAGGCAGGACCCTTTAAAAAGGGAACATAGAGAATGTGCACAGGTGGTGCTCTTAGTGGCTGTAGCTGTGCACATAGCATGTCAGAACCCCAAGGGCAGGTCAGTAAAAATGCCCAAATACTAACACTTACAGAAAAAGTTCTTAAAAGCTAAAAATTAAAACTGGAATATGAACTTAGGCACACAGATCAGTCAGTAAATGTCTTGTTGTAGAAGCATGTGGATCTAAGTACAATCACATTTACGCAGTCACACAGAAAAGCAGGGATGGTATTGCATATGTGTAATCCTGCACTTGGTAGGTAGAGATGGTTGGGGCCTGCTGGCCAGCCAGCCACTGCCTCTAGGCTGATTGTTTCTTTTTGAGGCTATGTGCCTAGTGAGTTAGGTGATAGATGTTAGATGATTGATTGATAAATAAATAGATAGATAGATACATACATACATGCATACATAGGTACATAGATTGATAATTGATTACTATAGACAGATAAGTGATAGGAGATGATAGATAGATAGATAGATAGATGATAGATAGATGATAGATAGATAGATAGAAGATGAGAAATAGTTATGGGGCAGACAAGATAGCTGCATGAGTAAAAATGCTTGATATAGAAACCTGACAGCTTGAGTTAGAGTTCCAGAAATCCTGTGAAGATGAGAGGAGAGACTGACTCTTCATAACTCTCCCCTCACCTCCACATGTACCTCCCTACCTACACACACCCCAGTCACAGGGGAGCAATGTTTTAGGAAAAGAAGGTGATAGCCCTGGCCTAAACACACACACACACACACACACACACACACACACACACACACACACACCAAATAATCCTATTAGAAGTTGAATTAAAAAAAAAAAACTGAGGAGAGAATTCTCAATAGAGGAATCCAAAATGGCTGAAAAAAAACTAAAGAAATTGCTCACAATCCTTGGGTATAAGGGAAATGCAAATCAAAACAACCCTGAGATATATTACTCCAGCCAGAATGGCTAAAATTAGAAACACCAATGACAACTTGTGCTGGAGAGGATGTGGGGAAAGGGGAACACTCCTCCACTGCAGGTGGGAAAGCAAACATGTACAACCATTTTGGCGATCAGTGTGACAGTTCTTCAGGAAAATGGGAATGACTCTACCACATTACCTAGCAATCCCCCACTTAGGAATATAGTCAAATAATCCACATCCATGCAACAAAGACATGTTTATGTTCAGAGCAGCATTATTTGTAATAGCAAGAACATTGAAGTAACCTAAATGCCCTTCAACTGAAGAATGGATAAAGAAGATGGTGCACATTTCCACAATGGAGTACTATGCTGCGAACACACACACACACACACTGGAATCTTGAAATCTAGAGGCAAATGGATGGAACTTGAAGAATCCATCCTGAATGAGGTAACCCAGTCAGAAAAAGGGGAACCTGGTATGTACTCACTCATATATGGATTTTAGACATAGTGCAATGGACCACCAGTTTATAATTCACTTTGGCTGAGAAACTAGGCTACAAGGAGGATTATAAGAGGTTCATATAATGTCCATCACAGAATAGGAAAGGGACAAGATCTACTGAGGATATGGGGTGTTGGTTGGGACAATGAATAGAGAACGATCTACAAGAAACAGAAGAGGAGAGAAAAGCATGTGGGAAGATTGTGTCAGGGAAGGAATAGATGAGAGGAAAGGGAGTGAGAGAGACAGAGACAGAAGGAGAGACACAGAGAGAAACCATAAAAGAGGGAGTCATTGTAGTTTTAAAGAGAAAACTGAACCTACAGAAATGTCCAGACATCTACAAGTCTTACCCCAACTAACAATTTGAGGAACAGTGGAAAGGCTACCATAAATGGCCTTCCCTGATAATGAGATTGATGAGTAACTTATGCACCATAATAGAGTCCTCATCTAGTAGCTGATGCAAACAGAAGGAAACAGCCACAACTAAACACTTGGCATAACTGGAATCCATATGCACAGAGGGAGGACAACACCAGGCTGCAGTAACAAATAGAGGCAGCTTATCTGAACATAGAGGAGCTAATGGGCCACCAGAGGGATAGCTGGCAATTCATCATGGGACTGACTCGGATCCACTAAACATGGGTCTAAGATAGAATGCCTGGACAGTCTAAGCGACCTTGGAGAGTGGAACTAGTATGTATCCCTGGTGCACACAAGGGCTTTGGGATCACATCCTCCATGAAGGGATACTCCCTTAACATAGATACAGGAGAAAAATCTTAGTCCCTTCTCCAAATGACTTGAAAGATTTAGATTAGCCCTCCTGGAAGGCATCACCCTACATGTGGAGTGTGGAGAGGTAGGAGGGGAAGGGGGTCAGGAGGCATGAGAAAGTGGAAGAGAAAAAGATGAAGGGAGGGAAAGGCAACTGGCATCAATATATAAAATTAAAATAAAGGAATACTTATGTTTTTTTAAAATTTACTTTTATTGTGCATTAAATATGTTTGATTTTTTTGTGTTGTATTATCACTCCCTCTTTGCAATGATGCCTCCTTTATTGGTTTGGATGATATTTTGTCCTGTTTTGGAATCTCTTTATGAGGATTTTATTATTTGTTCACATATATTCATGAGTAAAATTGATCTCCAATTCTCTTTATATTTCCCACAACATAGAAAAGCCTTGCTGAGTAAGGTTTATGATCTCAATGTTATCAGGCAGAGTGGCTATGATCCATTGAATTATTGAAATTGGAATCCCCAAGTCTGTCAACCTGTTGCAATATCCAGATTGTTAAGGGCTATCCAGAAAGCCAAATTTCCACTGTACCCTGTTTCAGGTTAAAGGTATATGATGTAGTAACATCTGACATAAATTATGTATGAATATTTTTTTAAAAAAAGCCTGAATGCATGGATATCTGTGTACCTGTGGCATCATAAAATAAATTGGGTAAAGTTTCTTGTGTTTTTATATCATGGAATAAGTTGAGAAGTAACATTTCTAACTCTTCTTTGAAAGGCTGGCAAATTCCAATGTTAAAACAATGTTTCACTCAGATTTTATTTATTTATTTATTTAAATTCTTACTTATTTTTGGTTGTGAGGCTTGTAATGATTCATTTTGTTTCACTATGCGTGATAGTTCTATATTCAAATTGTTCATGTGGAGTTGATTGAACTTTGGTAAGTGGTACCTATCAAGATATATATTCCCAATTTGGATGAAGTATTTTTAAAGTATTTCTAATGGTTCTGTTGTTTTCCTTGTTGATTATGTCTCCTTTTAATTTCTGATTTTATTAATTGTTATATTCTCTCTCTCTCTCTTAGTTTTGTCTGTATAGTTGATTTTCACACAAAAATCAAATATGTTTTTCATTCAATAATTTTATTTTTCTTTGTTTCTAATTTATTAATTTTAACTGTGATTCAATAGTTTCTTCCTGTTTAATCTTCTTGGGTATGTTTCCTCATCATGTGTTTGGGGCATATATATTAAGAATTGACATGTCATATCAGTGTTTGCCGTTGAATATGGATTGTTCTACCCCATCTCTTTCAATTAATTTTTGTTTTAACACTATTTTGGTAGATACAGAATTTGCTTAATAACCTTACTTGCAAAGACTAGTAAATATATCTTGGAAGTAAATGCTACAAGAAATGGAATCAGCTAGAGATGAGGAGGGTCAAAAGGGAGAGTAGTGTGGGAATAAAACAAACAAGGAAAGCACATAATCACAAGTATATAAAGATACCACTATGAAACCCAAAACTTTGTATTTAAACTAAAACTAAAATATGAAATTAATGGTCATTGAAGTAGATCATTGGATAGTGGCACTTTATTCCAAATTCCAGTGACACAAAATGTTTCCTTGATTGGTAAAGCCTGGAAGATAGCACATGTGACCAGGCATGTGTTTGATCAAAAAAAAAAAAAAAAGAAAGAAAAATGTAATTAAAACTACACAAGAAAAAAATTCTTTTAACTAAAAACATAAATTAGGATTAGGAGCTTTAGAGCTATATCAGAGGCAAAGAGTATTTACTGCTATTGCCAAATACCTGTGTTCACTTCCCAGTATCCATGTCTGGTGGCTTATAACCTCCTATAACTCCAACTCCATGTAATCAAGTGCTTTTTTATGGCTTCTGCAAGCAGTCACATGCATTGCATACATTCATACAGACCCAATTCACATAATGAAAGCAAATATATGTATTAAAATGTAATTAAAGAATAAACTCAACAAGGTATTATGGTACAATCATGCCAGATTTGGAAGGGTAATGGGAATAAAACCATTTCCAGGGCCCAGTCTAGAGGACCTGAGTAAAATATCTGAGATTCATGGTGGAGAGAATAGGCACCAAAAGTTGTTTTCTGGTCTACACACACACACACACACACACACACACACACACACACACACACACACACACACACACACACACTGGGAATGTGAATACATCCAAAGCCTTGACTGATGCTTATTACACTGGGCATTTTGTGGAGAAATGGATAACCAGTCAGGAAAGAGAAAAAAAAAATCCCAATATTATTGTGCATGACAGACACAATGCAAACATGTTTTCACTAGTAAAAAAATGCAAAAGAATTTCTTAGGGTAAGGCTTAAAGAGTAGAAAGAAAATTAAGACACATGACATATTTTATTTATCATTTCAAGGGATAAATAAAAACATATTTGCTGGAGTGGTCTTTTGTGTGCTTTTCCAGAATTTGTTTCACTGTGAATCCCAGGCTGTCCTGGAGATGATTTTGTAGACCCAACTACATTCAAACAGAAAGAATTCCCTCTGCCTCCTGAATGTTGAGATTAAAAGGCCTTTGTCACACACTTACAGATAGTGTCCTTTATAACATTTTTATAACATTAATGTTCTGTAATTAACAAGGGAAATAATAGCACCCAGTAAACCATGTGCTACCTAATAGTAATAGTTATTTATTGGATTCACCCTCATCTTAGGCAACCTGGCCCTGTTCCTACTCCCAAAGACTCCTCTTCCTGCCTTGGTGGTTTCTCCTCAGCACCTGACTGTCACTCCACACATGTCCTCTCCAGGGCCTGTTTCTTCTTAGGGAACCTTTCCAGATCACAGGCCTCTCTAATGCTCAAGTTCTTTCCATGCCCTGGAGTCGATCTTCTCTGCTTTCCACAGATAACCTTCACTTCTCTCCTGGATCTGTTTTTCAGAGATGATCACTCTACACTGACATCTCAAAAGCTGTCAAAGTTGGAAGGCTAAGCCTTGCATTCATTAAGTGACTCCATAAGACAGTGCATGCAAAGGCCATGAGGAGCTGGGCCAATGGAACCCCCATGTCCCCAGTTAAAAGGGCCCCAACTGCAGAGCCTGGTTCTAAACTTCTTCCCTCCTCTTTATTAGCAAGCAACTACTGCCAATTTTCTCTCTCTTTCTATTTCTGCCCCCAATTGGTTGACATCTACCACTGCCTTCACTCCCTTTCCCAATAAACTCCTGTTGGATCCAGTATCATCACTCAATGCTGCATCAAAGAATGATATTAACAATTAATAATAATAACAATAATAATAATAATCTGTAGAAGAACTAACTGTAAGTAGTGAATCTCTTTGGCTAGCAACATTGTTCAGGTTAGGAGCATTTATTCCTCTTCCAGAGGACTGGACTTCTGTTTCTAACACCCAAACCTGGTGTCTCAAAACCACCAGTAAAGAAAGCTCCTGGTGATGATGATTTCTCCTTATCTCCATGGACACTTGGATGTGTATGTACATATGTGTACATAATTCAGGGTAGCACACACACACACACACACACACACACACACACACAGGGTTTCTCTTTGTAGTCCTTGATGTTCTTCAACTCAGAGGTCTACCCGCTTCTATATTCAGAGTGCTGAGTTTACAGGCTTGAAACATCATTGCTTGGCTAAATTCTCTCTCTCTCTCTCTCTCTCTCTCTCTCTCTCTCTCTCTCTCTCTCCCTCTCTCCCTCTCTCCCTCTCTCCCTCTCTCTCTTTCTCTCTCTCTGTTGTTTTATTTTTTTGTTCAATTCATTGTTTTTGTTTTATTTTGTGTTGTTTTAGGTTTTTGATATAGGGTTTTGCTGTGGCTTTGGAACGGGTCCAGAAATTCCTGTGAAGACCAGGCCAGCTTCAAACTGACAGAAATCCAACTGCCTCTACCTCCCAAGTACAGGGATTCAAGGTGAGTGGCATCAATGCCTAGCTGTTGAATTCTTTCTTTTTTTTCAATTCGTTTGCTTTTCTGATGATTGAAAAGGAATTTGCCAATTAAGTACCTTCAATAAAGTTTCAGCGGGAAAGTGGTAAGTATCTTTGTCTAGACTGGAGGTCATTGTCACACTTCCTCTGTGATGCCTAGTTTAAAAACTTGGCCATCTGTGGGGTCTCATAGATCCAGATTGAACTTCCTGTAACTCCAGGATTCAGAAAGCTAATGTGAGGAGACAGCCAGAGTTTGAGGCCAGTCTAAGCAACATAGAAAGACTCTGTCTCTCAAAAAAAAAAAAAAAAAAAAAAAAAACTAAAATCAAAAAACAAAACCAAATACATGACAGGCACAGTGACACTTCAGTTTGAAAAAATGTAAAGTCAGGTCTTTGTATTTATTTATTTTTTCACAAAAGAAATGTTATTTTGATGGCAAAAACAAAATAATAACAACTCTGAATGGATGTGACCCCTAACTTTAGATGTTAAAAGCAGGACTGCTGGAAGGCACTGAAGTAACCGAACCTCTCCTTCTTTGGTAAATGGCCATCCCTGTGCACCAAAACCATAATAGAGCTGACTACACATAATTTTATTCATAATGCTACCAGATCAAAATCCTTTCCTCAGAAACAGCCCACATGGAGAAGTATTCATAGGCCACAACGTGGTCAGGGAAGCTGCTGGACCACCAGGGGCCTAACTGAATACTGAATATGGCAGCACATTCCAGTCCAGCCTCCTGCTGGAGGGCCTGCCAAAAAGAATTTCATTACTCCCCATCCCACCCTCCCACATACCCTCACTCACCTTGCTTCAGCTTCTCTGTTGATCCATGCTCCTCCCAGAATTCCCCACAGCACCACTCATAGAGCAGCAATCAATCCTCTGGCTCCTGTTCTGATACAAAACCAAGCCTGCAGCATGGCTCCAGGAAGTCTCCTCCAGACCTCAGACTAGAGGGTTGGCTCAATGTCCCTGATTGGCTAGTGAGGCTTGAGTGACAAGAGCAGTTCCCCAAGGGTTAGACTTTTCTTAAAGACACAGCAAGCCCAGCACCTTCTTTGGCCCTGGTTTCTACTCCAGACCTAGAAATTTTTGAGATCTGCACAAACAGGAACTTATTTTTTGTTTTGTTTTGTTTTGTTTTGAGAGAGAATTTCCCTGTGTGGTGCCTGTTCTCCTAGAACTTGCTCATTAAACTGAGCTGGTCAATTCCTTCCTAATTATTATTATTAATCTTGTTGTTGTTGCATTCTAGTAGATTTTTCTCATTACTTGTTTAATATAAATTAATTATTTGATTATTTGATTAATTCATTCATTTCTTTTGGTGTTTGAAACAGAGTTTCCCTGTGTGGTCCTGCTGTCCTGGAACTTACTCTGTAGACCAGAGTGTACTTACAGAAATCTACTTGCCTCTACTTCCTGAGTGCTGGAATCAAAGACAACACCCAACACAACATAGACAGACACAAATTTCAATGTCGCTTACCCATGTCACCAATAAACAGTCCAGCTCACTTCCTGCAGTGCACAGGTTCTATCTCTCTTTCGTCCTCCAAACAATGTGCAGAGCTTGCTCAGACCATTACACAATACAGACTGAAATGATTCTCTTATTAAACAGATGGAAGGCTTCCCAGAATATTAAAGGTATAGAGAAATTTTTTAGGACACAAGTGATGTTTGCTCTGTGCTGTCTTATTGAGGTCTGGAGACCTGACGGGACTTCTTACCTCATTGTCACAGGCCTCTCGGATAACCATGAGAGAAAGGCAGGAGCCATATTACAAACAAGATGATATATCTTTCTCCTCACAGACGCCAGTGATATAGGTCTATTGTATTGGAGTTTTATTCCTGATATTTGAGTCAAATTCTTGACATATGAAGAATAATAAAAAGTGTAATCTGCAAGGTAAGCTGAATACTCAAAGACAATGGTGCTGGGAAGAACACCTTTATCTATGAGTATTAGGCTGAACCAGCACAGGTTCCTCAGTAGGAAGATGAGGAAACAGCTGCATTATTCAATGTTCTCTGTTTGAACAGGATTGGTAGAACATATCTCTCTGTGTCTGTAGAAAGTGGGTTTATTGGAATGTCTCACAGGCTGTGGAATAGCTAGTATATCAGTCATGATGACCAATGGAAATTTGAAGAATTTGGTATGTGTTTGGTTTATGGGTGTGGGTGTCTCAGCTGGTCTTCAGTGCACATGAGTATGTCAAAGAAATAGGCTTTAAAGCTATAAAGTGATAAACTCAGCAGGATCCACACGCCATTAAATTTGTGGGGTCCATAAAGGTTTTCTCCTTTAGGGTGGTGTTGTGGTATTTTGTTTTGCTTTAGCAAATAAAGCCTGCCAGGTGGTGGTGGCATATGCCTTTAATTCCAGTGCTTGAGAGGCAGAAGCTGGTAAATCTCCGTGTGTTTGATTGAGTTAGAAATGTGCACAGGGAAACCCTGTCTGAAAATAACACCAAACAAAAAGAATACAGAAATCTAAACAAATAAACAAACAACAACAAAAAAAAAATTGCTTTAAGAAGAGAGTGTGGAGCTAGGCTGTAGGTAGCCATAAAGGACAGGCCATGGTGGAGCACACCTTTAATCCCAGCATTTGGGAGACATAATGAGGTGGTATCTGTAATTTCATGGTTGCCCCAAGCTACATCAGATTGACCCAGTCTAAAAGAGAAAGAGAGACAGGTGATGGCTCATTCCTTTATCCCTGTACTTGGGAGGTAGATATGGCTGGGAGGAGAAATATAAAGTGGAAGAAGACAGAAGTTTGTTACATTCTAATGGAAGACTCGTAGGATCAGAATTGCCCACCCCTTAGGTCTGAGGTTTCAGTAGAAGTAAGACCTAGGGGTGGGCTGCTCTGCTACTCTGATTTTTCATCATTAATCACATATCTGAATTCAGGTTTTAACTATTAAGACCAAGTACAATTAGCTTTACAATTTCCAGTGTAGTGTGTCAAAGCTAAATTGTGGTGTCAATACTAGAATTGATGGTAATAGAATTGGTGTAATAAATATTTATCAATTTTCCAAGTTTATTACTATCTATTATATTGTTGAGCATGAGAGAAAATTGTTTGTATGAGTATACATGTTATGGGATGTAATTAATTATGTGAAGTCATGTGTCAGTATCTGACCTCTGTTCATCCCCCAAAAGATGTACTGAGTCTCTTGCCAAGATACACAACATGTTTTATCTGATGAGACAAACACTTCCACAGATTAGCAATAAAACAAAAATAAAGAACTAAATAATGGTCTTTTGGAGCATGAAGCATCAGAATTAAGACCCCATACATGGTAAGTTTGCAACATGAAATGAATACAACCCTATGACAATGAACAACAATTTATAACAACATGCTGATTACAAAGGCACATTAACAATTATTTTCGGAAATACTCGGAAAGTTCAATGTAATTATGAAAACATCTATGATAGCATCCCATCACTCACCATGTTGTGGCTTCTGTACTCAACCATGTTCCAATCACAATTTACTACAGTAGCACTCCCACAAAAGCAATCAGTCCACGGGCACTAGTTCTGCTTAAAACCAAACCTGCATCAAGAACAAAAGCCTACAGTATGGCTATAGGAAGTTTCCTGAAATGCCTGTGACTCGCAGGTCGGCCTGATGTTGCTGATTGGCTAGTAAGGCTTGATCAACAAGATCACTTCCTTAAGGGTTAAATTGTGCTTAAAGACACACCACGGGTACCTTGGGTCTGGCTTCTACTCAAGATCCAGACCTTATAGACAACTGTAGAGACACAAATCTCAATGTCACTTACCCCTGTCTAAAATAGACAACCCACTCTCTTCAAGCAGTGTGAAAGATCATCCCCTCCTTCCTCAAAAAATGTGCAGATGTTGCAGATAAAATTACAAAATGCAGATGGGAATGAATATTTTAGTCAACAGAGGGAAGGGTGCCTAGAATATTAAAAAAAATGAGAGAGATTTTAGCTCATATGGCAAAAAAAAAAAGATGTTGTTCTGGGCTTTTTGCTGAGGTCAAGGAAACTGGGTGAACATTTTATCTAGTACTCACAGACAATTTAGAAACCATGAGAGAAGGGAAGGAACAATATCAGAAAGAAGATAATATAACTTTCTCCTGTCAGATGCGTCGGTGATAGCTCCAATGCATTTGGAGTTTTATTCCTGAAATTCTTGAAAAATGAATAATAATAAAAACTGTTGTCTTCAGGGTAATTTGAATACTTTGAGAGAATTGGGCTGGGAAGTTTGCTTCTACAAGCACTGTGGTGACCGAGCAGAGCTTCCTCAGGGTACAGTGAGAAAATAGCTGCATTATTCAATGTTCTCTTCTTGAACAGGACTGTTGTCAGGTTTCTAAATCAGTGGATCCATCATCCAGCCTTGAGAATGCAGAAAGACTTATTTTCTTGTTTGAGATCTGGTTCCTGTTTTCTTTACTTTTTTTCCCCTGCTTTTCTGAAGTCCCAGTGACAACCATGAAATAAGTGGTTTCAGTACATCTGACATCAGTGGGAAACTACAGAATATCTCATTTTCTGTGCCAAAATCTCTCTCATTAGTAGTTAAGACAGGGAATAATCACATCATGTGATTGTGTAGTGGCCTGTGAAAGCTAGAGAGCCACCTTGTTTTCAGGAGAAAGGAGTGGGTGCAGGAAGAGCAGTATTATTGATGTCAAAGCCAGTGAAGTAGAAATGTGTATCTCTGCTGACCTAGAAATGGTTTTTGTCTGGGTTGGAAGTCCAGGTCAGGAATCATTGTGATGTGTCTTTAAGAAGGTGATCTTGTTACTCAGTCATCACTAGCCAACCAGACCCTCCTCAAGATCGGTCAATAATAAAAGGTACAGGGACCTTCTTAGTGCCAGATTCAGGCTTTTCTCTAAAGGAGAGCTGGCACCTTTATTGTGTGTGTGGTGTTCTTCAATTATTGCTGCAGTAAGTTAAATGCAGAGCTTGGGCGAGCTCAGTAATCACATTGTGAGTGAGGGGTCGCTGTCCCCAGGATGGAGGAGTGCATTGTGTAGTATATGAATCATGTGTTGGGTCCTCCCAACATCTGAGTGGGAACATGAAGACAGATTATACTTCTTGTGGGTTTTCATGAGATACGTGAATCTCCCTGGAATCAGTGACTAAACTTTGTGGGTTGATTCTCTTCAGAGTATTGGGAGCAGGGAGCCCTGTGTAAAAACATCTTTTTAGTCAACTTCAATGAGCTTTTTGTGCATCCTTGGAAAGACTACAGTTCTTGGAGACATTTAACAATGTATATTTTACTTTATGTGATTGAAAAATTAAAAATTAGGGTTAATGGCAAGAAGGATAAACTACAAAGAACAAGAATCTCTTCTAGTGGATAACTTCCTGATTTCAGAGTAGAGACCCCACATGTTATTTTCATGAGATACAGGAAAAAATAAAGAAAAAGAAAACCTTGCAGGTGTGCTAATCAATCTTGATGCCCTTGCAAACAAACTTTGTACACTATGAAATGCTGTAACCTTGAAAACCCTATGAGCTGAGACTAGTGGGGTCAAGCCTCCATTTCACTTTTGTTGCTAGGTAACTTAGCCTTCCAATAGAGTGAACTCCCAGACTGTTTTGTTCTTCCCAATTAAAACCTTTTGCTTTCACATTTGGAAATAACTTCATTGGACTTGAGGAAACCCAGGAGGTACAAAGTTTGTGGGCTCATCCCAGATTTCCTCCAACCACCCAGGACCTTTAACCCTGAAAGACTGAAATAGACAAAGTAAAGACAACAAAAACCGAAGGAATGCTGGAAATAGAAAAACTGCGCAAATGATTGTGAACTACAGACACAACATGACCAACAGAGAAAAGAGAGAATCTCAGGCATGGAAGATAAACTAGAGGAAATACATTTATCTACCAAAGAAAATCATAAATCCAACAAATCCTTAACACAAAACATCCAAGAAATCTGGGACACCATGAAAAGGCCAAACCTAGGAATAATAGGCAGCGAGGAAGGTGAGGAAGACCAGCTTAAACGTGTAAAAAACATACTAAACAAAATCATCGAGGACAACTTTCCCAATCTGAAGAATGACACGCAAATGAAAGTACAAGAAGTATACTGAAGACCAATTAGGCTGGACCAAAGGAAAAAAAACCCTAGAAATATAATAAGGAAAACACCTAAAGCACAGAATAAAGAATACTAAGTGCAGCAAAGGAGAAAGGACAGGTAACATATAAAGGCAAACCGATCAAAATTACAAATGACTTTTCCATGGAATCCCTCAAGGCCAAAAAAGTTCTGGATAGATGTTCTACAAATACTAAGAGTCCACAGATGCTAGCCAAGGCTACTATACCCAGCAAAACACTCAATCATTATAGATGGAGAAAACAAGATATTTAATGACAAAGACAGATTTTTCTCCAATACTTACCTACAAATCCAACACTACAGAAAGATTTGGAAGGAAAACTCCAACCCACGGAAGTTAACTACGCACACAAAATGTAGGCAAATGATAATCTCCCTACACAAGAAAGCAAGGGTAATGGAGGTCAAATATATTCACAATAGCACTGCCAAAATCAAATCTAAAACAAACAAGCATCACTAATCAATGGCCTTACTCACCCCCAATATTAATGGTCTTAACTCACCTATAAAAAGACACAGGCTAACATAATGGATACGAAGAAAGAATGCATCCTTCTGCTACATACAAGAAACACATCTAAGTTTCAAAGATAGACATTACTTCAGGGTAAAAGGTTGGGGAATATCTTCCAATCAAATATACACAAGAAGCAAGCAGGCATGGCTATCCTAATATCTAACAAGATAGACTTCAAACCAAAATTAATCAAAAGAGATGAAGATGCTCATTCAGTATTCATTGCAGGAGAAATCCGTCATCACAAAGTCTCAATTCTGAAAATTTATGCCCGAAATACAAAGGAACCCAGAGTAAACCAACTGCCAACATCAAAATGAAAGGAGAGAAGCTTAAGGTGATTCCTCTAAAATCACGAGCAAGACAAGTCTGCACTCTCTCTCAATATCTCTTCAATATTGTACGTGAAATTCTAGCTAAAGCTATAAGACAAGAAAAGGAGATAAAAGGGATCCATATTGGAAAGGAAGAAGTCAAACTATCACTATTTGAAGATGATATGATAGCTTAATATAGCTTAATAAGCAACCCAATAAAATCTACCAAGGAAATCCTATAGCTGATAAACATCTTCAGCAAGCTAGCAGGGTACAAGATAAACTCAAAATAATCAGTAGCCCTACTTTTTTCAGAGAACAATGAAATTGAGAAGGAAATCAGAGAAACATAACACTTTACAATAGCCAGAAACAACATAAAGTATCTTGGAGGAATACTTCGCAAACAAATAAAAAACTCATATAATAAAAATTTGTGGCTCTAAAGAAAGAAATTAAAGAAGAAACCAGAATATGGAAAGATCTCCCATGCTCTTGAATAGGTAGGATAAATATAGTAAAAATGTCAATCTTGCCAAAAGCAATCTAGAGATTCAATGCAATCTTCATTAAAAACCCACCATAATTCATCACTGAACTTGAAATGATAATAATCAACTTTTTATGGAAAAACAAAATACCCAGCATAGCCAAAACAGCCCTGTACAATAAAAGAATTTCAAAGGCATCACCATCCCTGACTTTAAGCCCTACTACAGAGCTATACTCCTGAAAACAGCCTGGAATTGCCACAAAAACAAAACAAAACAAAACAAAACAAAAAAAAAAAAAAAAAAAAGAACAGGTAGAACATGGAATGGATTTCAAAAACCTGTTAAAAACCCATATACGTATGAACACCTGATTTTCTACAAAACATATAAAACAATACAATGGGATGAGGAAATCATCTTCAACAAATGGTGCTGGCACATTTGGATGATGATGTTTAGAATACTGCAGGTAGACAAGTCTGTAGTCATACACAAAACTATGGTCCAAATGGATCAAAGACCTCAACATCAATCCAACCTCACTGAACCTCTTAGAAGAGAAAGTAGGAGGTACCCTTGAACAAATTGTTATAGGAGACCATTTCCTGAACATAACTCCAGGGGCACAGACACTGAGAGCAACATTAATAAATGGGACCTCTTCAAACTTAGAAGGTTCTGTAAGGCAAAGGACACAGTGGAAAGACAAAATGGCAGCCCACAGACTGGGAAAATATTTTATGTAAGGAGTAAGGTTTTTCTGCCCGCCACGGGTCTGGTCCTGCCATCACGCCAGCACCAATTAACACACCGAAACTCTATATTTGACATAATGCTATTGGCCTGGTACTAGTTTCTTATCTGCTAGCTCTGTCTTAAGTATTAACCCATTTCTGCTGATCTATGTATGTTCATGTGGTCTTCTTACTGAGGAGCATACCGGCATTCTGTTTTCTCCAGACTCTTCATGCTGAATCCTCCTTCCAACTTCCTCTTTCCTCCTTGTCTCTTAGTCCTTCTTGTCTTCCTTTCCTATTGGCCAACATTTACAGAATGGCATCTCCCATCAATTTTCACCAATACTACATCAGACAATGGGCTGATCTCCAAAATATACAAACAACTCAAAAAACTAATCAACAAAACACCAAACAGCCCTATTAAAAAATGGGGTATAGACCAGCAGAGGAACTAGGTTACAAGGTGTATTCTAAGAGATTCATATAAAGTCCCTCACAGAACCAGGAAGGGACAAGTCCCCCAGAGCTCAGGGGAAGTGGGGGGGCAGCGAATGGAGAGAGTAGTAGGAGAAAACGAGGGGGAGGAAAGGAAAACCTGTGCGACCAGGAAGATTGAACCTTGTTAGGAATAGAAGACAGGAAAGAGAGACACAAAGAGAGAGAGAGAACATAATAGAGGGAGCCAATATTCGTTTGAAGATAAAATTGAACACAAAGAAAGGTCTAGAGAACTACAAGACTCCACCCAACTAACAATTTGAGCTTCCTTGGAAAGGCTAACATGAATGCCCTTCCCAGAGGGTGAGGGAGAGTGAGATCAACAACTAACTTATCCATGGAGGCCTCAATTAATGCCTGTTGGAAACAGGAGCAAATACCCATACATAAAAACTAAGTCGAAGTAGAACCCAGATGCATGTTGAGAGGACAAGACCAGGTGGCAGAAACACATAGAGACAGCTTACTTGAACAAGGAGCAGCTAACGGGCCACCAGACCGATAGCTGGGAAGCCAGCATGGCCGCCCTGAATATGGGTCTCAGCCAGAAAGACTGAGCAGTCTAAGGAACCTCAGACAGCGGAGCCAGGATGTATGCCTGGGACACAAAAGGACTTTGGGAACACATTCCCCATGGAGGGATAACTGCCTTAATCTAGAGACAGGAGAGAAGCACTAGTCCCTACTTCACATGAACTGTCAGCTCTACATGACCCCAACTGGATGGCATTCACCTACATATGTAATTGGGGTGGGGGGATGGGAGGGTAGGGTGGTTAGAATGCATGTGAGAAGGCAGCGAGGGTTAAACTGAGGGAAGGAGGGAGGAGGAAGAAAGGGAGGGAGAGGGAACTGGGATTGACATGTAAAATAATAAATTAAATTAAGAAAATTGCTTTGACTCCAAAATTAAGTTCAAGGACATGTTACTGGGGAAAAGGATTTCTATTATTGTTTTCACAGAAAATCAAAAGATGTTAATTCCTTCCAGACTTATGTGTTTGATCAAGCCAGACCACCTGAAAGAGAATACCAGGTGATCCTACATTCAAAACAGGTGGACAAAGCAGCCTTGCAGACTACAGCCAGGATTTCTGAATCTTCTTAGAATCCGCCATGACAGCACCTCTTACCAGCAGGAAGTAGTTTGATAAGAACGACACCCAAATCCCCAAATATTGTCTATAAATGTTTGTTATTATTTAAATGGGCTTGGTTATATAAAATGAAAAAAAAAAGAATAGAAGCATTGATTGAAAAAAAAACTTTATAAAATCAAAAAATAAAAATGGGGTACAGAACAGAAGAAATAATTCTAAATAGAGGAAACCAAAAAAGCTGAAATGCACTTAAGAAAATGTTCACCATCTTTAGCTATTACGGAAATGCAAATCAAAACAACTTTGAGATACCATCTTACTCCTGCCAGGATGGCTAAAATTAAAAACACCAATGAGAACTTATACCAAAGAAGATGTGGAGAAAGGGAATATTCCTCCACTGCTGGTGGGAGTGCAAACTTGTACAGCCATTTTGGAGATAAGTATGGAGGTTCCTCAGGAAATTGGGAATTAGTTTACCACGGGACCCAGCAATCCCCCCTTAGACATATACCCAAATGATCCATATCCCAGCAACAAAGACATCTGCTCAACTATGTTGATAGCAGCATTATTTGTAATAGCAAGTCACTGGAAACAACCTAGATCATCCTCAATTGAAGAATGGATAAGAAGATAGGATAAGGATAGGAAAGAAATTGTGGCTAGGAAGATTAAGTCAGGGTAGGAATACGAGACAGAAGAGAGACAGAGAGATAGATAGGTAGAGAGAGACTGAGAGTGAGTGAAAGAGAGAGAGGGAGACAGAAAGAGAGAGATAGAGAATAAAAGAGAGAGCCAGTACAGGTTTGAAGAGAAAAGTGAATCTAAAGAAAGGTCTAGAGACCTACAAGACTGTTGCCAACTAACAATTTGAGCAACTGTGACAAAGCTACCATAAATGCCCTTCCTGGATAGTGAGATCAACAACTAACTTATTCACCATCATGGAGCCCTTCTATAGTGTGCTATTGGAAACAGAAGCAAACACCCAATCCTAAACACTGAGTTTAACTAGAATCCAGATGCAGATGGACAGAACAAGACCAGGTTGTAGAAACACACAGAGACAGCTGACCTGAACAAGGAGCAAAGAACAGGCACCCAGACTGATAGCTTGGGATGCAGCATGGTACTGACTCAGTCTTCTCTAAATATGGGTCTCAGCCAGAAGGACTGAGTAGTCCTAGGGTCTGCAGACAGTGGAACCATGATGTGTTCCTCATGCACAAAAGGTCATTGCAGACACATCCCCCATGGAGGGTACTCCCTTAACCTAGAAACAGCAGAGAAGCTCTAGTCCCTACTTCAAATGACTTGAGAGATCTACATGACTACACCTGGATGGCATTGTCATACATGTGGAATTGGGTTGGGAGCTGGGAGCGGAGGGTTGTAACGGTGCATGTGAGGGGGAATAGCATGTAAATGGGTGGGAGGAAGGGAGGGAGGGAGGGAGCGGGAAATGGGATCGACATGTGAAATAAAAAAATAAATAAGTAAATTCAAAAATAAAATAAAATAAATACTCCCAGGCCCGAATCTTACAAGCTGCTGGTAAACAGCACCAGGCTCCTCCTGGTACAGAAGTCCTAAGCCATGCTCATCCAGGATCCATGCTGGGTTGTTGAAGGCATAGGTGCATTGGGCCACCTGATGGGCAGTCAGAGAGGAGAGGAGTTCTGAATCCCTAGCGGCTAATGACAGAACCAGCCCCTGGCCCAGCTTCTCCTCTCCTCAGGTGGCAGTGACTGCGACCATAGGGAAAGGGGTGAGGGTGAGAGTGGGGAGGAGGATGAGGGGTGTTGGGGAGAACAACTTTGGTAAATATTTTTGCGTCAACTAAAAAAAATAAAAATAACAAAATATATGGTAATTAGAAGTGATGGCTATGTGCAGACTTGTTACAATCAGTCTGAAGCAAGGAAGACAAAGTAAGATAACAGTGGTCTAGTAGACAGGTCAAGTTGACTGCAGATTTATAGGTCAATGCAGTTCATCAAAGCAGAACAGAGAACATCAGAAGGAACTTTCAGGTGTTACGAGTATGATTCCATTTCTCTGGGCAATAAAAGGTAGAACAGGAAAAGGATTGGCAAGATCCAGAAGAGTGGAAAAGAGATAAAAATAAAATTATAATACTGAAAGATAACATAAAAGAAGATCTGGTGTAACCCACAAAATCCATAAAAGGAGCTAACAATTAAGAAAGCAGAGAGGCTCAGAGGGGAAAGCACCAATGTAAGAAGGTAGAGTCAGGAATTAAATAAATAAATAAGATTTCACTTCAGGCATGCATATCTGGGTAAGAGTCACTGATAAGAAAAAAGAAAAAGAGGAAAGGAGAGACATTTCTATGCTAGGGATGTCTGAGAAAATCGAGAGAGACTAAAGGTAATGTAAAAAGTTATGGAGGTTCAAAGAAAAGTCGTCAAATGTCGAGAAAGATTTAAACTGTTTGCTGTGGGCTCTCATATCTACAAATATAAATTTAAGATTAGTAGTATGAGTTAAAATTTTTGACCATACCAGGTTAATGGTTTAAAAGTTCTGTTTATTTCTCTCAAGAAAAATATATGTATTTGCTAAAAAGTTCTATCAGTGTTTCCTGTTAGAAACCTGTTTGTTGCAAGAATAGAGCTAAAACAAAAATGGTTTAAACATTTTTGCTGTTTAATGATAACAGACCCCAGCTCAAAATTTACCTCTGAGCACTGATCATTAAATTCAGATTATCAGAAAATCAGATGTCCTTTTAATGTAGATGACATTAATTCTGTTTTATGTTGAAAGCTGTTAAAAATTGAAACTAGTTAAAAAGTTACAATTATTAACACTGGAAATTAACATAAACTTAACAGGCACCAAGGTGACAATGGGTTTAAAGACATAAAGGGTGCTAAAATTACTTGATATTATATGAAGTCAGTACAGGATGTTTAATTGTTTTATCAAACAGTTTTTTATATGTTTAAATTCAGAAGGTTACATTATACTTGTGCTTTATTACATTGTTAATATTTGTACTTAAATTAAAGGGCTAAAATTTAAGATCATAGCCATACACTGAATATACTAAGCAAAAGTTGAGAAGCTCATTTTTTTTATGATACAGATGGCAATCCATCCTTGTTTTTGCTAAATTTGGTAAGCATAAGTTATTTAGATAAACTGAATCACATAGCTCTTTTATGTTTTCCTAAAAGGAGTTTCAAATTAAAATCAGTATTTTTAAAGCTAAAACTGACAATGCAAAGTTCTAGTTTTATAAAATCTGGTAACTATTATAAAATGTTGAGAAACACAAGTGACCAGCCATCCTTATAGATTAACTTTTGGTTATAGTCAAACTAAGTATTAATGATTAATAACAGGAATAAACCTCACTCTGTCTCCTATACATATTCTAAAAGTTTAAGCTGAAATCGAGTAACTGAAAACCAAGTTGTCTATTAAGACCTACCTAGAAATACTTGTAATACTACACAGATCTGTGGAATAAGACATTTAAATATTAACTAAAAAAACTGTACTAATTTCAGACAAAGAATCACAAAACCTAACAATGACCAAAGAAAGGTCTCTAAAGAACATTGTGGGGCAGCATGAATTGTGATGACACTGACCAGGGAGCAAGATGCTGAAACACAATACCTGCAGCACGATAGGACCCAGCTCGGACTGTGTAGAGGCTGCAGGGTACTGGAAAATTGTCTGCACCTTTGACTGGACAAAATAAGTTCAGACTTTTCCAATTCCAGGCTCCACAGTGGGGGGGAAAAACACCTCTCACATTATGTACTTGGTGAAAAATTTCTCCCCTCAATGCCATAGAAAAGTGGATATGGCTAAGAATATAAGGAATGGTCCCTGTGATTTTTTTAATAGATTCAAAAGTAACATATACTTTATCCTTCTCAGATCTTTAATTCTATTGATGACTTGGCTAACAAAACTTTGTGAGCTTGGCAATAAAGGCAGACTTGATATGGCTCCTAAATAAGAATTTAAAAATATAAAGATATATAAGTCTTTTTTGAACATTTAATTATTAATTATGCATACAGTGTTCTGCCTGCTTACAAGTCTGCACACCCAAAGAGGATACCACATCACATTATAAATGTTTGTGAGCCATAATGTAGTTGCTGGGGATTGAACTCAGGACTTCTACAAGAGCAGCCAGTGATCTTAACCTCTGCCACATCTCTCTAGCCCAAGATATATACTTTTGCTGTGCTTAAATTACAGCCACAGGGAGTAGACCGGATATATTGGAAGAGCTGCTAACCATGACATGGTGAATGAGGGGCTACTGTTCCCAGTTGGGGAGGGGCAGATCCTGACATTCCTGAACCAATTTGAATCTGAATGGGAAACTGCAGCCAGTTTCACTGTCCTGTGATGTATCACAAGGTCCTTGCAATTTGCTGTGCCCAAGTGTAGGCCTCTGAATCACTTCACTCTGTGGGATGAATGTGCTCAGAGCATTGGGAGCAGGGAACTGTGCGTAGAAACATGTCTCTACTCAACATCAATCTGTTTCAGTTGCATCCATGGAAAGGTTTCCAACCTTGGAGAGGCCTCATTTCTTTAGTATCTTCAAGATATTTAGCACTTTGCATTTTACATTTATTTGTTGACATGCATTACTGTGGCTGTTGTAAAAGGCTTCCCTTTTGTTCAGTGTACTCTACTTACATGCCATGATGTAGATGAGTAAAATTGTTTGTATAAGTGATTTACCAAATGTTGGAAATAAATAGTAAGTCTCACAAGGTATATTTTAGCTTACAGACGACTGCCTCTAAGACACTCCAAAGACAATTGTATAATAACCAGTTCTGCTAGAAATCAGGATGGTAGAATACACATTTATTCAAGAGGATTGTCTAGACATTTGGGTCCAAACTGTTACAAATGAGCCAGCTTTGATTTATAATCTGCTACTATGCCCATTGTTCTATGAAAAACAGGCCTCTAACAAGGTGCTCAAGGAGGCATTACACTGTCAAAAGCAACCTTAAAGCCAGTTGTGCCATGAAGTTACAGTGTTCTTCTTGAGACAAGCATTGCTATTCCAGGTGGGCAATAGGACACCAGGTGAAAACTATTTGAGAATCAAATCATTGCCATTTTAAGGGCTTGCCCTATCATGCAGTTCATCACATGGCTTTCGTTTAGGCACTCAGTCAGGGAGGAGGAACATTCTTGGGAGGCTTCCCTAAGGGCCTAATATATTGACAAGAAAGCAGAGCTTTCTCTAAAACCAGGAGTGTGTTTGGTAGAGCTGGTAATGGTCTGCAGTCACAGCTTTCATGGAGGGTTTGCTTCAGATCCAGAGAACCTAAGCTTTCCAACCATGTAGAGCTGTCATTATTGATCGAAATGCCATCTTGGGCTTAGTCAGTAATGTTCTTGAGATAGCCTGTGTTTGTCTTGTATAGTGTTATTTGAGTAGCTGCCTCCAGAATTTGTCCCATGGTCTGATGCTTCCTACTACTACAAAGAAGTCCCCTATTTTCTTCCAATCCTCCTATCCCCCCATGGAGAAGTATACAAGTTGCTATTCTGAAGAAGCTTAAATCCCTGCACTCTGAAGGCAGAGGTTGGCAGATCATAATGAGTTCAAGATGAGGTCAATGGTGTATTTAAGAAATTACTCTAGGATGTTTCTTTGCCATATAATCCTTCCATATATCTCAGTGCCTACAACTACAAGTTCCCAGTCTCTCTTTAATTTGTTCAAAGTGTAACTTGGACCATGGACCCAAAAGACACTTAAGGATGATTGTGTATATGGAATGCGAATGTATCTAATATGGGTCTACTTTGAGCATTACCTAGAGATGTATGCATGCCATCATTAAAGAGATTTTTCTTTATTAATCTCACAAGTGTGTGAAGGGATTTATCCCTAGGAAGGGAGAACAGCTGCATTTTGATCTTGTTAGAAAATAATGTTGCTGAGTCAAACTCTCCATGTTGAATCAATTGGCTTTGACACAAGTCTGTTACTCTCCAAAACAATGAACATCTGTGCTATATATTACATCTCCAAAATTCTTAGGTATCTATTCCACATAAAAGACTTAAAATTTTCCACTTTCCATCATGAAGTCATACACAATGTGGTCATAGGAAAACAATTCACTTGTAGACCAATTTTTTTTCTGCCTCCAGGCAAGAGTAGGAGGCATGGTTTATTGTGTACACTGTAGGAAAAAAAATTGAGAAAAAATTCAGGTGATTTAGTAAACTTTATGAGAAAGGACCAGACTGTGATAGGGGTAGTGATTCTGTAATTTCTCAGCAAATTTTCATCCCTGTCATGTGTATGAATACAGATTAGTTTGGGTGCACAGTTTTGGAAGGTTATTTTGAGGCAATTAATATTTAATTGGCAACGAGGAAACTGTCATGTGTCCATTCCTGCTTGACACAGTTATGTCAGGTCAGAGGTTTGAGAAACAGATCATTGACTGTAAATGTATGTGTCAGGTTACAGTTCTCAGACAATATCTACATATGGGCATCACCAATCTATCTATTTGTTTCTTTGAGACAGGGTCTGTGTAGTTTTGGAGCTGGTCCTGGAACTCTGTAGACGAGGCTGGCCTTGAACTCATAGAGATCTGGCTTGGCACGGTGCTAACTGCACCTTGCCCAAACCACATTCTATGACACCTCAAGGAACAGGATGGCAGCTAAGAAAAGTTCTTCACCCACACCTCCTGAGTGTGAGCCCATGGACTCCTTTTTCTTCCCACCCCACATCAATCCTAGCCAGCACAATTAGCGAGAATCAAAACAACACCCATATACCCAGGGACTCTGGGTTGTTTAGGTAGAAGCTCTATAGGCTTTTATATATATGCTAAAAATTTGAAATATTTGGTAACCTTCCCAAAGCCGCCCTCATTGGACTGTGTCTCTTGTGCACACCTGGTCCTGTCACTCAGGTTTTACTAACCAATCAGAGCCTCTAGCACACCCACCAGTCAGAGGGAAAATTTCCAGGCTTTATTCTCAGATCATCTCCTGAGGAAGTCAGAATCTGTCTCATATAATGATTCTTTGTTTCTGATCAGAAGGTTGAGAAGTGTGTGTTGTGCTCTCCCTCTCTTCCTCCCTCTTTCTCTCCCCCTCACCTCTTCTTGTGTTGCAGAATTGTCAGATAAGAAAGTATATTTTCTTGAGTAGGACACTTTCCACATTTCTATATTTTCATCTGTGTAAGTTGTTTCCCAAGAAAACACACATTTATCATTTCTCTTGTTTCTAGTGAACTTATTAATACCCCATCTTCAAATGAAATAATATAGTTCACTGAAACTAAAGACAAGTATGATATCTAAATTATTCACCAAATTGTTTATATGAGATGTATTTTCTTTACTGTAAGTTGCTCCCTTTACCTGTTATCAAGATAATATGAAAGGATGTGAAATATGTACAGCATAGAGAATGGAAAAGCAAAATTATGACAAGCTCATTGCGAGGACGTATGTCTGATGTTTGAGAATGTTCTGGAGTTCCTGATCAAGGAATACTCAAGGGTCTAACCATCTTGGGAACAAACAATCACAGTCACAAACCAACACACTGACATCACATGATTAAAATTAAATCAAATATGTAATCACAGTTTTCCACACATGAATATTTTCTCTTGTGAGCACTCTTACTTGACCCACATGCCAAGGAACTTATTCAAACAACAATATTCCTTCATCATGAACTGGTACATGTAAAAGAATGCAATCATGTAGGATTTGATTTAGAAAAATGAATTCATCTGAACAAGATTTTCTACCTTGTGGGTGTGAATTGTCTCCTGTGATTTCATTATTTATTTATTTATTTAAAACAATGGTGATATCATTTTATTATCTCTCTAGGGTTGAATTAAGAAAATTATCTCATCATTCATTTTTGTTCAAATCTATGATTAAAAACTCAATGATCTCTTCAGTTTTGAGCAATCTCGTAGGAGTCATGAATAAAACACCATCTACTTGTTTCATTTTTATTCATTTAATTATGAAAATCTGTCATTATTTATTCAGTGATCACTGGAGCTTTGAGCCTATTTATGGGAGTCAGTCTTGCAAGACCATCACATCATCTAATACTACACTTACTTATTTAACTGTAAAATTAGGAAATTAAATAATAATTCATCATTTAATTAACTTATTTAAAGTAAAGGTGATGTTATGGACCATAAGTCCCTTTTGGAATCAGATTATTGTAGTTGAAGATGTAACATCATCTCATCACTTGATTATTTAGCTACTGAAATAGATCATTACATCAGCCATAGATTCATGAGTTTGGTGCCATCTTGTCAGAGTTAATATAAAGTGCCAACTAATTAATTATCAATTTAAGTTTTTAAATAAATCATTATTACAGTAAGACAATGGTCTGACTTCTGCATGTGGGAGTTAAGTATGCACCACCATGTCATTAATCAATTATTTTTCATAACATATTAATTATTTAAATCCGTGAAGATGCTGTCCTTCATGACTCAAGTCTGGCCATTCCTCCCTGGGAGTTAATCGTGTGGCATTATTTAATGATGTAAGTGTTACTTCCTTGAGTGGGAGTCAAGTGAGAGTCAATTGTGTCGCGTATGGCAGACCGTTTCATCCTCTGATTATGTTGTTATTCGATTAATAAAATAGGACATTAGATAATCCATAACCAGTAGATTGTGTTTCTACGATGTGGGAGGCAATTATTATAGTCCATTTAAGTATCAATTATGTAGCTAAAATATTTAAATTAATCACGTCAGCATTGTTCACAAGTCTGGTTTGTAGCCACCATGATGTTACATGAACTCATTATTTGATTATTTAATTGTATAAAACAATGATTATATCATACATGACACCTGGGATTTTGTGCCAAAGATCATCTAATTACATAATTAAAGTATTTAAATTAACAATTCATGTTAATACCCAAGATAATGTAAATATTTTATAGTTATGTCAACCAAAATTCCTCCATTCCATGAAGAGACCCGTAAAGCTCCCTCTTGTGGCGTTAATGTGCAGTATCATCACATTTTATGATTCATTGTTTCAATTGATGATGATGACATCCTTCATGACTGGAGTCTTGAAATGCTTCGCTGCCAGTTATATGCTACATCAACTCTTTATTGTGACAGTTAGCTACAACTGACTTATTTAATTCTTTAAATTGTTTAAATGACAGACAATGCCATCCCATCACCTATTATGATTAGGGTGCAATATCTGTCAGGGATGAGGTTAGGAAAGTTGTAGACATGGGCAGAGCCATTTCTGAATGATCTATGCATCTCCCAGAGTACTAGGGATGCTGGATGTTTGAGTCCAGAAGATTGCATGGTGCCCTCTGAAGAGTACAAGGACTTCACGAAGACAGGCTTGGTGGTATGTGTTGACTCCCTGCTCTTCCTCCACATCTTCACATATGTATTGCTCTACGATGATAATTAGTAGTGGCACAAGGATGTCGGAACCGTCACCGAGAACTAGCAAAAGGATGAAGAACCACAACACCGCAGAACATCTCTCTCTCGGCTATGCTGACGTGCCCCTGCTGCAGCCATCTTTTCAGCTGATATCAACATTGTGGCTACTACTGCTACGCCAAGATTGGGCCCACTATCTCACATCCTGCCACATGATGACAGAGATTCAGGCGCTTGTGATGAGGTCAGGCCAACAGAATTCATCAGGCAAGACAGTATGATTATCTGACGCTTAACTTACGGAATTTTAAAAATCCATGATGACAGCATACTTTTTCATATCTGACAAGTCTGCCCAGGAATTGATGTTACAAAACAGGTCAATGAGTTACAGATGTAAAGATGCAATTATTAAATTGTTTCATTATATAATCTGTGAACCCTGAAGTTTGGTGCCACCTTGTGTGACTCAAGTGTTACAGACGGTATAACGATCTGATTGTTTTATTATTCAAGCCTGTCTTTTTCTACTCCCGGAAGTGTGGAGTCTGGATCCACCCTGTTGGTGTTAAGTTGTCTCTTGTGATTTCATTATTTATTTATTATTTATTTATTTATTTATTTAAATCAATGTTGATATCATTTTGTTATCTCTCACTAGGGGTGAATTATGAGAAATTATATCTTTATTCATTCATTTTTGGTTCAAATCTATGATTGAGAAGTCAATGTCTCTTCAGTATTGAGCAATCATTTAGGCTTCACGCATAAAACACCATCCACCTGTTTAATGTTTATTCATTTAATTATGAAATTCTGTCATTATGTATTCAGTCATCACTGGAGTTTTGAGCCTCCATAGGCAAGACCATTGTACCAGACGATCATGTCATCTCATACTACACTTGCTTCTTTAACTGTTAAACTAGAGAATTAAGTAATAATTCATCATTTAATTTACATATTTAAAATACAGGTAATGTTATGGACCATAAGTCCATTTTGAAGTCAGATTTTGGGAGTTAATGATGTAATATCATCTCATTACTTCACCATTTAGCTATGTAAATAGATTTTTACATCAACAATAGTTTTAGGACTTTCTTGCCATCTCGTCAGTGTTACTATAAAAGGCCCACTAATTAATTATCAATTTAATTATCTAAAAACATCATTGTTCCAGGAAGAGATCAGTCTGACTACTCCATGTGGGATTTAAGTATGCACCACCATGTCATTATTCAATCATTTTTCATTATATAATAATTATTTAAATCGATGAAGATGTTGTTCTTCTTGACTGGAGTCGGGCCATTCCTCCATGGGAGTTAATCACGTGGCATTATTTAATTATCTAAGTACTACTTCTTAGACAATCAATGGAGTTTGGGTCCATCTTTTGAAAGTTAAATATGGAGGACTATCCAATTATTAACTTATTTGATTGCGTAAGAAATGATGGTGTCATCCGTCATTTGGCTGCTGTGGCATTGACACAGCAGGAGATCGGTACCAGAAGCAGTGCCCAGAGAATGGGGGACACTGCCTTATAAAGTGATTACTGATTACATAATAGTAGATATTTAACAATCGAATGATTACACTATTTAAAAAAAAAAACTGTACTGTTTCGCATGATCTGGTTCTGGGAGGTTGGAACAGAACTGACCCATGAAGGACACAGTGACCACTGACTTTAAAAATGGAATAACTGAATAATATCCTGATCAGGGAATCTCATCTAATGAACTCTGTTGGGCTGAAAACATGACACACCACCAACAATAAATAACTCTAAATAACAATATTAGAAAGCGGGGTACATGATTTAATAGAGACCAGTCAATTGAGGAATCAAAAATGACTGAAAGAAACATAAGACACTGCTCCTTAATCATCAGCCTAATGCAAATCTAAACAACTGTGAGAAACCACGGGATCAAGCTCCTCTAAAGGGAAGAGGATGAAGGGGAGTTTATTTTATTTTCAATAAAGGAAAAGGATTATGGTAGAGGCTATTAACTGTGTTGTTTCCGTTGTAGAAATTAGAAAATTGAAGCATAGAAAACAGGTTTAAAATACTCATCATTGTACTGGAATAGCACAACGATGTTTTCTTTTTCATGCTTATGTCACTATAGGCAAGTTGTAGCTTGAGAGACTGGTAAATATGTAGAACTCAAAAGAAAGAGCCCTGCTTTGTTTTTGTGAGAAACTCAGTGAGATTGTAATGTTAGTTCATCGGGGGTATACACCTTTTACCATGAGGGAGGGGCACTAGAAAGTGACAGAATGTTGGTTCATAAATGTTGCCTGGCAACCTTGCTTGCATTCTGTATCCTGTTATCATGGGCCAAGGACCAGAGAGGAGCTTCGAGAAAGTGTTATCATGGGACATTACAATCTCCCAAGATAGCTATATTCCCATAGCACCTGTCTGTGTGAAGGTCAAGATGAGTTCGCCATTGACACTCCAGATGCTGGCAAGAAGTAGTCTGCTCAAAAATGAAGCCTTGGCTATCTCTGCTCTGAATAAACTATCCATGGAGCTCTTCCCACCGCTATTCAAAGATGCCTTTAAGGGGAAACAAACCAAGATCCTAAGTGCTATGGTGGCAGCCTGGCCTTTCAGATGCCTTCCCTTGGGAGCCCTGATGAAGTTTCCTGACCTGGAGATCTTGAAGGCTGTGCTGGCTGGCCTTGATTTGCTGATTCAGCAGAAGGATCGACCTAGGTGAGTCAGAAAGTGTGACATGGAGGGGAAGAGTGTGGATTGAGAGAAGTGACTACAGAGTTCAGAATGGGCGTTGTGTTGAATCAGAGCTGTCTTAGAGAAGTGAATAAATGAAAAGAGACAGTGGTGCATGGAGCCCACTTCTAAGAGATGTAGTCAACACACAGTGAGTCTATCTCGGCCTCTGTAGCCAGGCCCTAGAAAGGAAACTTTTGAGTCTTGGTTTCCAGGATGCATTCAAGGGAAGTGGATGTGTGAGGTGAAAGCCGATTATACATTGGCAGTCCTGCCATTTGAATCCCCTTCTTGTTTGACCAACAGGAATTGCAAATTAGAGGTGCTTGATTTTCGGGATGCCCATCATAACTTCTGGAACGTGTGGGCTGGGACAGAGGATGGTGTCTGCTCTCCAGATGTCATCGGAGAGACCCAACCAGTGGTGCACCATCCTGAAAGACAGGGAAAAGAGGTTGTGACTGTGATGATGAACCTTTCCCTCCATTCTAGACATCTCTGTGAATACCTGGAATGTTTCCACTGCTGGGATCAGCAGAGAAAAGATGTGCTGCAGGTGATCTGTGAAAAGCTGGAGTTTGGGGCCCGCCCTGTCTATAACCCCCTAGTGCTGCTGGAGGTATTTGCGCCATGCAGTATACGGGAACTGGAAGTGAATGCTCGCTGGGACCTGAGGACCCTTGCAAAGTTTGCCCCTGGCCTGGGCCAGATGAAAAACCTTCAGAAACTCCTTCTTCATGAAGTCTTCACACCCTTGCGTTGGTTGTGGAACCAAGAGATGAAACGACGGTGTTTTCGACAGATCGTTTCTCAGTTCTCCCAACTCAACAAGCTCCAGCATCTCTGTTTGAATCGTGTCTTCCTCCTAAATGCAAGACTGGACCAAGTGCTCAGGTAAGGAAGGATAGAGAGCTTGTTTCACAGGCTAGAGAAGAGCCTTTCCGTGTTACATGAAACATCATAGTACACCTGGGACTTGCCAGCCACCGGTGACTACACACGGATATGACCTCTGAATGATTGCTCTAGTAGTCTTTCTGCTATTCTTGCCACCATCACTGAGAAACGGTCTTTGAAACCTGACCTACAGAGGGGAGGGTGTTTTAAGTCACATGTTGGCCCATGTCAGCACTGTCCTCAGAACTGTATGCACAGTTTACATCGCTCTCTGATTTTCCAAGGGACAGGGGCTCTCTGAGCACAGGTAGTGTCTAAGTCAATGGAAAATTACTGAGAGCGAAGTGATTAGGGTGGGTCACAGGGAAGACCTCTCAGTAGTACAGAGGCTGTGCTAGGAGGTGGGACTCATGAGGACCAATGTTAGCACACACAGAGAAGGCTATGAGTTGCCACCAGGTCTTCTTTCTTGGCTTCCTGCTGGCCCCATTTGTCATCTGATGAGGCTTTGAGTTTGACAGCGCAGAGGAACCAGGGTTGGGGACCTAAGCAGTCACATGATTTTGCCTGTGCTGTTACTACTCCATCTGAGAGCATTCTGGAATTGACCTCCACCAAGATCTCAGAACGACATTAGGACACACTAACCTCTGCTCACTTGATGTTGGTGCCCTTTCTCTACCACTGTTAAACTTACTGAGATAATCTGCCTTGTCTTTCTGTACGAACTTGGAGAGTCCCTTAGAGACGCTAGCAATCACTCGCTGCTCACTATCAGAATCAGACATGAGTTACCTGTCCCAGTGTCCAAGTGTCCATCGGCTCACACATCTGGACCTGAGTGGTGTCACCTTTTTAAATTTAAGTCATCCACTTCTGGGAAGACTGCTAGAGAGATTGACAGCTACCCTGCAGACATTAAAATTGAAGGGTTGTATGCTCATGGACTTCCAAATGGATGTCATCCTCCCTGCCCTGAGCCAGTGTTCCCAGCTCGTGGAGGTGAATTTGATGAAGAACTTCCTGTCTTTGACCAGCCTTAAGAAGCTGCTTCAGCACACTGCCCACCTGACACAGCTCACCTTGGAGATATATCCTGCCCCTGGTGAAGTGTATGATGACTTTGGTGATGTCCAGCCAGACAGATTTGTCCAATGTTGTTCTGAGCTCTTGGACACTCTTAGAGCAATAAGATAGCCAAGGAGGTCTACTCTGTGAGTAAGAAGTGTCTAGATTGCAGGCGATTCTGTGTCTTTCACCAAGAGGCCTCCCTATGTTCATGTTGGGAATAAAGGATGAGAGATTACTGTTGGCCTGAGAAAGGAAATCAAGGACTCCAGTGACTCTTTAGAGAGACACAGAGCTTGTCTATTCAAGGTGTTTTGGATATACTTGGAGACAATGTCATACCAAGGAATCAGAGGAGAGAGAGAGAGAAGCTTTGACATGGACAATCAGGGCCTGCTCAACTGCTCAGGGCCAACGGTGAAGACCCAACCTCAGATAGGAAAAGGGATTTGAGAACACTGTGGACTGACCCCACCACAGTCAGTGTGTGAGAGTTCAGATACACAGGGGAGGGGATAAAGACAGAGCATAGTACAAAGAGCACCATGGACTGGATGAAATGTGTTCCATGTCGCTGCCTCCACCTTTTCTTTGCCTGACTTACATAAAGATTTGTAATATGTGCACATATATTTCCTTTTTGAAGAGTAACATTGACTGTAGAATGAACTGTTGTTGAGGGCACGGTCCTCTCCCTTTTCAACTGAGATCTGTCTTTCTGTGTTTATGAGAGGCATTTAAGCTGGATATTACTTGCCTCGCCCACCATCCTTAACGTTACAGTTTCCAATAAGCTCAATAAAAAATGCTTTTGCATGAGAGAGTGTGTTGCACACTTTTAATTTACTAAGGTTTTCCCTTGACAATCCCAGACTTGTGCACTGTGCTCACTGTGTTTGCATACTCTTGTGTCTCTTTGTCTCTACACCTTCTGCATCTTAGAACTTTCAGGCAGATGCTAACCTAACGTGCCACACTCTTGGAATTTTTAGACCTCAGCTTCATGTAATCTCATCATAAAGTCCGAAAGAAACTCTTGGAATGATGGATGACTCAGCGAATGAGGGTGCTCCATAACTTCTCTGGGGACCAGTGTTTGATCTTAGCGGGCAGAAACACGTGGACCTCTTACCAGATATCTGACATTCATTTCTGGTTTCTGGAAGCGCTTGTTGTTACCTCCATATACATACACACATTCCACACACATGCCCTTCAAAAGACATTTTCTTAAAGATAAGTAAAGTTAAAGTATGGAAAAACACAAATGAATTTATAGTATTAAACAGGAAGCCAGTGTAGAGGTGGATATCCCCACAGGGTTTAACCCATCAAAGTATGAAAAAGATAATAGCAAGTAGACTGATGACGCCCATGTGGGAATCTCCATAGATTCCCACATAGACAGTTGCGGTAAACGGTCCCTATGTGTTTCTGCAGCCTGGCCTTGTCCTCCCTGCCTGCATCTTGATTCGAGTCGGCTCAGTGTTTACTTGTGGGTGTTTGCTTATGCTTCCATCAGGTACTAGATGAGGGCTCCATGGTGTTTGATAAATTAGTTGTTGATCTCATTATCAGGGAAGGGCATTTATGGTAGCCTTTGCTACAAATTTTTAACTGGGGTCATTCTCGTAGGTATTTGGACATTTCTTTAGGTTCAGTTTTCTCTTCAATCCTATAATGGCTCCCCTTTTTATCGTCTCTCTCTTTCTCTTTCTCTCTCTTTTCTCTCTTCTATTCCTCTGTTGGCTCAGTCTTCCTAATCCCACGTGGTTTCCCCTCCTCCCCTTCTATTTCTCCTAGTCCCCACCACACTAACGGCTCCCCAATCCCCTTGTGCTCTGGAGAATTTTTTGTTTCCACCTTCATTGAGGGACCTTATATGAATATCTTAGATCTTCCTTGTCTATCAGTTTCTCCGGTGTTGTCAATTATATGCTGGTGATCCTTTGCTCTATGTCTAAAATACATATGTGAGCAAGTACATAGCATGTCCTTCTTTTTGTGATTGTGTTACTTCATTCAGGATGGTTTCTTCAAGTTCCATCCTCTTGCCTGAGAATTTCAAGATTCCATTGTTTTTTTTTTCTTTCCCCCCACAGAGTAGTATTCCATTGTGTAGAAGTGCCATCATATCTTCTTTATCCATTCTTCAGTTGAGGGGCATCTAGGTTGCATCCACGTTCTTGCTGTTACAAATAATGCACCACGAACACAGTTGAGCACATGTCTTTGTTGCATGGATGTGCATCCTTTGGGTATATGACTAAGAGAGGGATCAGCGGGTCCTGTGGTAGACTGATTCCCAATTTCCTGAGGAACCGCCACACTGACCTCCAAATTGGCTGTGTAAGTTTGCACTCTCAGCAGCAGAGAAGGAGTGTTCTCCTTTCTCCACATCCTCTCCTGCATAAGACGTCATTGGTGTTCCGAATTTTAGCCATTCTGGCAGGAATAAGATGGTATCTCAAAGTTCTTTTGATTTGCATTTCCCTGATAGTTAAGGATGTTGATCACTTCATTTCGTGTCTTTCGGCCATTTTGAATTCCTCCATTGAGAACACTTTTCATTTCTGTACCCCCGTTTTTTAATAGGGTTATTTGGTGTTTTGATGGCTATTTTCTTGCTTTTTTTTTTTTTTTTTTTTTTTTTGATATTTTGGAGATCAGCCCTGTGTCAGATGTAGGAGTGGTGAAAAACTTCCCAGTCTGTGGGCTGCCATTTGGTCTTGTCAACTGTGTCCTTTGCTTTATAGAAGCTTCTAAGTTTGAGGAGGTCCCATTTACTAATTGTCAATCTCAGTGTCTGGAATTAAGTTTCGAAGGGGTCTTCTATACCAATTTGTTCAAGGGTACCTCCCCACTTTCTCTTCTAAGAGGTTCAGTGTGGCAGGATTTATCACGATGTGTTTGATCCGTTTGACTTGAGGTTTGTGCATGGCGATAGACATGGTTCTATCTGCAGTTCTACACACCATCATCCAGTTGTGCCAGCATCATTTGTTGAAGATGATTTACTCCTACCATTGTATAGTTTTAACCGTTTTGTCAAAAATCTGGTGTTCGAAGGTGTGTGCGTTATTATCATGTTTTCTATTCAATTCCATTGGTCTACTGCTCTATTTCTTGGCGATACCAGGTCCCTTTCAGGAGGATTGCTCTTTAGTAGAGCTTAAAGTTGGGAATGGTGATGACCTCTGAACTTCCTTTATTGTACAGGATATTTTGCCTATCCTGGTTCTCTTGTTCTCCAATATAAAGTCCATTATTATTATCCTTTCAAGGTTCGTGAAGAATTGTGCTGGGATTTTAATGGGCATGGCACAGTATCTATGGATTGATTTCGACAAGATTGCCATTTTTACAATGTTCATCCTACCAAGAGCATGGGAGATCTTTCCATTTTCTGCTATCTTCTTGAATTTCTTTCTTTAAAGCCACAAAGTTCTTATTATTAGGTCATTTGCTTATTTGGTAAGCATTACCCAAAGGTATTCTATGTTGTATGTGGCTATTGTAAATGATGATGTTTCTCAGATCTCTTTCTCAGCCCCTTTGTTGTCTGAATAAAGTAGGATTACTCATCTTTTTTGAGAATATCTTGTATCCTGCTAGTTTGCTGGAGGTGTTTGTAAGCCTCAGGTGTTCCCTGGTAGAAGATGGTTTTTTTTTTTTTTTTGTTTTTTGTTTTTTTGTTTTTTGTTTCTGTTTTGTTTTTTTTTTTTTTTTTTTTTTGGGTGGGGGTTCAATTTTGTAAACTATCATATCATCTGGAAATAGAGAAAGTTTGATTTCTTCATTTCCATTTTGTGTCTCCATGATCTACCTTTGTTTTCTTATTGCTTTAGCTAGTACTTCAAGTACAATATTGGAGATATGGAATGAGATGATAGCCTTGTCTTGTTCTTGATTTTAGAGAAATCCCCTTAAACTTCCCTCCATTCAATTTGATATTGTCTATTGGTCTATGAACAGTGCTCTTTTTATGTTTAGATATGTTCCTGTTACCCCTGATCGCTCCAAGGCCTTTTTCGTGAAAGGGTGTTGATTTTTGCTGAAGGCTTTTTCAGAATCTAAGGAGATTATCGGGTGGATATCTTTTTCAGTTTTTTTGTAAGGTGGATCACCTTGATAGATTTTAGAATGTTAAACAACCCCTGCATACCAGTGATGAAGCCTACTTGGTCATGGTGGGTGATTTCTGTGATGTATGCTTGGATTCGGTTTGCCAGTATTTTAGTTTGTATTTTTGCATCAATATTCATTAGGGATATTGGTCTGTAGTTTTTATTCCTAGTTGTGTCTTTGTGTGGCCTGAATACCAAGGTGATTGTGGCCTCCAAAAAAAAAAGTGTTTGGCAATGAACTTTCTGTTTCTATTATGTGGAACAATTTGGGGAGTACGAAATTTAGATCTTCCTTGATTTTCCAGTAGAATTCTGGACTGAAGCCATCTGGCCCTGGTCTTTTTTGTGTGTCTGTCTGTCTGTCAGTCTGTCTGTCTCTCTCTCTCTCTCTCTCTCTCTGTGTGTGTGTGTGTGTGTGTGTGTGTGTGTGTGTGGTGGAAGGCTTTTGATGACTGCTTCTACTTCGTTAGGGGTTTATAGGTCTATTTAAGTTGTTTGTCTGTTATTGATTTTATTTTGGTGATAATTTTCAAGAAATTTGTTCATTTCCTTTGCATTCTCAAGTTTTGTGGAGTACAGGTTTTCAAGGTATGACCTGAATATTGTCTGGAGCTCACAGAGTTCACACATTTAATCCCAGCCCTAGAGAGGTATAAAAGGTAGAAGCAGGGGATTGAGGAGTCAGTCTCAGAATTCTCCAGCCCCTCCAAGGAGAGGAAGGTGTCTGAAACTTGGTGAGAGTTTGTGGAGACAGGAATAGCGCTTTCTTCCTGACATAAAGGTAAGAGGTAGTGGCTTGGCTTTCTCTGGATCTGCTATGTATCTTGCTGCACTCAACATTATTGGCAGCACATGGGAGTTAGAGGAAGTCAGATCTCTGTGAGTTGTCGGGTAGCATAGCACGGTCTTAGAGCTAGTACCAGGAATGTAGGGTGTGACCACTGACAAACACTGTCTCAAAAAAATACAATTGATTTTGTAATTTTCAACACGATCAAACTCAGTTCAATCTCTGTCCTGAAAGTAGACATAATTAACACGAACATGTCTTGTTTCGTTATTCTTCCATTAAGATTGGAAGGTTACTGAAGCCCTGGTTAGATTCCAGTGGTCATGGCAATGGTTACATAAAATGGAAATCTGATTAAAGACTATAAAACTAATTATTTAACAATACAGAGACAGATGCTTAGAGTTTGAGATGACTTGGAGAATGGGTTTTTACTGTTACCATAGACTCAGTTCAATCTGTTTCCTGATGGGAGATCCAATCAAACTGGTCACATACAAGCTATAGCACTAAGCTCAGGTAGGAGGATTAATGAGATTTCCATGTCAGCTCAGAATGAAAAAAGAGTTTAGATAGGGCTGAGCTTCATTGATCCAATGAATATGGAAATCTTACAACTGTCTACATGTCATCATGAGAGTAAATCCCAGAATTGAAAATTGGGGGAGAAGTTTTGTTTGCTTGTTTGTTTTGTTTTGTTAATTTTTTGTTTTTTTTTTCAAGACACGGTTTCTGTGTATTGCATTGCAGTCTGTACTGGAATTCAATCTGTAGAACAGGCTTCTCTTGAACTCACAGAGATCTGCCTGCCTCTGTGCCCCAAGTGCCGGGACTAAATGTGTGAGAAACCAATGCCTGTGCATGGACTAGTGTTAGAGTTAACCTGAGTCTTTGGTACAATCTGGTCTCCCCCCACACACACCTTTCCCACATCTGATTCTCTCAAGCCACAGCTGTGAAAGCTCAAGTATGATTGGGTGGGGATATGCTCAATTATCCAATCAGATGGCAGAATATGGCTGATGGTGGCGATTTGAATGGAAGGTGTAAGAGGATATGGGCATATAAGGGTCATCCTGGCCAGGTTAAACAGAGTTGTTTGGATCCTCAAGTCACTAACACAACTGCTGGGATTGGAACACCTCTTATGTGTGTGCTGATCAGGTTAGCCATTCAAGCCCTTCAGGACATACAACCTTACCAAGGATCTCCAGTCCCTCGGGCCATCTTAGTAACCTTGGATTTGTTATTATGTTTGGTTTTGCTATTTGAAGCTGAAAATCTCATTTAGCCCTGGTTAGCCTAGAACCCCACATGCAGCTTAGTGTTATGAGAGTATTATGAGATTTGCTGATTCAGCAGAAGGGTCGACCTAGGTGAGTCAGAAAGTGTGACATGGAGGGGAAGAGTGTGGATGGAGAGAAGTGACTACAGAGTTCAGAATGTGGGTCGAGTTGAATCAGAGCTGTCTTGGAGAAGTGAATAAATGAAAAGAGACAGTGGTGCATGGAGCACAGGTGCTAACCTGCTGCGCCCTTTAAGAGAATGATGAGGTTGCGATATTCAGGGGTTAAGACACACTGAGCAAGTACCGACCAACAACTCCAATCTGGCTTAAAAGGATTTAATTCAATGTGATTATGGACTTGTTAACTGAAGATGAAGAAAATTCTGTAGAAGCCCACAGATGGCCATGAATCTCAGCGAAGCATCAAGTTGACAAATTGTCAGTACTCAAACTCCTAAAGAGTGGTCTGGGGCTCATCTTGGCTGCAGGTCTAAAATATTAGAAAAGACAGTGACTGTCTCCATTTCCCATATTCTCCCAACAACCCCCACTGATTGAATGCAAAGTAAACTTGGCTGTGGGATTTGTAACTTTGATCTTGTGGATCAAGAAAGACATTTGAAGATGATTTCCCACAAAAGAGTCTAGCTCTTGTTTACTTTTCCACTCTCTCATTGCCCAGGGTTGTAGTATTCTGGGGAGCAGTGTTTTTGATTAGCAGAATAACGGGGAGATTTGTTGCCATGGTGGCTCATGTCCATGAGCATGAGTCCTTTGAGGGACCTATGCCTATGAGAAGTCAGACAGTGTGTAATAGGAAATATGGGTTTTCCAACATTTCTAGACTAGTGACCAAAGCCCGGCAGGGTTTACGCCATGAAGGGGCAGAGAGTCCTGCTGAAAGTGACTTGTCTGAAAGGATTAATTCCTCTGAATATTCCCATAGCACCTGTCTGTGTGAAGGTCAAGATGAGTTCGCCATTGACACTCCAGATGCTGGCAAGAAGTAGTCTGCTCAAAAATGAAGCCTTGGCTATCTCTGCTCTGAATAAACTACCCATGGAGCTCTTCCCACCGCTATTCAAAGATGCCTTTAAGGGGAAACAAACCAAGATCCTAAGTGCTATGGTGGCAGCCTGGCCTTTCAGATGCCTTCCCTTGGGAGCCCTGATGAAGTTTCCTGACCTGGAGATCTTGAAGGCTGTGCTGGCTGGCCTTGATTTGCTGATTCAGCAGAAGGATCGACCTAGGTGAGTCAGAAAGTGTGACATGGAGGGGAAGAGTGTGGATGGAGAGAAGTGACTACAGAGTTCAGAATGTGGGTCGAGTTGAATCAGAGCTGTCTTAGAGAAGTGAATAAATGAAAAGAGACAGTGGTGCATGGAGCGCACTGCTAAGAGATGTAGTCAACACACAATGAGTCTACCTCGGCCTCTGTAGCCAGGCCCTAGAAAGGGAACTTTTGAGTCTTGGTTTCCAGGATGCACTCAAGGGAAGTGGATGTGTGAGGTGAAAGCCGATTATACATTGGCAGTCCTGCCATTTGAATCCCCCTTCTTGTTTGACCAACAGGAATTGCAAATTAGAGGTGCTTGATTTTCGGGATGCCCATCATAACTTCTGGAACGTGTGGGCTGGAACAGAGGATGGTGTCTGCTCTCCAGATGTCGTCGTAGAGACCCAACCAGTGGTGCACCATCCCGAAAGACAGGGAAAAGAGGTTGTGACTGTGATGATGAACCTTTCCCTCCATTCCAGACATCTCTGTGAATACCTGGAATGTTTCCACTGCTGGGCCCAGCAGAGAAAAGATGTGCTGCAGGTGATCTGTGAAAAGCTGGAGTTTGGGGCCCGCCCTGTCTATAACCCCCTAGAGCTGCTGGAGGTATTTGCGCCATGCAGTATAAGGGAACTGGAAGTGAATGCTCGCTGGGACCTGAGGACCCTTGCAAAGTTTGCCCCTGGCCTGGGCCAGATGAAAAACCTTCAGAAACTCCTTCTTCATGAAGTCTTCACACCCTTGCGTTGGTTGTGGAACCAAGAGATGAAACGAAGGTGTTTTCGACAGATCGTTTCTCAGTTCTCCCAACTCAACAAGCTCCAGCATCTCTGTTTGAATCGTGTCTTCCTCCTGAATGCAAGACTGGACCAAGTGCTCAGGTAAGGAAGGATAGAGAGCTTGTTTCACAGGCCAGAGAAGAGCCTTTCCGTGTTACATGAAACATCAGTGTACACCTGGGGCTTGCCAGCCACTGGTGACTACACACGGATATGACCTCTGAATGATTGCTCTAGTAGTCTTTCTGCTATTCTTGCCACCATCACCGAGAAACGGTCTTTGAAACCTGACCTACAGAGGGGAGGGTGTTTTAAGTCACATGTTGCCCCATGTCAGCACTGTCCTCAGAACTGTATGCACAGTTTACATCGCTCTCTGATTTTCCAAGGGACAGGGGCTCTCTGAGCACAGGTAGTGTCTAAGTCAATGGAAAATTACTGAGAGTGAAGTGATTAGGGTGGGTCAAAGGGAAGACCTCTCAGTAGTACAGAGGCTGTGCTAGGAGGTGGGACTCATGAGGACCAATGTTAGCACACACAGAGAAGGCTCTGAGTTGCCACCAGGTCTTCTTTCTTGGCTTCCTGCTGGCCCCATTTGTCATCTGATGAGGCTTTGAGTTTGACAGCGCAGGGGAACCAGGGTTGGGGACCTAAGCAGTCACATGATTTTGCCTGTGCTATTACTTCTCCATCTGAGAGCATTCTGGAATTGACCTCCACCAAGATCTCAGAACGACATTAGGACACACTAACCACTGCTCACTTGAAGTTGGTGCCCTTTGTCTACCACTATTAAACTTACTGAGATAATCTGCCTTGTCTTTCTGTAGGAACTTGGAGAGTCCCTTAGAGACCCTAGCAATCACTCGCTGCTCACTATCAGAATCAGACATGAGTTACCTGTCCCAGTGCCCAAGCGTCCATCGGCTCACACATCTGGACCTGAGTGGTGTCACCTTTTTAAATTTAAGTCATCCACTTCTGGGAAGACTGCTAGAGAGATTGACAGCTACCCTGCAGACATTAAAATTGAAGGGTTGTATGCTCATGGACTTCCAAATGGATGTCATCCTCCCTGCCCTGAGCCAGTGTTCCCAGCTCGTGGAGGTGAATTTGATGAAGAACTTCCTGTCTTTGACCAGCCTTAAGAAGCTGCTTCAGCACACTGCCCACCTGACACAGCTCACCTTGGAGATGTATCCTGCCCCTGGTGAAGTGTATGATGACTTTGGTGATGTCCTGCCAGACAGATTTGTCCAATGTTGTTCTGAGCTCTTGGAAACTCTTAGAGCAATAAGACAGCCAAAGGAGGTCTACTTTGTGAGTAAGAAGTGTCTAGATTGCAGGCGATTCTGTGTCTATCACCAAGAGGCCTCCCTATGTTCATGTTGGGAATAAAGGATGAGAGATTACTGCTGGCCTGAGAAAGGAAATCAAGGACTCCAGTGACTCTTTAGAGAGACACAGAGCTTGTCTATTCAAGGTGTTTTGGATATACTTGGAGACAATGTCATACCAAGGAATCAGAGGAGAGAGAGAGAGAGAAGCTTTGACATGGACAATCAGGGCCTGCTCATCTGCTCAGGGCCAACGGTGAAGACCCAACCTCAGATAGGAAAAGGGATTTGAGAACACTGTGTACTGACCCCACCACAGTCAGTGTGTGAGAGTTCAGATACACAGGGGAGGGGATAAAGACAGAGCATAGTACAAAGAGCACCATGGACTGGATGAAATGTGTTCCATGTCTCTGCCTCCACCTTTTCTTTGCCTGACTTACATAAAGATTTGTAATATGTGCACATATATTTCCTTTTTGAAGAGTAACATTGACTGTAGAATGAACTGTTGTTGAGAGCACGGTCCTCTCCCTTTTCAACTGAGATCTGTCTTTCTGTGTTTATGAGAGGCATTTAAGCTGGATATTACTTGCCTCCCCCACCATCCTTAACGTTACAGTTTCCAATAAGCTCAATAAAAAATGCTTTTGCATGAGAGAGTGTGTTGCACACTTTTAATTTACTAAGGTTTTCCCTTGACAATCCCAGACTTATGCACTGTGCTCACTGTGTTTGCATACTCTTGTGTCTCTTTGTCTCTACACCTTCTGCGTCTTAGAACTTTCAGGCAGATGCTAACCTAACATGCCACACTCTTGGGATTTTTATACCTCAGCTTCATGTAATCTCATCATAAAGTCCGAGATAAACTCTTGGAATGATGGATGACTCAGCGAATGAGGGTGCTTCATAACTTCTCTGGGGACCAGTGTTTGATCTTAGCGGGCAGAAACACGTGGACCTCTTTCCGGATATCTGACATTCATTTCTGGTTTCTGGAAGCGCTTGCTGTTACCTCCATATACATACACACATACCACACACATGCCCTTCAAAAGACATTTTCTTAAAGATAAGTAAAGTTAAAGTATGGAAAAACACAAATGAATTTATAGTATTAAACAGGAAGCCAGTGTAGAGGTGGATATCCCCACAGGGTTTAACCCATCAAAGTATGAAAAAGATAATAGCAAGTAGACTGATGACGCCCATGTGGGAATCTCCATAGATTCCCACATAGACAGTTGCGGTAAACGGTCCCTATGTGTTTCTGCAGCCTGGCCTTGTCCTCCCTGCCTGCATCTTGATTCGAGTCGGCTCAGTGTTTACTTGTGGGTGTTTGCTTATGCTTCCATCAGGTACTAGATGAGGGCTCCATGGTGTTTGATAAATTAGTTGTTGATCTCATTATCAGGGAAGGGCATTTATGGTAGCCTTTGCTACAAATTTTTAACTGGGGTCATTCTCGTAGGTATTTGGACATTTCTTTAGGTTCAGTTTTCTCTCCAATCCTATAATGGCTCCCCTTTTTATGGTCTCTCTCTTTCTCTTTCTCTCTCTTTTCTCTCTTCTATTCCTCTGTTGGCTCAGTCTTCCTAATCCCACGTGGTTTCCCCTCCTCCCCTTCTATTTCTCCTAGTCCCCACCACACTAACGGCTCCCCAATCCCCTTGTGCTCTGGAGAATTTTTTGTTTCCACCTTCATTGAGGGACCTTATATGAATATCTTAGATCTTCCTTGTCTATCAGTTTCTCCGGTGTTGTCAATTATATGCTGGTGATCCTTTGCTCTATGTCTAAAATACATATGTGAGCAAGTACATAGCATGTCCTTCTTTTTGTGATTGTGTTACTTCATTCAGGATGGTTTCTTCAAGTTCCATCCTCTTGCCTGAGAATTTCAAGATTCCATTGTTTTTTTCTTTCCCCCCACAGAGTAGTATTCCATTGTGTAGAAGTGCCATCATATCTTCTTTATCCATTCTTCAGTTGAGGGGCATCTAGGTTGCATCCACGTTCTTGCTGTTACAAATAATGCACCACGAACACAGTTGAGCACATGTCTTTGTTGCATGGATGTGCATCCTTTGGGTATATGACTAAGAGAGGGATCAGCGGGTCCTGTGGTAGACTGATTCCCAATTTCCTGAGGAACCGCCACACTGACCTCCAAATTGGCTGTGTAAGTTTGCACTCTCAGCAGCAGAGAAGGAGTGTTCTCCTTTCTCCACATCCTCTCCTGCATAAGACGTCATTGGTGTTCCGAATTTTAGCCATTCTGGCAGGAATAAGATGGTATCTCAAAGTTCTTTTGATTTGCATTTCCCTGATAGTTAAGGATGTTGATCACTTCATTTCGTGTCTTTCGGCCATTTTGAATTCCTCCATTGAGAATACTTTTCATTTCTGTACCCCCGTTTTTTAATAGGGTTATTTGGTGTTTTGATGGCTATTTTCTTGCTTTTTTTTTTTTTTTTTTGTATATTTTGGAGATCAGCCCTGTGTCAGATGTAGGAGTGGTGAAAAACTTCCCAGTCTGTGGGCTGCCATTTGGTCTTGTCAACTGTGTCCTTTGCTTTATAGAAGCTTCTAAGTTTGAGGAGGTCCCATTTACTAATTGTCAATCTCAGTGTCTGGAATTAAGTTTCGAAGGGGTCTTCTATACCAATTTGTTCAAGGGTACCTCCCCACTTTCTCTTCTAAGAGGTTCAGTGTGGCAGGATTTATCACGATGTGTTTGATCCGTTTGACTTGAGGTTTGTGCATGGCGATAGACATGGTTCTATCTGCAGTTCTACACACCATCATCCAGTTGTGCCAGCATCATTTGTTGAAGATGATTTACTCCTACCATTGTATAGTTTTAACCGTTTTGTCAAAAATCTGGTGTTCGAAGGTGTGTGCGTTATTATCATGTTTTCTATTCAATTCCATTGGTCTACTGCTCTATTTCTTGGCGATACCAGGTCCCTTTCAGGAGGATTGCTCTTTAGTAGAGCTTAAAGTTGGGAATGGTGATGACCTCTGAACTTCCTTTATTGTACAGGATATTTTGCCTATCCTGGTTCTCTTGTTCTCCAATATAAAGTCCATTATTATTATCCTTTCAAGGTTCGTGAAGAATTGTGCTGGGATTTTAATGGGCATGGCACAGTATCTATGGATTGATTTCGACAAGATTGCCATTTTTACAATGTTCATCCTACCAAGAGCATGGGAGATCTTTCCATTTTCTGCTATCTTCTTGAATTTCTTTCTTTAAAGCCACAAAGTTCTTATTATTAGGTCATTTGCTTATTTGGTAAGCATTACCCAAAGGTATTCTATGTTGTATGTGGCTATTGTAAATGATGATGTTTCTCAGATCTCTTTCTCAGCCCCTTTGTTGTCTGAATAAAGTAGGATTACTCATCTTTTTTGAGAATATCTTGTATCCTGCTAGTTTGCTGGAGGTGTTTGTAAGCCTCAGGTGTTCCCTGGTAGAAGATGGTTTTTTTTTTTTTTTTTTTGTTTTTTTGTTTTTTGTTTCTGTTTTTGTTTTTTTTTTTTTGGGTGGGGGTTCAATTTTGTAAACTATCATATCATCTGGAAATAGAGAAAGTTTGATTTCTTCATTTCCATTTTGTGTCTCCATGATCTACCTTTGTTTTCTTATTGCTTTAGCTAGTACTTCAAGTACAATATTGGAGATATTGAATGAGATGATAGCCTTGTCTTGTTCTTGATTTTAGAGAAATCCCCTTAAACTTCCCTCCATTCAATTTGATATTGTCTATTGGTCTATGAACAGTGCTCTTTTTATGTTTAGATATGTTCCTGTTACCCCTGATCGCTCCAAGGCCTTTTTCGTGAAAGGGTGTTGATTTTTGCTGAAGGCTTTTTCAGAATCTAAGGAGATTATCGGGTGGATATCTTTTTCAGTTTTTTTGTAAGGTGGATCACCTTGATAGATTTTAGAATGTTAAACAACCCCTGCATATCAGTGATGAAGCCTACTTGGTCATGGTGGGTGATTTCTGTGATGTATGCTTGGATTCGGTTTGCCAGTATTTTAGTTTGTATTTTTGCATCAATATTCATTAGGGATATTGGTCTGTAGTTTTTATTCCTAGTTGTGTCTTTGTGTGGCCTGAATACCAAGGTGATTGTGGCCTCCAAAAAAAAAAAGTGTTTGGCAATGAACTTTCTGTTTCTATTATGTGGAACAATTTGGGGAGTACGAAATTTAGCTCTTCCTTGATTTTCCAGTAGAATTCTGGACTGAAGCCATCTGGCCCTGGTCTTTTTTGTGTGTCTGTCTGTCTGTCAGTCTGTCTGTCTCTCTCTCTCTCTCTCTCTGTGTGTGTGTGTGTGTGTGTGTGTGTGTGTGTGGTGGAAGGCTTTTGATGACTGCTTCTACTTCGTTAGGGGTTTATAGGTCTATTTAAGTTGTTTGTCTGTTATTGATTTTATTTTGGTGATAATTTTCAAGAAATTTGTTCATTTCCTTTGCATTCTCAAGTTTTGTGGAGTACAGGTTTTCAAGGTATGACCTGAATATTGTCTGGAGCTCACAGAGTTCACACATTTAATCCCAGCCCTAGAGAGGTATAAAAGGTAGAAGCAGGGGATTGAGGAGTCAGTCTCAGAATTCTCCAGCCCCTCCAAGGAGAGGAAGGTGTCTGAAACTTGGTGAGAGTTTGTGGAGACAGGAATAGCGCTTTCTTCCTGACATAAAGGTAAGAGGTAGTGGCTTGGCTTTCTCTGGATCTGCTATGTATCTTGCTGCACTCAACATTATTGGCAGCACATGGGAGTTAGAGGAAGTCAGATCTCTGTGAGTTGTCGGGTAGCATAGCACGGTCTTAGAGCTAGTACCAGGAATGTAGGGTGTGACCACTGACAAACACTGTCTCAAAAAAATACAATTGATTTTGTAATTTTCAACACGATCAAACTCAGTTCAATCTCTGTCCTGAAAGTAGACGTAATTAACACGAACATGTCTTGTTTCGTTATTCTTCCACTAAGATTGGAAGGTTACTGAAGCCCTGGTTAGATTCCAGTGGTCATGGCAATGGTTACATAAAATGGAAATCTGATTAAAGACTATAAAACTAATTATTTAACAATACAGAGACAGATGCTTAGAGTTTGAGATGACTTGGAGAATGGGTTTTTACTGTTACCATAGACTCAGTTCAATCTGTTTCCTGATGGGAGATCCAATCAAACTGGTCACATACAAGCTATAGCACTAAGCTCAGGTAGGAGGATTAATGAGATTTCCATGTCAGCTCAGAATGAAAAAAGAGTTTAGATAGGGCTGAGCTTCATTGATCCAATGAATATGGAAATCTTACAACTGTCTACATGTCATCATGAGAGTAAATCCCAGAATTGAAAATTGGGGGAGAAGTTTTGTTTGCTTGTTTGTTTTGTTTTGTTAATTTTTTTTTTTTTTTTTCAAGACACGGTTTCTGTGTATTGCATTGCAGTCTGTACTGGAATTCAATCTGTAGAACAGGCTTCTCTTGAACTCACAGAGATCTGCCTGCCTCTGTGCCCCAAGTGCCGGGACTAAATGTGTGAGAAACCAATGCCTGTGCATGGACTAGTGTTAGAGTTAACCTGAGTCTTTGGTACAATCTGGTCTCCCCCCACACACACCTTTCCCACATCTGATTCTCTCAAGCCACAGCTGTGAAAGCTCAAGTATGATTGGGTGGGGATATGCTCAATTATCCAATCAGATGGCAGAATATGGCTGATGGTGGCGATTTGAATGGAAGGTGTAAGAGGATATGGGCATATAAGGGTCATCCTGGCCAGGTTAAACAGAGTTGTTTGGATCCTCAAGTCACTAACACAACTGCTGGGATTGGAACACCTCTTATGTGTGTGCTGATCAGGTTAGCCATTCAAGCCCTTCAGGACATACAACCTTACCAAGGATCTCCAGTCCCTCGGGCCATCTTAGTAACCTTGGATTTGTTATTATGTTTGGTTTTGCTATTTGAAGCTGAAAATCTCATTTAGCCCTGGTTAGCCTAGAACCCCACATGCAGCTTAGTGTTATGAGAGTATTATGAGATTTGCTGATTCAGCAGAAGGGTCGACCTAGGTGAGTCAGAAAGTGTGACATGGAGGGGAAGAGTGTGGATGGAGAGAAGTGACTACAGAGTTCAGAATGTGGGTCGAGTTGAATCAGAGCTGTCTTGGAGAAGTGAATAAATGAAAAGAGACAGTGGTGCATGGAGCACAGGTGCTAACCTGCTGCGCCCTTTAAGAGAATGATGAGGTTGCGATATTCAGGGGTTAAGACACACTGAGCAAGTACCGACCAACAACTCCAATCTGGCTTAAAAGGATTTAATTCAATGTGATTATGGACTTGTTAACTGAAGATGAAGAAAATTCTGTAGAAGCCCACAGATGGCCATGAATCTCAGCGAAGCATCAAGTTGACAAATTGTCAGTACTCAAACTCCTAAAGAGTGGTCTGGGGCTCATCTTGGCTGCAGGTCTAAAATATTAGAAAAGACAGTGACTGTCTCCATTTCCCATATTCTCCCAACAACCCCCACTGATTGAATGCAAAGTAAACTTGGCTGTGGGATTTGTAACTTTGATCTTGTGGATCAAGAAAGACATTTGAAGATGATTTCCCACAAAAGAGTCTAGCTCTTGTTTACTTTTCCACTCTCTCATTGCCCAGGGTTGTAGTATTCTGGGGAGCAGTGTTTTTGATTAGCAGAATAACGGGGAGATTTGTTGCCATGGTGGCTCATGTCCATGAGCATGAGTCCTTTGAGGGACCTATGCCTATGAGAAGTCAGACAGTGTGTAATAGGAAATATGGGTTTTCCAACATTTCTAGACTAGTGACCAAAGCCCGGCAGGGTTTACGCCATGAAGGGGCAGAGAGTCCTGCTGAAAGTGACTTGTCTGAAAGGATTAATTCCTCTGAATATTCCCATAGCACCTGTCTGTGTGAAGGTCAAGATGAGTTCGCCATTGACACTCCAGATGCTGGCAAGAAGTAGTCTGCTCAAAAATGAAGCCTTGGCTATCTCTGCTCTGAATAAACTACCCATGGAGCTCTTCCCACCGCTATTCAAAGATGCCTTTAAGGGGAAACAAACCAAGATCCTAAGTGCTATGGTGGCAGCCTGGCCTTTCAGATGCCTTCCCTTGGGAGCCCTGATGAAGTTTCCTGACCTGGAGATCTTGAAGGCTGTGCTGGCTGGCCTTGATTTGCTGATTCAGCAGAAGGATCGACCTAGGTGAGTCAGAAAGTGTGACATGGAGGGGAAGAGTGTGGATGGAGAGAAGTGACTACAGAGTTCAGAATGTGGGTCGAGTTGAATCAGAGCTGTCTTAGAGAAGTGAATAAATGAAAAGAGACAGTGGTGCATGGAGCGCACTGCTAAGAGATGTAGTCAACACACAATGAGTCTACCTCGGCCTCTGTAGCCAGGCCCTAGAAAGGGAACTTTTGAGTCTTGGTTTCCAGGATGCACTCAAGGGAAGTGGATGTGTGAGGTGAAAGCCGATTATACATTGGCAGTCCTGCCATTTGAATCCCCTTCTTGTTTGACCAACAGGAATTGCAAATTAGAGGTGCTTGATTTTCGGGATGCCCATCATAACTTCTGGAACGTGTGGGCTGGAACAGAGGATGGTGTCTGCTCTCCAGATGTCGTCGTAGAGACCCAACCAGTGGTGCACCATCCCGAAAGACAGGGAAAAGAGGTTGTGACTGTGATGATGAACCTTTCCCTCCATTCCAGACATCTCTGTGAATACCTGGAATGTTTCCACTGCTGGGCCCAGCAGAGAAAAGATGTGCTGCAGGTGATCTGTGAAAAGCTGGAGTTTGGGGCCCGCCCTGTCTATAACCCCCTAGAGCTGCTGGAGGTATTTGCGCCATGCAGTATAAGGGAACTGGAAGTGAATGCTCGCTGGGACCTGAGGACCCTTGCAAAGTTTGCCCCTGGCCTGGGCCAGATGAAAAACCTTCAGAAACTCCTTCTTCATGAAGTCTTCACACCCTTGCGTTGGTTGTGGAACCAAGAGATGAAACGAAGGTGTTTTCGACAGATCGTTTCTCAGTTCTCCCAACTCAACAAGCTCCAGCATCTCTGTTTGAATCGTGTCTTCCTCCTGAATGCAAGACTGGACCAAGTGCTCAGGTAAGGAAGGATAGAGAGCTTGTTTCACAGGCCAGAGAAGAGCCTTTCCGTGTTACATGAAACATCAGTGTACACCTGGGGCTTGCCAGCCACTGGTGACTACACACGGATATGACCTCTGAATGATTGCTCTAGTAGTCTTTCTGCTATTCTTGCCACCATCACCGAGAAACGGTCTTTGAAACCTGACCTACAGAGGGGAGGGTGTTTTAAGTCACATGTTGCCCCATGTCAGCACTGTCCTCAGAACTGTATGCACAGTTTACATCGCTCTCTGATTTTCCAAGGGACAGGGGCTCTCTGAGCACAGGTAGTGTCTAAGTCAATGGAAAATTACTGAGAGTGAAGTGATTAGGGTGGGTCAAAGGGAAGACCTCTCAGTAGTACAGAGGCTGTGCTAGGAGGTGGGACTCATGAGGACCAATGTTAGCACACACAGAGAAGGCTCTGAGTTGCCACCAGGTCTTCTTTCTTGGCTTCCTGCTGGCCCCATTTGTCATCTGATGAGGCTTTGAGTTTGACAGCGCAGGGGAACCAGGGTTGGGGACCTAAGCAGTCACATGATTTTGCCTGTGCTATTACTTCTCCATCTGAGAGCATTCTGGAATTGACCTCCACCAAGATCTCAGAACGACATTAGAACACACTAACCACTGCTCACTTGAAGTTGGTGCCCTTTGTCTACCACTATTAAACTTACTGAGATAATCTGCCTTGTCTTTCTGTAGGAACTTGGAGAGTCCCTTAGAGACCCTAGCAATCACTCGCTGCTCACTATCAGAATCAGACATGAGTTACCTGTCCCAGTGCCCAAGCGTCCATCGGCTCACACATCTGGACCTGAGTGGTGTCACCTTTTTAAATTTAAGTCATCCACTTCTGGGAAGACTGCTAGAGAGATTGACAGCTACCCTGCAGACATTAAAATTGAAGGGTTGTATGCTCATGGACTTCCAAATGGATGTCATCCTCCCTGCCCTGAGCCAGTGTTCCCAGCTGGTGGAGGTGAATTTGATGAAGAACTTCCTGTCTTTGACCAGCCTTAAGAAGCTGCTTCAGCACACTGCCCACCTGACACAGCTCACCTTGGAGATGTATCCTGCCCCTGGTGAAGTGTATGATGACTTTGGTGATGTCCTGCCAGACAGATTTGTCCAATGTTGTTCTGAGCTCTTGGAAACTCTTAGAGCAATAAGACAGCCAAAGGAGGTCTACTTTGTGAGACCCTGCCTGCCACTCAGCCTGGGCGGGGCCAGGGAAGGTGGGACAGGGTGTGGTTTGCAAGGGGCGAGGCTGGGGTGGGCAGAGGCAAGAGCTCCATGCAGAGGCCCTGCCCACTCTGCCCTGGGTGGGTCTGCCCCGCCCCTTCAGGCCCTGCCCACCTGAGCAGCATCCTGTAGGCATCATCCTTGTCCTTTGGCTTCTCCAGTATGACACCCATCCGCAGCCTGCAGTGGGTGGGGCCAGACGCCAAGGGGCTGGGTCAGTGAGGGGTGGGGAGGGCAGGGCCGGAAGGAGCAGGGCCTCACTCACCATGATGGTGTCAGCTCCAATAATGACATCAGGAGGGTGCAGGTCCTAAAGGGCAGAGGGCGGGGTGCATTGTAGATCAGAGTACTAGAAATTTACTCTCTAGAGATAAGATATAGGGCGTGAAAGACAAAAAAGTAAAGTTAGAGAAACGCCCCATTTTAAATGAAGGACAGACTAAACTGGAAAGTTAACCCCTAGCAATATCTGTTCCTTGGAATCTGCTAACTTCCCCTCACAAGGCCCTGAGAAAACAAGATACCCAGAATTCAGACTGTCCCTCCTTTCTTGTGAGTCAGCAGGTGTTGAATAGGGTCTTTAAGAAACAAATAGATAACTGCACCTCCGGTTTGCCCAGAAAAGATTAATTAGAACACCCTGAGGCCCTAAGGTCTGTTGACCCTAATAGGGAGACCAGCCTCAAAGGGTCATGTACTCAATGGACAGAGGGTCCCACCCCCTCCCTAAGCTTGGGGTATTTGCCTTTAAAAACACCTGTGCCGTGTGGAGGGGTGGAGGGAGGAGATGGCTTCTTCTCACTAGTCTGCCTGCTGGAGGGGCCCCTTTGCACAAATGTTTCCTGTTCATTAAAGCCTCTTGCATGTTGCAGCAACTGGACTGGACATTGAGTTCTTGGGGATACCGATGGAAACTGGGAGACTCCTCATTCTGAGGGTCTTACAAAGCTTGAATTTTTGAATAATGCAGATTGTTTAAAACTGCTCACTGAGTAAGATGTGCTGGCTAACAGTAGTGGTCATACACAAAAATCTTCCTAGCTCTATTCCTCTCTAAATTTTCAATTTTCCATGAAGAATACTCTTTTTATAATTTTGTGTTTGTTAAGTGGTTTTTCTGAGGTTCAGGAATAAAACTACTACAGTTACAGAGCAATGATCAACCTTTCTGATGAGAGAAAGAAAATTATCATATTTGATCTGGTACCTGCTTTTATTTCCTGTCAGTTGGATGTTCCTGTACAACCCGGCCAATAACACCTCATGCTGCAGACTGCTCAGTGGGTGATGTGCCCCCATGGGTACCAAAACTCGATGACCATGTCAGGAGTGGCTTCGTATTGACAGAAACAAACACACTGGAGGCGGATTGCAACTGCTGCCATTTTTACTTTAGAGTATTGGGTTTTTATGCAGAAATTACAAGGAACAGATCTTTGGTCACAATTTACAGACATAGTATAAAATGCCAGTAATTCCTTTGAAGCATGAGATAAAAAAAAAAACACTTATTTTCACCTGCCTGTGGTCAGTGTACTAGAGATTTGGTTTACTGAGTTTAGAGAAAAGTCATTATCTCTGATCGGTAAACTGTTAACAGCTTTGATAAGAACTCTTGCATTGCTTTACTAATTTTAGAAGATAATCATAAACTTTTAACAGTATTTTTCCATCTTTTTTATTATTTATTTTTTATAACCAAGTCCATTTAAATGAAAACAAACATTTATAGACAATATTTGGGAATTTGGGCATCGTTCTTTCCAAACTACTTCCTGCTTGTAAGGGGTGCTCTCATGGGGGATTCTAAGAAGATGCTGAAATCCTGGCTGTAGTCTGTAAGGCTGCTTTGTCCAGCTGTTTTGAGTGTAGGCTCACTTGGTATTCTGTTTCAGGCGGTCTGGCTTGATCAAACCACATTAATATGGAAGAAATCCACAGCTTTTCGTTTTCTGTGGGAAAAAAAAATAGAAATCATTTTCCCCAGTAACTTGTCCTTGAACATAAATATTTGAGACAGAGCATAGTTTTTTTGTAATTTATTATTATACATGTCGATCCTAGTTCCCTCTCCCTTATTTCCACCCTCCAAGTCTCAAGTTTTCTGTGCAGTGACATCTAATGAAATCTCAATCTCCAACATGGAAGTGATGTGAAACTTCCAAATCTCCCACCACGTAAGTCTCTCAGAGCTGCTTCCTTGTTCACTGTCTCACCCACTCGAGCACCTTAAGCCTAGCAAACAGAGGCTTAAGAAAACAGCACATCAGCACTATGTACAGAGGTAATTTCCACCAGTAGAGGGAGCCCCCCAATGAGCCATTTACAGGGGCTCAGCCCAAATGGTCCAGGGGTGTTTTTAAACCTGAAAAGCACAAAGGGTAGGAGAGCTATCTGATCATTAACACCAGTCTCCACGGTCAATTTGGTGTAGGTCTCCTCAATGGTTTTATTTATACTTTCTACGTGAATTTTTGGGTTTGTATGCACAATGTAATTTTAATCAATCCCCAGTATCTTGGCCAGTGACTGACTTACCTGGGTCACAAAACCTGTACCATTGTCTGATTTTACTACCTTAGGTATTTTGAATCTTCGGAAAATTTTCTTCAGTAATTTTTTTTAGCCAAACAGTTGAGACAGTCCCATGCACATGAACAGTTGAAAAAGCATACCTGTTGCCTGTTAATGTTTATGGACTTCTCTTCATCTAGCAGTACCACTGCCCCAGTCCTTTCTTTACCTTTTATGGCAGTGAACTGGTCATCATCTCCCCAGCCAGCAGGATGTCATTAAGATCTTTGCAAACTCCAGTCTCTTTAACCAACAGTTGATGGCAGTCATGAATCCCCGGTTCACCAGTCTCCACAGACAGAAGAGTGGTGGGATGAGGCTAGCTGGTGGAGCGAACACAATCCACTCAGTCTCTCAGTGAGAAGCAGGCTTTGGTGGTGGGTCACACGGGCATTGGTCATCATCAGTTGGCGGCTGCCAGACAATGCTCTCCAATGCATGGGGGCTATTAATGTTGCTTTATGCCCCAAAGTCAACTTGTCAGCAGTGATATCTTTTTGATAGACAGGCCCTCCCCTTGCTACAGGATCAAGCTTCTTTGACAGATAAGCAACTGGTCTGTTCCAAGGCCCTAGGGATTTGGTTAAAACTCCCCAGGAGACCCCCTTATGCTCATCCACATAAAGGGTAAAAGGTTAGTTACATCAAAAGGCTTAGAGCCGATGCTTTCAGCTGGGCCTTTTTAATGGCATCAAATGCCTCCTGGTGCTCTGGGGTCCAGGAGAATTTTTTTCCTTAGTCAGCTTGCAAAACCCAGATGTCTCCAGAAATTCTCCTACTTGCCTGGCCATCGTTGGGGAATTTTAAACCCTTGGGACATTCAGCTCTAGATGAGCTGCCTAGTTCTGCACGTGTCAGTGTCCTTCCATTCAAAGGCAAAAGGCAGTTGGCTGGTGGCTCGAACGAGTGGGGTACCCGGCCCATGCCAAGGTCCACTGTTCTTCGGGTAGTCCATGAATTACCTTGGGCATTAGGAGGGGTTCCAAACCCTGTCTCCCTTTAATTTTATCCTTTCTTATGGCTAGGACCTTCGAGACCTTGTCTTCTTGGGACAGTCATTTGCCAAGTGTCCTTTTTCTTTACAATATGCACACTGTTCCTCCTTGTCAAGTGGAGTCCTGTTGCCCAGGTTCCCTAGCCTGTTTTAAATTTCCTAACTCTCTCTCTCTATTTTTTTCCTTTAACCACTGCAGCCAAGGTATTTTAGTGAAATTCTTTTCCTGTCTTCTGTCACGCTTTTTCTCTGCTCTCTGTCTCTCTACTGTCTTTCGTTTCTCTCCTCTTCTCTGTCCCTTCAATACACTTTCTCTGTCTCTTAACTCTTCCAGTCTCTGGAGTTTCTTCCTAATATCTGGGGCCCAATTTCCCCATGAAGACCAGAGCCAGCGAAGCTCTCTGGGCTTCTGAAGTAGTGTCAAAAAGTGCTCTCTTTAACTTAGCCAAATTGGTGGGCCATGTCGCAGCACCTCAGAGACCTGCCACCAGAGCCTGGCGATAGATTTTTAAGGTCTCCCTACCTTCAGCAGTGTTGAAGTCCCAACTGGGGCACCTCAAAAGGAATCCCAAGCCAATCTTTTTTTTTTTTTTTTTTTTTTTTTTTCTGCGCTGGCCGCCCATCGGCCCCAGGGATATTTTTCTAGCCTCAAGCAGAAATTGTTGATAATCATCTCAAATAGCCTAGAGAGAGAACATAAGGAACTCCAAAAAGGGGGTGGTTAGTTTTTCCAATTACAAAGATCTGGGGAGAAGGGTCAGCCCTGGAGGCTGATGTTGGGAACCAAACATGTGCAGTGGCAGGGTCATAAGTCATATCCCTGTCCCTCCATTCCAGCATGGATCTGCCCAGGCCATTCGAGGCCATGGCTATTCAGCTGAAGCTCAGCCCCAGTGGCTCTGGCTGCCCTGCCACATTCCTGAGGGCAGGGGATGAGCACGCTCATTGTCTAGCTGGGTCTCCAGCCCTGCTCTCCTGTGGATCTAAAGTCAAACTTAGGTGGGGTAGTTAGTTTTTGACCCATGGGGAGAATAGAAATGGACATAAACAGTATGAACAGAAGGACACAAAAAACACAGAACAATCCGACAAAGAGGACAAATCCGTGCGGCAGAAAAACAGTGCCCAAACCAAAGTTACAAAGCGGGAGGGAAGCAAGTCCAGAGGCCTGCTGTCCCCTGGAGAAGAGAAACTTCGTCTCCTTCCCTCCTCCAAACAACCCTGGACTTCATCCAGGGTGGGACCAAGGGTCTCAGGACACGTCTGCTTCCCCCTGTAGTCCTATAAAAGTCCTGTGCAGGCCAGGCAAAGATTCAAATACTCGAGTCAAAAACACATAACATACAAGTCTTCTGAAGGCTAGGCACAGATTCAAGTACTCGAGTCAAAAACATGTAGCATCAGATGCATCAGGCATACATCAAACATATAGGTTGCGAGCTCTTTCTTACCTCCAACTGGCAATGGAATTGAGACTGGGGGTCGACCGGATCTTGGTGGAACTTCCAAAATGTAAGACCCTCAGAATGAGGAGTCTTCCAGTTTCGGTCGGTACCCCAAGAACTCAATGTCCAGTCCAGTTGCTGCAACACGCAAGAGGCTTTAATTTACAGGAAACATTTGTGCAAACGGGCTCCTCTGACACGCAGGCTAGAGAGAAGCCCCCTCCCCTGGGCCCAGGTGTTTTTTAAAGGCAAACTCACAATCTTAGGGAGGGGGTAGGACCCTTTGTCCATTGAGTATATGACCCTTGGAGGCTGGACGGTCTGCTATTAGGGTTAACAGACCTTAGGACCTCAGGGTGTGCTAATTAATTTTGTCTGGGCAAGCCAGAGTTAAAGCTATCTCTTTGTTTCCTAAAGACACTATTCACCACCTGCTGACTCACAGGAAAGGAGGAGCAGTGTGAATTCTTGTTATCTCAGGGCCTTGTGAGATGAAGTTTGCAAATTCCAAGGAACAGATGTTGGTTTCCAGGTTTAACATTACTGTTTTTGTCTTCCAAGATCATCTCATAGAGTTAAAAGTTATTTCTTATGCAGTACCTTTGGTTCTGTGTACATGAAGAGAAGATTGAGAACACTGGGGTGGACACTCACTCATTCCCAATCTGTCTGTAACTCTTAATCCCCCTCCCTCAATTTTCACTCCCTTTCCATCTCTCTGTCTCTCACTTCTCTCTCCCATGTTGCAGATCAAATCAGAAAGGCAGGGACTGCATCCTCCTGAGCTGGATCAACTCCACAGTTCTTTATTATCATCTGTTTATGTTGTTCCCAAATAATAAACTCATTTATCATTTGTCTTCATTCTATTGAACTCAGTAACACACCATCTCTACATGAATCAATTTTATTTATTAAGACTAAAGTCAAGTGTGATGTCTCACATGTTCACAAAATTATACGCATGATGTGGGTTTTCTCTTCCAAGATTGCTTCCCTATTACCTGATATCAAGATGATAAAAAAAGGATTTAAAATATGTACCAGGTAAGAAATACAGATGAACAAAATTATGAAAAGTTCATTGCTATGACCTATATCCATTTTCTGAGAACATACTGTAGTTCCTCCTACAGGAATACTCAAGGGTGTAACCGCTTTTAAAAAACCATAATCAGTCAGAAACTCACACACTGACGTCACATAATTAAAATTAAATGGAATCTCTGAATAGATTTCAAAGTGCGAATATTTTCTCTTAAGAGGACTCATTTGTGTAACCCACATGTTCTTCAAAGGTTTCCTACAACATGATTTGCTTTATGTAAAAGAAAGCAAGCATGAAGGGTTGGGCTTATGGAAGTCAATCAATCTGAATGAGGTTTTTGTTTAAATAAAGACAAGTATTACAATGAAACAGGGTTCCCTTATCAGTGAATTCCTAGGGCTTTTGTCCACGTGACTTTGCTTTTAAGAGCAAAACAGAGATATTGCAATGCTTGAACTGACTGTTCAAACTTTTCCGATATTCTTCTTTCCAGAATCCTATGTAACACAATGTGTGTTGGCTGACGATCATACCACATCCTTTCTAGTAAGATTCCTTTCTATAAGAGTTTTCTTTGGACCACAAAGATTATTGCGATAAGTAAAGTGCACAACTTTACCACAATGCTTACATGTACAGGGTTTCCATACACTATGATTTTTTTGTGTGTGATTATAAAGACTAATGATACATAGAAAGGATTCACCACATGGGATACATTCAGTGTCTTTCAAGTATGCATTTCTTATGACTTAAGAGATGGCTGGGATGTGCAAATGCTTTACCATACTGATGGCATTCATAAGGCTTCTCTCCAGTATGTGTTCTTGTATGACTTTTAAGCACATGTGTTGGAAAAATTTTATGACTTTGATTATAATCATAGGGTCTCTCTACAGTATGTGTTCTTTTATGATGTATCAGATGGCTGTGTCATGTAAAAGATTTACCACATTGCTTACATCCATAGGGTTTCTGCCCACGAGGTGTTCTATGATGAGACTAGAGAGTACTGACACGGGAATATGCTCTACCACATTGATTACATAATAGGGTTTCTCTCCAGTATGTGTTCCTTTATGACATACTAGAGTGCTGTGATGTGAAAAAGCTTTACCACATCGATTACATACATAGGGTTTTTCTCCAGTATGTGTTCTTATATGTATTTTAAGCTGAGCATTCCTTCCAAATGCTTTACATCATTGATAACATTCATAGGGTTTCTCTCCAGTATGTGTTCTTATATGTTTTTTAAGAAGAACATTACTTGCAAATGCTTTACCACATTGACTACATACATATGGTTTCTCTCCGGTATGTGTTCTATGATGATAATGGAGACTGCTGACACATGAAAATGCTCTACCACATTGATTACATTCATAGGGTTTCTCTCCAGTATGGGTTCTTTTATGACACACCAGAGTGCTGTTTTGTGAAAAAGGTTTACCACATTGATTACATGCATAGGGTTTCTCTCCAGTATGTGTTCTTATATGTATTTTAAGCTGACCATTACTTGGAAATGCCTTACCACATTGATTACACTCATAGGGTTTCTCTCCAGTATGTGTTAATATATGACTTTTAAGCCACCCATGTGTTGTGAAAGCTTTACTACATTGATTACATTTATAGGGTTTCCCTCCAGTATGGGTTTTTTTATGATACACCAGAGTGCTGTTTTGTGAAAAAGCTTGACCACATTGATTACATGCATAGGGTTTCTCTCCAGTATGTGTTCTTATATGTATTTTAAGCTGACCATTACTTGCAAATGCTTTACCACATTGATTACACTCATAGGGTTTCTCTCCAGTATGTGTTAATATATGACTTTTAAGCCACCCATGTGTTGTGAAAGCTGTACTACATTGATTACATTCATAGGGTTTCTCTCCAGTATGGGTTCTTTTATGACACACCAGATTGCTGTTTTGTGAAAAAGCTTGACCACATTGATTACATGCATAGGGTTTCTCTCCAGTATGTGTTCTTATATGTATTTTAAGCTGACCATTACTCGCAAATGCTTTACCACATTGATTACACTCATAGGGTTTCTCTCCAGTATGTGTTAATATATGACTTTTAAGCCACCCATGTGTTGTGAAAGCTTTACTACATTGATTACATTCATAGGGTTTCTCTCCAGTATGGATTCTTTTATGACACACCAGAGTGCTGTTTTGTGAAAACACTTTACCACATTGATTACATGCATAGGGTTTCTCTCCAGTATGTGTTCTTATATGTCTTTTAAGGTGAGCATTACTTGCAAATCCTTTACCACATTGTTTACATTCATACAGCTTCTCTCCAGTATGTGTTCTTTTATGTTTTTTGAGATTACTGCATAGGGAAAAGACTTTACCACATTTTTTACAGTCTTGTGTTTTCTGTCCCGTATGCGTCCTAATATGTCTTTTAAGCATAGTATGTCTTGCAAATAATTTACCACATTGACTACATTCATAGGTTTTCTCTACCATTTGAGTTCTTTCACAGAGTTGGAAGAAACTGTGACATTCAGAGACTTCACCATACTGAAGACATCTATATGGTATCTCTCCAGTATGAAATTTTTCCAGCCTTTGAAGATGCCTGTAACATAAAAAGTTTTTCACACATTCATTGCGTATATTCACAGGATTAACAACCTTATGGCTTCTTTCATTCCAGCAAGGATAATTAGCACATGTAAAACTTTACCACATGCATGATATTAAGAAACAGTATATTTATAAAATAAATTTATAACTTGGCCAATTGTGAACAAGAATCCGATCTCAAGTTTTACATTTATAATGCTTCCCTCATGAGGTGTTGTTTTGTTTTCTTTGAAGATACTTGTGATTCAGAGTAAGAGCTTTTATTTCACGGGCCTCATTTATGGCATCTATTTACATGAGAATTCTCACATAATTGAAAAGGACTGAAAAGAACTCAGAGCTTTAACATACTTATTGCATTTATCAGTTTTTCCACAGTATGAATTATACTTCATTGGCCAAATATACCAGTAAAAATGGAAGCATTCACCCATTCCAATTGTCATTGGGATTTACTTCAGTGGGAGTTTGTTCATATCTTTCAGATGATGTTGGAATACTAATAAATTTTAAACTTCTTTCACACTCAACAAATATCCTCAAAGTGGGGGCTAGTAATCATCTTTCATTTCTTCTCAATGTCCTAAGAGAGAGACGTATGTTGCTTCTTTCCACATTCTAAATTCACATGGCTTGCATTTAGAGTATCATATCGTCTTTATTTTTCCCTACGTTTTCTGATACAGAATATCTCTGTGTAGGCCTGGCTAGCCTCGAACTCACTTTGTAGATCAGGCTGATCAGAAACTTAAGAGATCCACCTTGTTCTTCATCATTAATGCTGGAATTAAGGGCATGGGTCACAACTACCTAACTCAACATATGATATACTTATTAAAGTAAGAATAACAAAGAAAAAGTTTCCACTTTGCACTCATGCAATTTGATTTTCTTTTGCTCACAGACATGTGTGTCAGGGATTAAGGTTTCTCCACAAAAACCTTCTTGATACTCATGAACTGACCCTTTCTATATACATAGCAAAGTCACAAATATAGAAGTAATGCTTGATAAACTATACACATTTTTCTTAGAAAGTCTTGGACATATAATTATCACCTATACAAGAAATATATTGTTTAAAATATCTGAATATTATTAAACTCAACAGACTGGCATATCTGTATCATAGATCTCCAGGTGCTATAATTCAAATGGTGGTATCTGTGAAGGCATTGTTTCCTTCTCTTTTTACATGAATACCTTGCAAACACAGAAGAGCTACCTTTCACTGAGGTACATGGTTTTGTTAGAAAATGAGAACCATCACTATACTTTAAGCTGTGGTTTTTTCAACTTTGATCTTCTTAATTTTTTTTTTAATTCTTTTTGCGTGTCTCTTCAATAAAATTTCCAGAATACATTAAAATATCTTCAGAGCCAAATTTGCATAAATTTACACTTGAAAATTTACCTTCTATGTCTTCTAGAATTTGGACAATGATCTTCCATGTTATGGTCATCCCAAATGTAGCCTGAAATAACAGAAAGTATACAATGTATTATTGTAAATTGTACAAAACTTAAATTAATAACTTTAGTGAACCTTAGAACCATGCTTCATTCAACCAAGTTTCCTTTTCCTCAATCAAAATTACAGAATAGTATCAATAACCAAGAAATATTTGGTCCCTTATTTTAAAACATGAAGGAAATTTCAATCTTACCTGTATCAGTGAGGTTCCTGTAGGTGTCCAGCATCACATCTCTGTAGAGACATTTCTGAGAAGGATTTAACAAAGCCCACTCTTCCTGAGTGAAATGGATGTACACATCGTCATAGGTCACTGCCACCTACAATAACCCAAACATGTTTGACAAAGAAATATGATACTCACAATGTAAATATAAACAACTTTGACAACATACTCATGTAAGTCTGGAGCCTTGCACACTTATTTCATGACATGGACATTATAATGCATTCACATGATCCATTTAGTAGGAAACTGAATAGGAGGTTCACATGCGACATTTCTTGGCCCTTTAATTAGCATATAGCCCTGAGAAAGAAATCCCTATAAACAGACATAAAGGAAGTGGCAAGCTACCAGAACAACACTACTGAGAACACATCAGAAATAAATTGTACAATAGGCACAGCCTATCACAGAAATACTGAAGGACCTTGAAACAACATCTGTCTTTGTTAGGTTTTCATTGCTGTTAAGAGATACCATGGACCAGCGCAACTCTTACAAAGAAAAGTTTTAATTGAGGTGTCACACTTAAAATTTCAGAGCTTCAGTTAATCATCATGGCAGCAGGCATGTCAGCATGCGTGCTGCTGCAGTCCTTGATGTTATAGTCCTTACAGCATTACTCAGAGGCAACAGGGAGTTGTCTGACACACTGGGCAGTATTCTGCGAATAAGAAACCTCATGTCTGATCCTACAATGATGTGATTCTTCTAACAGGGAGAAGGCCACTCCAACAAAGCCACACCACATCTTTCACTAGTGGGAACTCACAGAATATTCACTTACAGCTGGAGGACATTCATGTCAACAAACAGGACCCTCTGAAAGTAGTAAACACTTAGGTGACTTGATCTGTTAGGGGGCCCCTGAAAGTGAAACCATGATCCATCCCAGTTGCTTGAACTGTGTTTTTGGAATCCGCACCCTATAGTGAGATACTTTGCTCAGTCTTGATAAACAATAGAGTGATTTGGTCCTTCCTCTGCTTTGTATGCCAGACTTTGGTGAGTCCTGAATGAGGGCATTACCCTCTCTGACTACTAAAGGGTGGAAGGGAAGGGAGAGAAATTGGAGAAGAAGATGGGGAGGAAGGGAGTGTATGGTATGTAAAATGAAAATAAAACTTTAAATGAAACTTAAAAAATGAAACATTACATTATTAGAATCATGTACTAAAAGTGACTGGTTTTGCGCTCATTGTTTTTTAAGTAACAAAGATTTTGAAAACAAATTCATTCCTAGTTTTTGTATATTCAGATTGTGTGTGAGAGATGTTTCCCATGTGTGCTTATTACATACCATAGTAGAGGTTGTCAGAAACACTGCATCTGGAGGTGAGGTTGTATTGAGCCTAGAATTTTGGGTTTGGGGGTATGAACTCAGGTCATCCCCAAGTAGAATATGTGCTGTGCCACCATCCAAGACCCATTGTACTTTTTAGGAAAAACAGTAAATGGCATTTCCAGATTGAAAACAATAAGAATAACAGAGAGTACATGAAGAGAAAAGTAAATGATCAATGAGAACTTGGTGAGTTAATATTTATATTCTGTATGAGATAAATTTGCCACATTAATTGAATACAGTGCAAATTATATTCCTGACACTTTATAAGAGTATATCTGATTCGAAAGATTCAGGAAAATGGGAAACAGTTAGAATCTCTGGAGGATTACGAAAAACATAGTACACATATTGACACAGCATGGCTTCTATACCTAATATAAACATGCAGTGATTGAGAGGTGTACAATATTTGGGAAAGAACAAAGAGAGGAAGTGAAAAAGAAAAGAACAATAAGAGGTAAATACTGCCAACTTTACTCTCAAAAATACAAGGGAAACTCATCCAGATAAACTTAGATCTTGAGCAATGTTACTCAGCTTCCAATGATTCTATGTGTTCAGAACTTAAATACATAGACTCATACAAAACTCAAAAGGATATTTACACTGTTCCGTTTCTGACACTCCAGCTATTGATACTTGTTACTAATAGAGACACCCCACAGTCTAGAGCTTTCTATACGTATGGGGTAATCTCCTGCTATGATTCAGAGAATTATATTTTAATTTAATGAACAGTGTTACAAATTAATGAGTTCTGTTTATTAAATATATCCATAAATATAATTGGTATCCACAAATAATTTTTTTAAGAAGCTTGGTCCCAAAAACCGACTGAGGACATACAGTCACTTAGTGTAAGAAGGAGTAATCAAGATGACAGAAGGGCATTGCCCATAGACATAAGAAATAAATTAAGAAATATGTGTGCAATGACAAATTGTGTTCATTTCTGGCTTATGAGCAAAGAGGAAAGAACCTACAACAGATGGTTACTTTTGTTGTTATTGTTGGGATTTTTTTTTTTTTTTGAGACAGAGATTCTCTTTGCAATAAAAACCCTTAGTTGTTTTAGGAATATCTCGCTAGACGTTGCTGGCCTTGATCTCACACAGATCAACTTTCCTGTGCCTCCTGAATGCTGGGATTAAAGGCGTGAATCACCACAATCTCGCTCCTAAAACAAATTTTGCATTCAACATATGTTGCCTTCTTTAAGTACTTTGAATGTCTGACTAGTGACCGGATATTGCAAGTTATGCCAGTAAGGCAATATAAGCATTCAATAGAAAAGATAACACCATAAGTATTTCATAGTACAGGAGTAACATGAAACAGCGGGTCACATTTTACTGGCAAGTCCTGAGGGAGAAGTGTCAGAAGATGAGAAAAGAATGGAAGGCAGAAAAAGAAAAGATGAAAGGTAAGGTAGGGAGGTATTGCTTAAGCCATGCCATATTCTAGGTACATTTCTTATAAGGAATAGCTTCTTGTATACTACTTCCATGAGGAAACGGAAGGAAATTTGAGACTCTAGGAAGTGAGTGGGAGTTACCATTCAATGGGAAAAACTCAGGAGAAGGATACTCAAAAAGTGCAGTACAAGGGGAACACAGGGATCTCCAAAACATCACCAACTAAGCCCACAGTAGCCATGGGACTAATAAACACAGCTCCATGTGGTGGGGATATTTGTGTTCTCAGAGTCTGAAGCAACCCCTCCACAAAGACACTGGCCCCAGACAATTGAATTTTCTCTCAAGAATCTTCCTTGTGTTAAAGGTGGAGTTCTACTTTATTCTTGATAGCTCAAGACCTGATAGAAACATCATAATTCTAGAAAACTTGGGTGTTATTGGCCCTGGGTTTCAGAAGGAACTATGTTCATTCTCCATGAGTGAAGACCTAAAGAGAAAGTCTTGCTTGCTTTGTCTAGCCCTCAACACATCACTGTTTTCTTTTCAAACAGTTTTCACCTGGGCTCATCTTGCCCATATGACAGAGCCATGATTTTATCTTGAAGAAAACTGGATGTATATGGCACACCAGCACCTAATGTTCATTGGAACCCTGTAATACACCCTTGTACAGCTTGTAAAAGACCTAATTAATGGTATGGAGGTGGGCCTTGGGGGTTTGTAAATCATTGCTTTGCTAATTGACATGGATTGGATCCAAATATTTGGAGTATCCTGGGGAACAAATGTATATTATAGCATCCTATTCTGTAACATGCCTGGTTAGCACACAACTTAACTTTTTTCTATTTTTTTTTTAAATTTGGGGGTAGCAATATCTCAGCTAAATAAGTTTTTTGCAACTCCCTATCTCCCAAATATTGGTAAATCCTTTATATAAACAATTCCCCTCCTCTATGTCACAGCTCAGTGGTAGAATGTAATCCAACACAAGAATGCCGTATACAGATGTTTGTATTTTCCCTTTGCTTTAACCTAGCAATTCAGAAACAGAGGCAAGAAGTTTTCTATGAGATTGGGTCTAGCTTGCTCCACATAGAAAATTCTAGATCATGCTGCAAAGCTACACAGAGAAATGAAGAAAAAGAATGCCATTTAGAACATACACAAAGTTAACTCCAAATGTGGATACTCCCTTAGCCTAGAGACAAGGGGGAGGGCCCTGGGCCAAAACTCAACCGATTTGACAGAATTTTATGATCCCTCCTAAAGACCTCAGCCTCCCAGAGGAATGCATGGCCCATGGGATGCGGAGGTCGCTGGGGGAAATAGGAGGATGGGAGGGAGAGGGAACTGGGATCGATATGTAAAATAATATCTTTATATTTATTTTTTAACAACAGAAGAAAAATTATTTTGATGGCAAAAGAGAACATGATAACTCTGAATGGATGTGACCCCTAAATGTTACATGTGAAGAGCAGAACTTCTTGAAGGCACTGGACTAAGTGAACCCCTCCTTCTTTATAAATAGCCATCCCTGTGCACCAAAACCATAATGGAGCTGACTACAAAGAAGATTATTCACAATCTTACCTGATTTAATTCCTTTCCTCAGGCAACCCACATGGAGAAGTATTCATAGGCAATACCCTGGTCAGGGAAGCTGCTAGGACCACATGGCCTAGCAGAACACTGAATGTGGCAGCATACTCCAGTCTAGCCTCCTCCTGGAGGGCCTGCCAAACTGACTTTCATGAATACCCACCCCACCCTCCCCCCCCCCCTTGCTTACCATACCTCATGTTCTGTGCTTATCCATGCTCTCCAATAAATTCCCCACAGCAGCACTCACAGAGCAGCAATCACTCCTCTGGCACCTGTTTTGATATAAAACCAAGCCTGCAGCATGGCTCCTGGAAGTCTCCTTCAAGACCTGAAACTGGCAGGGTTGCTTAGTGTCCCTGGTTGTCTAGTGAGGCTTGAGTGACAAGAGCTCTTTCTCAAGGGAAGAGTGTTCTTATACACACAGAAAGCCCCGAACCTCCTTTGCCCCTGGCTTCTACTCTAGACCTAGACATTTCAGAGATCTGCATGAACAGGAACTTATTTGTTTGTTTTGTTTTTTGATTTTTTTTTTTTTTTGAGACAGAATTTCCCTGTTGGTCCCTGCTGTGCAAGAACTCACTCAGTAAACTGTGCTGGTCAATTCCTTCCTAATTATTATTATTTGATGGGAGATGTCATTCTCTATATGTTTCTCATACTGGTTAATAATAAAGCACTGTTGGCCAATAGGAAAGGAAGATAGGAGGGACTAGGAGACAAGGAGGAAATAGGAAGTAGTAAGGAGAGTCAAGATGGAGAGTCTGAAGAAAGCAGTATGCCGCCGGCTCCCCGGTAAGAGAAATACATAGATCAGCAGAAATGGGTTAATAATTAAGACAGAGCTAGCCAATAAGAAACAAGTAACCAGGCCAACAGTATTGTATCGAATACAGAGTCTCTGTGTAGTATTTGGGGCTGGTGGCATGGCGGCGGGACAAGACCAGCGGCGGCAGGCAGAAAAAACATACTCCTTACAATTATTAATCTTGTTTTTGTCACGTTCTAGTAGATTTTTCTCATTACTTGTTCAATATTAATTAATTAATTAATTAATTTCTTTTGGTGTTTGATACACAGTTACCCTGTGTGACCCTGCTGTTCTGGAACTTACTCTGTAGACCAGACTGTCTTCAAACTCACAGAAATCTACTTTCTTCTACTTCCTGAGTGCTGGAATCAAAGACGACAGCCACCACTGCATAGTCAGACACAAATTTCAATGTCGCTTCCTCATGTCACCATTAAATGGTCCAGCTCTCTTCCTGCATGCACAGACTCAATCTCTCTTTCTTCCTCCACATAATGTGTAGAGCTTGCTCAGACCATTGTACAATGCTGACTGAAATGATTCTCTTATTAAACAGATGGAAGACTCCCCAGAATATTAAAATATAGGGAAATTTTTTAGGACACAAGTGATGTTTGTTCTGTGCTATCTTGCTGAGGTCAGGAGACCTGAGGGGACTTTTTACCTGGTTGTTACAGGTACCTCAGAAAACCATGAGAGAAAGGCATGAGCAATATTACAAACAAGATGATACAATTTTCTCCTGACAGACGCCAGGGATATTAGTCAATTGTATTGGAGTTTTATTCCTGAAATTAGAGTCAAATTCTTGAGAAGTGAATAATAATAACAAGTGTCATCTGCATGATAAGCTGAATACTCAAAGAGTGTGGCTGAGAAAAATGTCTTTATCTATGAGGACTATGGTGAACCAACACAGGTTCCTCAGTAGGAAGGTGAGGAAACAGCTGCATTACTCGATGTTTTCTGTTAGAGCAGGATTGGTAGAACATATCTCTCTATGTGTATAGAACGTGGCTTTATTGGAATGTCTTACAGGCTCTGGGCCAGCTAGTACATCAATCGTGCTGACCAATGTACATTTGAAGAATTTGGTATTTGTTTGGTTTATGGGTGTGGATGTTCCAGCTGGTCTTCAGTATACACAAGTATTTCAAAGAAATACACTTCAGTGCTATAAAGGGGTAGACTCAGCAGGATCCACATGGAATTATATTTGTGGAGACTAAAATTTTCCTCCAAGTGTTGTTGTATTTTGTTTGTGCTTTAGCAAATGAAGCCTGCCAGATGGTGGTGGCACAGGCCTTAACTTCCAGTTCTTGAGAGGCAGAGGCTGGTGAGTCTCTGTGTCTTTGGTAGAGTTCCAAATGTACACAGAGAAACCCTGTCTCAAAACAACACCAAAAAAACAAAAAATAAATAAATCTATCAAAAAAAAAAAAAAAAAAAACTTGCTTTAGGAACAGAATGTGTAGCTAGGCAGTAGTTAGCCATAGAGGACAGGCCATGGAGGAACACACCTTTAATCAAAGAAGTTTGGATCAGGGGGATCTATATAATTTCATGGCCACCCCAGGATACACTGGATTTATCCTGTCTATCCTTTATTCCTGTACTTTGGAGGTAGATATGGCTGGGAGGAGAGAGAAATATAAGGGTGAAGAAGACAGAAGCTCATTGTGTTCTAATGGAAGACTCCTAGGATCAAAATCGCCAGACCCTTTGGTCTGAAGATAGAGTAGAAGTAAGAACTAGGGGATCACTGCTCTGCTTCTCTGATCGTTCATCATTAACCACATATCTGAGTCCATATTTTGACTATTAAGACTAACTAGAATTAGCTTTACAGTTTCCAGTGTAGTGTGTCAAAGCTAAACTATGGTGTACAAGACAAGGATTGAGGGTATAAATCTTTATCAATTTATAAAGTTTATTGCTACATTTTGTGTGTTTGAGCATGAGAGAAAATGGTTTGTAGGAATATACAGGTTATCGGATGTAGATAATTATGTGAAGTTGAGTGTTAGTATCTGACCTTTGGTCATCCCCCAAAAGAATATATGCTGAGTCCCTTGCCAAGATACACAACATATTTTATCTGATGAGCCAACACTCTTCCACAGATTAACAAGAAAACCAAAATAAATAAAGAACTAAATAATGGTCTTTGGGAATATGAAGCATCAGAATTAAGATCCTATACATGGTAAGTTTGCAACATAAAATGAATACAATCCAATGACAATGAACAACAATTTATAACAAAATGCTTATTACAAAGGCAGATTAACATTTTTCTTCGAAAATACACAGGATGCTCAATGTAATTATGAAAACACAGTACAAAAACTGACACAATATGACTTTTATACTTACCACAAAGTTACAACAATCAAAATACGAACAATATTTGTAAAAGAATAAAAGAAATAGAGAGAATAACCCAAGAACAAAGGCCAGAAAATATCCTCAACTATTAATATAAAGTACAAAAGAAAGTTTGCTAGGAAAAGTTTGATCTTGATCAATGTTATCCAAATACCTATGAAACCATGTGTACAGAGATTAAATAATCAGACTTCAACACCCCAATTAAATCAACCCAAAGTAACCATTCAACACTTTTGACCCTGCAGCTATGGATATCTATTCCAAAGACAGGAGGTCCCTGCTCTAGAGCTCTCTATGCAAAAGCAGCTCATCTTCTGCTATGACTCTGAAGCCATCCCCACTGATGCCCATTCCACAAATAACATGGAAGAATATTTTAAAATCTGCTTTCCTGCCACATGTTAGATGGCCCAACATTAGGACCCTGACCTAACTCGCTACCCAAAACCATACCCACCTGAGAAATCTCTGCAGAACAGGGACTCCTTTTGTCCCCTGGATTTAAACTTCATGTAACATGTCTTATAAGGGGAGGTAGCATAGATTTAAAAACATTATGATCTTGTATGGCTTATAGACATACACATCATCATTTTTTTAATGCTTTCTAAAATATTTAGAAGACAAACCTGAAAGTGGAATGGAATATACAGAACTTCAAGAAATAAGACTTCAGTTTTCCAGTGTCAGCCACCACTGCACACAAACGGCATTGCATGCATGTGCATACTGGACAGTTATGTAATATGCAGCACATCCTCCCATGCCAGGGCTACAGAGTCTCTAGCAAACCAAGAAGCACATGAATGGGAAGACTCAGAAGACAGGGGCAATTGCCCAGGTTACCTCATGGATGAAAAGAACCAGTCTGTCTCAGAGTCCATACAAATCATTCCAGAAATGGCAGCTGAGCATACCTGCTTTAAAAATCCTACACTTAAAATGGTGTAACCTGTGTTCTTCCTTAAATCTCAATAGGGCAGAAGGAAAAGGGAGTCCTGGAAAGAAGCCTTTTCAGAGTCCCAAATTGGCTGGGACCACACAGTTTGACCTATAATTTTTGCAGCCCCCCTACGAGGGGATCAGATTGCACAGTCCTTGTAGCTCTGCACTACCTACCCAGGAGACAGGGGCCTAGTCAAGAAAGTTTGTGTTTTAGTATACATTCTTCTACTGTCCTGGAACACAAATTGCTCATTGGGAAAATCACAGTGTCTTTTGTGTGCACATTCTATTACACACTTATTGTTCATGGCTTTTAACTCTTGACCACATAGTTGGGCATGAAACTTTCAAATGTTCACTGTTTTCAGTGTGTAAATCCTGTTTAAGAAAAGCAGGCTGTGAATTGGAAAATAATGAGGAATCATGCTAGGGCTTGGGGGCAGAAAAGAGTATGTGGATATGATGCAGTTATGTTCTAAAAAAAAATATTTTGAAAAGCTGGAAATCGCTTCATGGTCATGTGCTCCAGAGACTAGGGGTTTCTCTTAGAGCACAACAAGGATTTCTCAAAACTTTTCTCTCAGACTGTACATCTACAACCACAAAAAGTAACAGTCCTGTTACCTAGTCCACAACAGTTCACCCGGACCTGTTTTGGCTGAATACTGTAACTATAGCAATTTGTATTCACGTTACGGTCTCTCTCCATCCAGATTCTTGATAGCCCTTATCCATGGATTCCAAGAAACTACCCACTGGGACAATTATGGATTATCTAGGAATGATTATCTAATTCTACATTGCTCACCTCGACTACTGATAAAGGAGGAAATCTCAGCCTCCACCCTGCCTGTCACATTCTGCACTGTGACTCCACCAGTATCAAAGTGGGTCATGTACTCAATTCTTGCATAAATCCCGCTTCATTTATATGTTGCCACAATAATCAGACATGTAAGGAGTTCACTCATTTTCTGGTCTATTTTACTTCTCAGTGACAAGTCAAAGGCCAGACTAGAAGGACATGTAGGATTTTCTTCCCAGCACTGTCCAGGAGAAGGGGGATGAGGAGTTCAAAGCAATTCTCAATAGCTCAGCATATGAAAAGCCAAAGTTACAAGAGACTTTGCTCTAATCAGAAATCAATCATCAACATCACTTGAGAAAAGGAATTAAATAAGTAAAATCTAAGAAAGAGGAGTACAGCAAAATAGAGATAAAAGCATTAATATGTTTAAAAAAGACATTTAAAAAGATACCAATATCTGGGTGGTGGTGGCGCATGTATTTAATGCTAGTGCTCAGGAGGCAGAGGGAAGCCTATCTCTGTAAGTTCAAGATCAGCCTGGGCTACAAGATCTAGTCTGGGGCAGGCTCCAGAGCCACAAAGAAATTGGGTCTCAAAAAAAAAAATAATAAATAAATAAATAAATAAATAAATAAATAAATAAATAAAAGAAATCTATAAAAATGATACCAGGGGTTAAGCACTGGGACAGAGGGTGGAGCCAACAGTCCACCCTACTTCGGAGACTTCTAGGAGCAACTCTGAACAAAGGAGACCTGACTATCCATGCGGGACCACCCGTAATTTCCACTGGCTTGGTCTCTGACCCCGCCTCCAGTCCTCTGCTGGAGTCCCGGGGCCCTCCCAGATATCCGCCTATCTCTGTGGGTCCACTCAGAGTTCCTGCAGGCAAGATCCTTGACCACCAAATCCTGGCCTCTGCCAAAGAATGAGGTCTCAGCTGGAGAGCGCCAGTTTCCAGGGAGATCCCACCATCCTGCAAAACCTTCTCAAGTTCCAGCTCAGCCCTTGCCCTCTTCCGCCAGCTATTGGCCAGAGCTATTGGCCAGAGCTATTGGCCAGAGGACCACTGTGAGTACCTGCTGGCATCTTCTTCTGGATCCTCATCCTTGACCCCATCCCTGGATCCCGGTCTGCGGAGAAACCTCCTAGAGAGCTTGGACCACACAGAGCTACAGATATTGAATCTCAGACCCACATAAGCCCATCGGGGAAGTACCATAGAGAGAGGGGGGGAGACACCACCAACACCTACTGGAAGAAGCTATGGGAAGAAGGCAATACAAGAGAACACCTAACAACAGAAAGACAAACATGACACCACCAGAATCTAGGGAATCTACACCAACTAGAATGGAACACAACAACAAAGCAGAAGAAGCAGAAGGGTACGACTTAAAAATTACCATCATAAAAATGATAGAGGACCTCAAAGAAGATGTGAGAAAATCCCTTAAAGAAATGGAGGAAAAAACAACCAAAAAAAGTGGAAGAAATGAACAAATTTCTTATGGAAAGGACAGAAAGCCAAGAAAAAAAAACAATTAACCAGGTGAAGGAAACAGTTCAAGACTTGAAAACTGAAATTGAGAAAGTAAGGCAACACAAACGGAAGGAATGCTGAAAATTGAAAAGCTGGGCAAAAAATCGGGAACTACGGACACAAGCATAACCAATAGAGTTCAAGAGATGGAAGAGAGAATCTCAGGCGTACCTGTGTAGAACATGCTAAACTTGATTCACATTGATGTACTTGCCTGTGCCTCCTGAGTGCTGTGATTAAAGGCGTGGACCACCACAACCTGACTCCTAAAACAGATTTTGCATTCGACATGTTTTGCCATCTTTAAGTTCTTGCAATGTCTGACTCCAGCTTATAATTTCAGGAATTTAAATAGTGACAGGTTACTGCTCGTTGGGCTAGTAAGGCAATATAATCCTTCAACACAAAAGATAGCACCATAATTATTTCATAGTACAGGAGGAACATGAAACAGCAGATCACACTTTACTGACAGGTCCTTAGGAAGAAGTGCCAGAAGATGAGAAAAGTAGGGAAGGCAGAACAAAGAAAAATGCAAGCTTGGTCAGGGAGGTTTTCCTGAAGCTGTGTCTTATTCTGAGTAAGCTTATTGTGAGGAATAGTGTCTTGTATACTACTCCCATGTGGAAATGGAAGGAAGTAGGGGGCTTCTAGGAAGTCAACAGGAGTTACCATTCAAAGGGACAAAGAGAATGCTACTCAAATAATGCAGTGCAGGGGGAACAAAGGGAATCCCAATGACATTACTAGCTAAGACCTCAGTTGTGATGGGCCCAATAACCAGAGCTCAATGTAGTGGGAAGAGTTGTGTTCTTGGGATCTGAAGCAAGCCTCCACAAAGGCCCTGGTCATACACAATTGCACTCTCTCCCAAGCATCTTCCTTGTTTCAAAGGATGAACACCTAAGACTAGAACCCTGAGGCTGTTATTTGCTCTGACAAGCACTTTCCTGTGTTTCAGATGGAGCTATGTTATTTCTTCATGAGTGAGGCCCTAGACAAAAATTCTCGCTTGCTCAGAGCAGCCAACAACACATCACTATTTTCCTTTTCAAACACTTGTCACATGGGCTCATCTTGCTCATATGACAGCCATGATTTTCTCAAGAAGAAAATGGATGTTTATGGCACACGAGGTCCTAATGTTCATTGTGACCCAGTAATGCACCCTTGAACAGCTTGTAAAAGCCTTCCTCCATGGAAAGGAGATGGGCATTGGGGCTGTTTGTAAATCAGTGCTTAGTCCATTACCATGATTTGGAGCAAAATATCTGGAATATCCTGGAGAGCAAATGCATATTTTAGCATCCTAATCTCTAACATGACTGGTTAGCATGAAACTCATTTTTTTTTTTTTTATTATAGTGGCAGCACTACCTCAGCTAAATTCCCTTGAGAGACTAACTATCCACCAAGAATTGGTAAACCTTTATATCAACAATTCCCATCTGCCACAAAAGAGCTCAACGGTGGAGTGTGTTCCAACACAAGAATATCAAATATACATGTCTTTATTGGCACTTGACTTTAACCTAGCACTAGGGAGGCAGAGACACACAGATCTCTGTAAGTTTGGGGCTACCCTGCACTACATAGAAAATTCTAAATCAGGCTGCAAAGCTACAAGGAGAAATCCTATTTCAAAAAATTACACACACACACACACACACACACACACATTAAAGAAGAAGAATTAAAGAATATCATTTAGATCATGCCCAAAATTAACTCTAAATATGGATATTCCCTTAGCCTAGACACAAGTGGGAGAGCCTGGGCTAATGCTCAAATGACTTGACAGATTTTGATGATCCCTTCTGGAAGACCTCAGCCTCCCTGAGTAATGCATGGAGGATAGGATGGGAAGGTCGCTTGGGGGAATGGGATGATGAGATGGAACTGGGATATATGTAAAATAAGATCTTTTATTTATTTTGTTTTAAAAACAGAAGAAAAGCAATTTTGATGGCAAAAGATAAAAAAAATGATAGTAACTCCTCATGGATCTGACCCCTAAACTTTAGATGTGAAGGGCAGAACTTCTAGAAGGTGCTGGACAAACAGAACCTCTTCTTGTTTGGTAAATTGCCATCCCTGTGTTCCAATAGAATAATGGACCTGACTACAAAAAAGTTTGTACACAATGCTCTGTGATGGAAATCCTTTCCTCAAAGGCTACCATGAATGCACTTCCCAGATAGTGAAATCAACAACTAACTTATCCACCATCATGGAGCCCTCATCTAGTATCTGTTGAAAACAGAAGCAAACACCCATAACTAAACACTGAGTCAAACTAGAATCCGATAAAGAGGGAGAGGACAATACCAGGTTGCATAAACACATAGAGACAGCTGACCTGAACAAGGAGGAGATAAGGGGCCCCTAGACTGATAGCTGGATATCCAGAATGGAACTAACTCAGACCCCCTGAATATGGGTCTCAGACAGAAGGCCTGAGCAGTATAAGAGACCTCAGACAGTGTAACCAGGATGTATCCCTGGTGCACAAAAGGACCTTGGACAAATCCCCCATGGAGCATACTGCCTTAACCTAGAGACAAGACAGAAGTCCTACTCTGTTGGGAGCTGGCCTTGAGTCACATCCTCTTGCAGAATTACTTACACATTAAAACTCTAATTGAACCTTATCTTGGTAAAACAGAAAACTGCTTAAAAAAAGCAGTCTGTTCCATTCAACCCAGGAACTGAGATGAGCCAAGACGCCAGGAACTGAGATAAACAGACATTTATGTACCAGAGCACCAGAGTCAGCAAAGTTACCCCTCTCCAATTCCTCCCTGCATCTAATTGTTATTAATTTAAAGGATTGCTTCTTTTCCATTCTGCTGCACTCCCAAGTTAGCCCCAGGTTTGCATTTAGCCTTCCTTCGATTCAATTTCTAATGGGAAACACACCCGTCACATTCAATGGGTGGTGCTCTCCCAAGGAATGGCTAAAGTCCTACAATATGCCAGGCTTATGTGGCTGCTTGCCTGGATCCTATCAGGTAGAGGTTTTCTAATCTTTACATTATCCATTATATGGATGATATTCTGCTGGCAGCGCCTGCTGAGGAGAGATGTCTTAAAGTGTTTGCTACATGACAGGAACTCCTGAATATTGCGGTAAATAAGGATCAGGATAAACAAATAGGCCGAATAGATGTTTATTCAGGGAGAAATAACTTACAACCTAGACAGATGAAGACCAGGAAATTCAACCCGATCCTCTCCTGTCCGAGTCAAGCCAGAAAGAGAGAGCGCCTTCCTGGCCCCCTCCGACCTCCTTCCTCAGGTCACCTCCACCCATCGCTCCACCCCAATGGGCGTGGTCAGTGCTACACCTGAAGGCTCATGGATTTACTTTGGCTCGAGAGAATATTCAAAAGAAACCTCCTTACACATACCTAGGCTATTGAATCCAACAGACTGTCCTCCACCTTCAAAGACTCCAAATTGATTGTTCAAATTTAAAAACTCTTCACAATTGGCAAAAAAGTTTTTGGTAGATGTTCAATGGATCCACCTCTCTCTCCATTAAAACGGGGAGGTTAGACCAATATATAATATTCTTCCAGGGGATCCAGCTCAGACCTCTCCCAGACAAATTACACCAAGTCCAAAGAGGCCATCCAATTCTATTAAAAAGCATTGAAAAAGCCCATCTTTGCCACCTAGATTATGAACAGCTTCTTGTTGTAGTTATACTTTCCTCCAGTTTTTGCAAAAATGGCCTTATATATTGGATTCATTTCCAGCCTCCCCTAAGAAGGTGGCGTCATCATCAAAATAGGAATAGTCTAAGAAAAGTGTTTGGTTTAACTACAGAGACTGCTCAACAGATTGTCAAACACTGTGATATGTGCCCACAAAATTTATCAGTAACTAATACAGGAATAAATCTTCAGGCCTGATTCCTAATCATTTATGGCAAATGGATGTTACTCATATTACAAAATTTGACAGATTAAAGTATGTACATGTGACAGTTGATATGTATTCAGGCTTCTTAATGGCCACTGCACAAACTGGAGAAGCCACTAAACATGTGACAAGTCACTGTTTAAAAAGTTTTGTTTACATGGGAGTTCCAAAAAATTATAAAGACAGACAACGGATCTGGATATACTAGTAAAGCATTTCAACATTTTGTGCCCAATAAGAAAATTAAACATATTACAGGCATTCCTTATAATCCCCAAGGTCAAGGAGTTGTCAAAAGAACACACCAGACACTTAAAAATATGCTTTATAAACTGTATTCTGGGGGAGAAAAATTGTACCCCAATAAAAATAATCCTAAAAATCTTCTAAACCATTCCTTGTTTGTGCTTAATTTCCTTACCTATGATAAATTTGGAAAGTCAGCTGCTGATTGCCTTTGGCATCCGACCACAGCACATGATCATACCCAGGCATTATGGAAAGATCCACTTACCAACCAATGTCATGGACCAGATCCAGTGCTTATCTGGGGAAAATCACATACCTGCATATTTGATATTCAGGCCAATAATTCCAGATGGCTGCCTGAACGCCTGTTAAAATTATATAACCCACCCAAGGGAAACCCTGAGAAAAATTCCAATTGTGTTTAAATTCCAGATACAAACATGCTGTTTCTCTGGACCGCCTGCAGCCTGCTGTCCTTGGGAGTTCCTGCCATCTCTAACCAGTATCGAATCTACAACTATACATGGATCATCTTCAATGAAGCCGGAGATGTAGCCAACACCTCCTCACATGTTGGGCCCCAACCCTCTTTTGATTTCTTAGTTGTTGATCTCTGTGCCCTGGCTATGGGGGCTTCTGAAACCAGGTTGGGAATGCCTAGCTATTACTTGCCCCGGTCCAGACCGGTCAATACAAATATTAGATCTACTTCCCTAGCGGGATGTTTTAATGGGCAGTCCAGGACTTATCTTACTATGGCACCTATATATGTCTGCCCTGGATCCCATGGAGACCGATCTATAGAGGACAAATATGGCTTTGAACAAGATTACTTTTGCGCTGCCTGGGGATGTGAGACCACTGGGGACACATATTGGAAACCCTCCTCTAGTTGGGAATCTTATAATGGTTAAGCGCCTAAATCCCCCTTCTTATGAGTTAAATTCAGGACCTGTTCCCTATAATCGACAATGCTCCAGTCACTGGTGTAATCCTTTGTTGATCTCTTTCACCAATGGGGGAAAGCAATTACAAAATTGGCCAACTTGAGGGGCTCAATGGGGTCTTCACCTGTATATTTCAGGAGAAGATATAGGCCTTACCTTTAAAATACAGCTACAAAAATCCCTTCCCTCGAGCCCTAAAACAGCCGTTGTCCCCAATCCTGAATTACACCAGAAGGGAAATGTCCCTCGTAGGCCTCCTGTTAGACCCTCTGCCAAACCTTAACCTTCCCCCATGAAGGTCACAGGAAATTTTCAACCCACCTTACCCCCTGGACCTCCTTCCTCTGCAGAATTGATTCTTGCATTAGCCAATTCAACTATTCATACCCTCCATCTGACCAATAATACAGATCTACAAGAATGCTGGATTTGCTTTTCTCCAGGTCCCCCCTTTTACGAAGGGATTGCTGTTTTTGATAATGTTGTCTATACTAATGATACTAGCCAGTTAAGATGGAGCCCTACTTCCTCCACAGAACAAGGCCTAACCATTGTCCAAGTCTCAGGACTGGGTCTTTGTCTTCTTGGTCCTCACATGATTCCTCCCTCCTCATTAATTCCAATATGGAACCAAACAGTCGTAATTTCCTCACAATACATTTATGTTACAGCACCAGATGGAACCTATCTTGCCTGTTCCTCTGGATTGACTACTTATGTGGTAGTCTCAGTTTTTCTAACGAAACGAGACTATTGTACGTTGTTCCAGTTGGTACCTCGACTCACTATACATGATCCAGAAACCTTCCTTAACTTCTGGGGTCGAGATACTTTCAGCCATGTAAAAAGAGAACCGGTAACTGCCATTACCTTGGCTGTTATTCTAGGTCTTGGAGCTGCTGGGGTAGGGACAGGAACAGCCTCTCTAGTACAGACTAACACCCATTTTAATCGACTCACAGTGGCATTAGATAAAGATATTAAAGAATTATAATATGGACTAAAAAATCTAAAGGATTCACATACATCTTTAGCAGAAGTTGTGTTACAGAATAGAAGAGGGCTTGATCTATTATTCTTGCAACAGGGTGGCCTTTGTGTGGCCTTAAAAGAGGAATGTTACTTTTATGCTGACAAGACTGGCTTAGTGGAAGACAGCTTAGATAGAGTACAGACAAGTCTTGAGGAACGTAAATGACAGAGGGAACAGGCAGAGTCCTGGTATAAAAACTGGTTTTCCACCTCCCCTTGGCTTTCTACCCTGCTTCCTTCTTTCCTGGGACCATTGGTGGGATTATTGCTTCTGCTGACTTTTGGGCCTTGGACATTCCAGAGACTAACTGAACTGATCAAAACTCAAATTGATTCCATACTCAAAAAACCTATTCTTGTACACTATCATCAGCTTTTGGAAAAGGAACAGGACTCCTCTGAGGAACCTGTTGAGGATGCTGACAATGCCAATTCTGATCTCCCTAGACAAGGACTTGATTTCACAGGACTCGAACAACAGAGGACCTGGTTCTCTCAAATATGGAGACGTCAACGATGGGAGTATCACAGTGCCACAAAGCAGATGCAAACCCGCCTCTTCGGCTGTATGTCCCTCAATGCGGGAATATCATAGGGCCGTGTCTGAGGAGCCCACTCATCTTGCCTGAGTTTCTTGACTGATTTTTTACTATGTCCTTGAGTGCTGAGGGCAGGTGCACCCTATGTAGCCTAAGACAGAGGTCCTACCCATTCCTTACATAGTGACAAGCCCATCCCCAGGGTCCCAATTGTGGGAGCCCACTGTGCAGCCTAAGATAGACCCTCCATAAAAAATAATAAAATAGGGGGATATGTTGGGAGCTGGCCTTGAGTCACATCCACTTGCACAGAAACGTATACCTTAAAACTCTAATTGAGCCTTATCTTGGTAAAGCAGAAAACTGCTGAAAAAGCAGTCTGTTCCATTCAACCCAGGAACTGAGATAAACAGACACTTATGGTCTGATATTTATGTTCCATTCAACCCAGGAACTGAGATGAACTAAGACGCCAGGAACTGAAATAGGCAGACATCTAGGGTCTGATATTTTTGGCCTGGGAAAATACCAGAGCCCCAGAGTCAGCACAGCTACCCCTTCCCATTTCCTCCCTGCTTTGCTTTAAAAAGCCCTCTTTGTGCCTAATAAAGTTAGACCTTGACAAAGATTGCATGGTCTCGTTCCTTCTTTCTCTCCCATTATTTTCAGGTTCTAACCCACCTCGACCCACGAATAACTAGGCCCCGCTGGTCGGGGCATTGGTGTTATTGTTGGTTTTGTTTGTTTGTTTTGAGACAGAGATTCTCTGTGCAATAAATAGCCTTAGTTGTCTTAGGAATATCTTGGTAGACCATGCTGGCCTTGGTCTCACATAGATCTACTTTCCTGTTCCTCCTGAGTGCTGGGATTAAAGGTGTTAACCACCAAAATCTCATTCCTAATACAGATTTTACATTCCATGTATGTTGCCTTAAGTTCTTTCAAATTCTGACTCCAGCTTATATGTTGAGAAATTTATAAAGTGACAGGATACTGCAAGTTGGGCCAGTAAGCAATATAAGCTTTCAATAGTTAAGATAGCACCATAATTATTTCATAGTACAGGAGTAACGTGAAACAGCAGGTCACATTTTACTGGCAGGTCCTAAGGGAGAAGTGTCAGAACATTAGAAAAGAAGGGAAGGCAGAACAAAGAAATGTTGAAAGCTGGGATAGGGAGTTATTGCTTAAGCCATGCCATATTCTAAGTATGTTTCTTATGAGGAATAGCTTCTTGCATACTACTTCTATGGGAAAATGGAAGGAAATGGTAGACTCTAGGAAGTCAGCAGGAGTTACCATTCAATGGGACAAACTCAGGAGAAGGATACCCAAAAAGTGCAGTATAAGAGGAACACAGGGATTCCCAAAAACTTTACCAACTAATCCTCCCAGTGGCCATGGGCCTAAAAACACAGCTTCATGTGGTGGGAAGAGTTTTGTTCTCATGATTTGAAGCAACCCCTCCACAAAGAACCTGGTGCCAGAAAATTGAATTTTCTGCCAAGCATCTTCCTTGTTTTAAAGGTAGAGTTCTACTTTATTCTTGGTGGCTCAAGATCTGATGGAAAAATGCTAATTCTAGAAACCATGGGTGTTATTGGCTCTGGGTTTCAGAAGGATCTATGTTCCTTCTCCATGAGCAAAGACCTAAACAGCAAGTCTTGCTTGATCTGTCCAGCTCTCAACACATCTCTGTTTTCTTTTCAAAAAGTTGTCACCTGTGCTCATCTTGCCCATATGACAGAGCTATGATTTTCTCTAGAATAAAATGGATGTTTATGGCACATCAGCACATAATGCTCTTTGGAACCCAGTAATGCAACCTTGTACAACTTGTAAAAGCCCTACTCAATGTTATGGAGGTGGTTCTTGGGGGTTTGTAAATCGTTGGTTTCTCCATTGCCATTGTTTGGAGCCAAATGTCTGGAGTATCCTGTTGAATAAATTTGTATTTTTCCATCCTATTCTGTAACATGCCTGGTTAGCACACAACTAACTTTTTTATTTTTTAATTTAGGGGCAGCACTATCTCAGCTAAATATTTTTTTATGACTCTCTATATTACAAGAATTGGTAAATCCTTTATATCAATATTTCCACTCCTCTACATCACAGCTCAGTGGGAGAATGTAATCCAACACAAGAATGCCATTTACAGATGTGTGTATTTTCCCTTTGTTTTAAACTATCCCTTAGGAAACAGGCAGGCAGTTAACTATGAGATTGGGGCTAGCTTGCTCCACATAAAAAAATCCAGATCATGCTATAAATGAGACTCCATATATATGTTAATTAAGAAAAACAATGCCATTTAGAACATACACAAAATTAACTCCAAATGTGGATACTCCCTTAGCCTAGAGACAAGGAGGAGGGCCTGGGCCTAATCCAAATGACTTGACAGATTTTGATGAATCCTCCTAAAGAACTCAGCTTCCCAGAGGAATGTGTGGGGGATGGGATGGGGAGGTCGCTGGGGGAAATAGGAGGATGGGAGAGGGAACTGGGATCGATATGTAAAATAAGATCTTTATATTTATTTTTTAACAACAGAAGAAAAGTTATTTTGATGGCAAAAAATAAATGATAATAACTCTGCATGGATCTGACCCACAAATGTTAGATGTGAAGGGCAGAACTTCTGGAAGGCACTGGACAAACTTTTTGGTAACTTGCTAACCCTTGCACCAAAAGCATAATGGAGCTGACTACAAAGAAGTTTATTCACCATGCTGCATAATTGAAATCCTTTCCTCAGAAGCAGCCCACATGGAAAAATATTCCCAGGCCACACCCTGGTTGGGGAAGCTGCAAGAACCACAATGGGCCTAACAGAACACTGAATGTGGCAGCACATTCCAAACCAGCCTCCTCCTGGAGGGCCTGAGGAACACACTTTCATGACTCCCCATTCTTCCCCCCCCCCCCAATCCTGTCACTCACCATCCTGCAGCTTCTGTTCTCCTCCATTCCCCACAGCAGCACTCACAGAGCAGCAATCAATCCTCTGGTGCCTGTTCTGATATAAAAGCAAGCCTGCAGCATGGCTCCAGGAAGTTTCCTTCCAGACCTCAGACTGGAGGGTTGGCTCAATGTCCCTGATTGGCTAATGAGGCTTGAGTGACAAGAGCTCTTCCTCAAGGGTTAGACTGTGCTTAAAGACACAGCAAGCCCAGCACCTCCTTTGGCCCTGGATTTTACTCTAGACCTAGACATTTTAGAGATCTGCACAAATAGGAACTTATTTGGTTTTTGTTTTTGTTTTTTTTTTTTTTTTTAGACAGAATTTCCCTGTGTGGCTCCTGCCATCCTGTGCCTTGATCACTAAACTGTGCCGGTGAATTCCTTCCTAAATATTAATATTAATCTTGTTCTTGTTTTCTAGTAAATTTTTTTTTTTCATTAACTGTCTATTGTTTATTTATTTATTTATTTATTTATTTATTTAGGTCTTTGAAACAGAGTTTCCCTTTGTGGCCCTGCTGTCCTGGAACTTACTCTGTAGACCACGCTGTCCTCAAACTCAGAGAGATCCACTTGCCTCTACTTCTTCAGTGCTGCAATCAAAGGCAAAAGCCACCACAGCCTAGTCAGACACAGATTTCAATGTCAGTTACCAATGTCACCAATAGACGACCTAGCTCTCTTCCTGCAGTGCACAAGTACAAACTCTCTTTCTCACTCCATGCAATGTGCAGAGCTTGCACCCATCATTACACGATGCAGACTGAAACGATTCTCTTCTTCAACCATAAACACATCTAAACAAAAACAAACTTGCTTTAAGAATAGAGTGTGGAGCTATGCAGTAGTTAGGCATAGATGACAGGCCATGGTGGACCCTTTCATCCCAGCAGTTGGGAGACATAATCAGGTGGATTTCATGGCTGTCCCAAGGTACACCAGATTGATCCAGTCTAAAAGAGAAAGAGAGACAAGTGGTGCTTCATTCTTTTATTCCTGAACTTGGGAGGTTGTTATGGTTGGAGGAAAGAGAAATATAAGGGGAAGAAGACAAAAGTTCATTGTTTTCTGAGGGAAGAATCCTAGAGTCAAAATAGCCCGCCCCTTTGGTCTGAGGATTCAGTAGAAGTGAGAGCTAGGGCTTGACTGCTCTGCTTCTCTGATCTTTCATCATTAATCACATATCTGAATCCAGGTTTTGATTATTAAGAACAACTAGAAGTATTAGGGGCATAGATGTTCAGAACTGAGACTTTGTGTTGATGGATTTCTCCTGATATGAATATGAAATGACCGTCTTCATTTCTTTTGACTAATTTTGGTTTGAAGTGTAACTTGTTAGATATTAGGATAGCTACGCCTGCTTGCTTCTTATTTCCATTTGATTGGAGAGTATCTTGGTGTAACACTGACCAAACAAATAAAAGACCTATATAATAAGAATTTTGTGACTCTAAGGAAAGAAATTAAAGAAGATACCAGAAATTGGAAAGATCTCCCATGCTCTTGGTTAGGTAGGATTAACATAGTAAAAATGGCAATCTTACCGAAAGCAATCTACAAATTCAATGCAATCCCCATTAAAATCCCAGCACAATTCTTCAACGACCTTGGAAGGATAATAATCAACTTTATATGGCAAAACAAAAGACCCAGGATAGCCAAAACAACCCTATACAATAAAATAACATCAGGAGGCATCACCATTCCCGACTTTAAGATCTATTACAGAACTATAGTTCTGAAAACAGCCTGGTATTGGCATAAAAATAGACAGGTAGACCAATGGAATCGAATTGAAAATCCTGATATCAATCCACGCACCTATGAACACCTGATTTTCGACAAAACAGCTAAAATTATACAATGGCGCGAGGACAGCATCTTCAACAAATGGTGCTGGCACAATTGGATGAGGGTGTGTAGAAGGCTGCAGATAGACCCATGTCCATTTCCATGCACAAAACTCAAGTCCAAATGGATCACAGACCTCAACAGCAAACTAGCCACATTGAACCTCTTAGTAGAGAAAGTAGGAGGTACCCTTGAACAAATTGGTATATGAGACTGCTTCCTGAACATAACCCCAGGGGCACAGACTCTGAAAGCAACAATTAATAAATGGGACCTCTTCAAACTTAGAAGCTTCTATAAGGCAAAGGACACAGTCGACAAGACCAAACAGCAGCTCACAGACTGGGAAAAGATTTTCACCAATCGTATATCCGACAAAGGGCTGATCTCCAAAATATACAAAGAACTCAAGAAACTAGTCAACAAAACACCAAATAACCCTATTAAAAAAATGGGGTACAGAACTATAGAAAGAATTCTCAATAGAGGAAATCAAAAAGGCTGAAAGACACTTAAGAAAATGCTCCACATCCTTAGCTATCAGGGAAATGCAAATCAAAACAACTTTGAGATACCATCTTACCCCTGCCAGAATGGCTAAAATTAGAAACACCAATGATGACTTATGTTGGAGAGGATGTGGAGAAAGTGGAACGCTCCTCCACTGCTGGTGGGAGTGCAAACTCATACAGCCACTTTGGAGATCAGTATGGCGGTTCCTCAGGAAAATGGGAATTAGTTTACCACAGGACCCGGCAATCCCCCCTCTTAGGCATATACCCAAAGGATTCACATCCATGCAACAAAGACATCTGTTCAACTATGTTCATAGCAGCACTATTTGTAATAGCAAAAACCTGGAAGCAAACTAGATGCCCCTCAATTGAAGAGTGGTTAATGAAGATGTGGCACATCTACACAATGGAATACTACTCTGCAGTAAAAAATAATGGTATCTTGAAATTCGCAGGCAAGTGGATGGCACTTGAAGAAACCATTCTGAATGAGGTAACCCAGTCACAAAAAGAGGAACACAGTATGTACTCACTCATATATGGATTTTAGACCTAGATCAAATGATCACCAGCCTATAATTCACATCACCAGATGAACTAGGCTACAAGGTGTATTCTAAGAGATTCATATAAAGACCCTCACAGAACTGGCAAGGAACAAGTCCCCAGAGCTCAGGTGAAGTGGGGGAGGACAGCGAATGGAGAGAGAAGTAGGAGAAAATGAGGGGAAGGAAAGGAAAACATGTGCGACCAGGAATATTGAGCCTGGTTAGGACTAGTAGATAGGAAAGAGAGAGAGACAGAGACAGAGAGAGAGAACATAAAAGAGGGAGCCAATATTGGTTTGAAGATAAAATTGAACACAAAGAAAGGCTGAGAGAACTATAAGACTGCTCCCAACTAACAAGTTGAGCTCACGTGGAAAGGCTATCATAAATGTCCTTCCTGGAGAGTGAGATCAACAACTAACTTCTCCATGGAGCCCTCAAATAATGCCTGTTGAAAACAGGATCAAACACCCATACATAAACACTGAGTCAAACTAGAACCCAGATGCAGATGGAGAGGACAAGACCATGCTGCAGAAACACATAGACACAGCTTACCTGAACAAGGAGGAGCTAACGGCCACTAGACTGATAGCTGGGAAGCCAGCATGGGACTGACTCAGGCCCCCCTGATTTTGGGTCTCAGCCAGAAGGTCTGAGCAGTCAAAGAGACCTCAGACAGTGGAGCCAGGTTGTATCCCTGGTTCACAAAAGGACTTTGCAAACATATCCCTCATGGAGGGATAACTGCCTTAATCTAGAGACAGGAGAGAAGCCCTAGTCCCTACTTCACAGGACCTGTCAGATCTACATGACCCCAACTGGATAGCACTCCCCTACATATGGAATTGGGGTGGGGGGATGGGAGGGGAGGGTGTTTAGAGTGCATGTGAGAGGGCAGAGAGAGTAAAAATGGAGGGAAGGAGGGAGGTAAGGCTGGGGGGAAGGACCGAGGGAGGGAGGGAGGGAGGGAGGGAGAGGGAACTGGGATTGACATTTAAAATATTAAACTAAAAAAAAAAAATGCTTTGACTCCAAAATTTAAGTTGAAGGACAAGTTACGAAAATCTATCAACGTGATCCACCATATAAACAAACTGAAAAAGAAAAACCATATGATTATCTCCCTAGATGCAGAAAAAGCCTTCGATAAAATTCAACACCCTTTCTTGATAAAGGTATTAGAGAGGTCAGGGATAACAGGAACATACCTAAACATAATAAGAGCAATATACAGCAAACCAACTGCCAACATCAAACTGAATGGAGAGAAACTTAAGCCAATTCCTCTAAAATCAGGAACAAGACAAGGCTGTCCTCTCTCTCCATATCTCTTCAATATCGTACTAGAAGTTCTAGCTAATGCTATAAGACAACAAAAGGAGATCAAGGGCATCCAAATTGGAAAGGAAAAGTCAAACTGTCTCTATTTGCAGATGATATGATAGTTTACATAAGCGACCCAATAAACTCTACCAGGGAACTCCTACAGCTGATAAACACCTTCAGCAAACTAGCAGGATACAAGATAAACTCAAAAAAATCAGTAGCCCTATTTTTTTCAGACGACAAAGAGGCAGAGAAAGAAATCAGAGAAACATCACCCTTTACAATAGCCACAAGCAACATAAAGTATCTTGGTGTAACGCTTACCAAACAAGTAAAAGATCTATATAATAAGAACTTTGTGACTCTAAAGAAAGAAATTAAAGAAGATACCAGAAAATGTAAAGACCTCCCATGCTCTTGGATAGGTAGGATAAACATAGTAAAAATGGCAATCTTACCAAAAGCAATCTACAGATTCAATGCAATCCCCATTAAATTCCCACCACAATTCTTCACCGACCTTGAAAGGATAATAATCAACTTTATATGGCAAAACAAAAGACCCAGGATAGCCAAAACAACCCTATACAATAAAATAACATCAGGAGGCATCACCATTCCTGACTTTAAGCTCTACTACAGAGCTATAGTTCTGAAAACAGCCTGGTATTGGCATAAAAATAGACAGGTAGACCAATGGAATCGAATTGAAAATCCTGATATTAATCCACGCACCTATGAACACTTGATTTTCGACAAAACAGCTAAAATTATACAATGGGGCAAAGACAGCATCTTCAACAAATGGTGCTGGCACAATTGGATGAGGGTGTGTAGAAGACTTCAGATAGACCCATGTCTGTCGCCATGCACAAAACTCAAGTCCAAATGGATCAAAGACCTCAACATCAATCCAGCCACATTGAACCTCTTAGAAGAGAAAGTAGGAGGTACCCTTGAACAAATTGGTATAGGAGACCGCTTCTTGAACATAACTCCAGGGGCACAGACACTGAAAGAAACAATTAATAAATGGGACCTCTTCAAACTTAGAAGCTTCTGTAAGGCAAAGGACACAGTTAACAAGACCAAACGGCAGCCCACTGACTGGGAAAAGATTTTCACTAATCCTATATCCGACAAAGGGCTGATCTCCAAAATATACAAAGAACTCAAGAAACTAGTCAACAAAACACCAAATAACCCTATTAAAAAATGGGGTACAGAACTGAAGAAAGAATTCTCAATGGAGGAAATCAAAAAGGCTGAAAGACACTTAAGAAAATGCTCCACATCCTTAGCTATCAGGGAAATGCAAATCAAAACAACTTTGAGATACCATCTTACCCCTGCCAGAATGGCTAAAATTAGAAACACCAGTGATGACTTATGTTGGAGAGGATGTGGAGAAAGTGGAACACTCCTCCACTGCTGGTGGGAGTGCAAACTCATACAGCCACTTTGGAGATCAGTATGGCGGTTCCTCAGGAAAATGGGAATTAGTTTACCACAGGACCCGGCAATCCCCCTCTTAGGCATATACCCAAAGGATTCACATCAATGCAACAAAGACATCTTTTCAACTATGTTCATAGCAGCACTATTTGTAATAGCAAGAACCTGGAAGCAACCTAGATGCCCTTCAATTGAAGAGTGGTTAATGAAGATGTGGCACATCTACACAATGGAATACTACTCTGCAGAAAAAAATAATGGTATCTTGAAATTCACAGGCAAGTGGATGGCACTTGAAGAAACCATCCTGAATGAGGTAACCCAGTCACAAAAAGAGGAACACAGTATGTACTCACTCATATATGGATTTTAGACCTAGATCAAATGATCACCAGCCTATAATTCACATCACCAGAGGAACTAGGATACAAGTTGTATTCTAAGAGATTCATATAAAGTCCCTCACAGAACTGGGAAGGGACAAGTCCCCCAGACCTCAGGTATAGTGGGGGAGGACAGCTAATGGAGAGAGAAGTAGGAGAAAATGAGAGGGAGGAGAGGAAGGCATGTGCGACCAGGAGGATTGAGCCTGGTTAGGAATGGAAAATAGGAAAGAGAGAGAGAGACAGAGACAGAGAGAGAGAACATAAAAGAGGGAGCCAATATTGGTTTGAAGATAAAGTTGAACACAAAGAAAGGTCGAGGGAACTACAAGACTGCTCCCAACTAACAATCTCAGCTTCCGTGGAAAGGCTATCATAAATGCCCTTCCCGGAGAGTGAGATCAACAACTAACTTCTCCATGGAGTCCTCAACTAATGCCTGTTGAAAACAGGAGCAAACACCCATACATAAACACTGAGTCAAACTAGAACCCAGAAGCAGATGGAGAGGACAAGACCATGCGGTAGAAGTACATAGAGACAGCTTACCTGAACAAGGAGGAGCTAAGGGCCACTAGACTGATAGCTGGGAAGCCAACAGGGGTCTGACTCGGACCCCCCCTGAATATGGGTCTCAGCCAGAAGGTCTGAGCAGTCTAAGAGACCTCAGACAGTGGAGCCAGGATGTATCCCTGGTGCACAAAAGGACTTTGCAAACATATCCCCCATGGAGGGATAACTGCCTTATTCTAGAGATAGGAGAGAAGCCCTAGTCCCTCCTTCACAGGACCTGTCAGATCTACATAACCCCAACTGGACTGCATTCCCCTACATATTGTATTGTGGTGGGGGGTTGGGAGGGGAGGGTGTTTAGAGTGCATGGGAGAGGGTAGAGAGGGCAAAAGGGAGGGAAGGAGGGAGGGAGGGATTGGGGGGAGGGAGGGAGGGAGGGAGAGGGAACTGGGATCGACATGTAAAATAATAATTAAAAAAAAAACGCTTTGACTCCAAAATTTAGACCATCTAAATTTTAATTATGTAATTAAATTATTTAAATTAATGATGACATCATTGTTCACAAGTCTGGTTTGGAGCCACCTTAGGGAAGTGGATGGTGTCACATCAGCTCATTATTTGATTATTTAGTTATATAAAGCAATGATGATATCATCCGTGACACCTGGAATTTGGTGCCACCTTGTGGGGTCAAGTGTGGCAGATCATCTAATTACATAATTAAAGTATTTGAATTGACCTTTCGTGTTAAGACCCAAGATAATGTACATATTTGTATAGTCATGTAAACCAGTAATCCTCTATTCCGTGAAGAGTCATGTAAAATTCCCTCTTGTGGAGTTAATATGCCATATCATCACATTTTACGATTAATTGTTTCAATTGATAATGATGACATCCTTTATGACTGGAGTCTGGCCATTCTCCTCTGCCACTTAACTGCTACATCACCTCTTTATTGTGACAGTTAGCTATTTCTGACTTATTTAATTATTTAAATCATTTAAATGGCAGACAATGACATCATTGAATACGATTAGTGTGCAAATATCTGTCCGGGAGAAGGTTAGGAACGTCGTGGACATGTATAGAGCAGATTCTTGATGATCTCTGCATCACCCAGAGTACTAGGGATGCTGGATGATTGAGTCCAGAAGATTCCATGGTGCCCTCCGAGAAGTACAAAGACTTCACCAAGGCAGGCATGGTGGAGAAGAGTCTGACTTCTCCATGTGGGATTTAAGTATGCACCACCATGTTATTGTTCAAATATTTTTCCTTATATATTAATCATTTAAATCGATGAAGATGTTGTACTTCATGACTGGAGTCTGGCCATCCTCCCTGGGAGTTAATCGTGTGGCATTATTTAATTATCTTAGTAATACTTCCTTGATCATCGCTGGAGTTTGGCTCCATCTTATGAAAGTTAAGTATGCAGGACTATGCAATTCTTTACTTATTTTGTTACGTAAATAATGATGGTATCATGCATTGTGGGTTTGGCTGGTGTGTGATTGACACATTCAGGAGATTGGAACAAGAAGCAGTGCCCAGAGAATGAGGGACACTGGGTTATCTAGTGATTACTGATTATGTAATAATATTTTTTTAACGATCGAATGAATAAACGATTTTAAAAAACTGTAATATTCCGCATCCTAATTTTCTGAGAGATTGCAACAGAAGTGACCCATGAAGGACACTGTTAACACTGATTTTAAAAACTGAATCATTTGATAATCTCATGATCAGAGAATCTTATCTAATGAACTAGGTCATACTGATAACATGACACACCACCAACAATAAATAACTCTAAATAACCATATTAGAAAGCAGGGTACAGGACTAAATAGAGAACTATCAATTGAGGAATCCAAAATGACTGAAAGAATAATAAGACAGTGCTCACAATCCTTAGTCATCAGCCAAATGCAAATCTAAACAACTCTGAGAAACCATGGGATCAAGCTCCTCTAAAGGTCAGAGAATGAAGAGGAGTTTATTTTATTTTCAATAAAGAGAAGAGGATTATGGTAGAGGCAATCCGTTGTATTGTTTCCATTCTGGAAATGAGAAAATTGAAGCATAAAAATAGGTGGAAATACTCATCAATGTACTTGAATGGCATAATGATGCTTTCGTTTTTATGCTTATATTACTATAGGCATGTTGTAGCTTAAGAGACTCGTAAATATGTGTAATTAAAAAAAAAAAAAAAAAAAAAACAGGGCCCTGCTTTGTTTTTGTTTTTGTGAGAAAATCAGTAATCAGTGAGGTTAAGGTTAGTCGATGGGTGGGTATGCTATTTTTAGCATGTAGAAGGTGCTCTAGAATGTGACAGAATGTTGCATCATAAATATTTCCTGGAAACCCTGATTGCATTCTATATCCTGGTATCATGGGCCAAGGACCAGAGAGCAGTTTCGATAAAGTGTTATCATGGCATACTACAATCTCCCAACAACACTATCCCCTAAAAATTTTAATGACAGCATGTAATTCGCCTCAGTAAGTCATAGCCATATCACTGGAAGTTTGCCGACAGCTTTTACTGGTTACCCAATTCAAGATTACCTAATATGAGAGAACATAGTCCGTGGAGAAATAGTTCAAAGACTTCTGTTTATGAGTGGTCTCTCTCTCTCCTAAGAAGTAATATAATGGTTTAAATGATAATAAGTCTCACAATTATTCATCAAAAGGTGCGTTTTCCATTGTCAACTTCCTTTAGGAAAGTGATAATCCATTTGTTAGAGTAGACTTAGGGATGATTGGATTGCAGTCCATCTCTTTTGAGGCAGCGTTGTTCCCGGTATGGTTTGGAGCCACCTTAGGAACGTTAATGATGTTACATCAACTCATTGTTTGATGGTTTAGTTATATAAAACAATGATTATATCATCCATGACACCTGGAGATTGTTGCCACCTAGTGGGGTCAAGTGGGGCAGATCATCTAATTACATAATTAATGTATTTAAATTGACAAATCCTGTTAATACCCAAGATAATGTAAAGATTTGTATATTTATGTAAACCAAAAATCCCCTATTCCATGAAGAGTCCTGTAAAGCTCCCTCTTTGGGAGTTATAATGCAATAGCATCATATTTTATGACTGATTGTTTGAATTGATGAAGATGACATCTTTCATGACGGGAGTCTGGCCAGTCTTTCCTTCCAGTTAAAGGCTCATCACCTCTTTATGGTGACAGTTATCTATTACTGGCTTATTTAATTATTTAATTTATTTAATCGATGGACAATGACATCATTGATTCTGTTTAGGGTGCAAATTTCTATCAGGTACAAGGATAGGAAGGTTGTAGACATGGACACAGCAGTTTCTGGATGACCTATGCATGACCCAGAGTACTAGGGATGCTGCTGTGCCAGGTGTGAGCCCATCATCTCAGGTCCTGCCGCACCAGAACAGAGATTCAGGAGCTGGTGATGATATCAGGCCAACAGAGTTCATCAGGGAAGACAGTACAATTATCTCTTTATTAACTTATGGAATTTTAAAAATCAATGAAGACACCATACTTTATCATGTCCGGCACGCCTGCCAGGAATTGATGAGACAATAAAGTTCAATGACTTACACCTTTAAATATTTAATTATTAAATAGTTTCCTCATATAATCTGGAAACCCTGAAGTTTGGTGCCACCTTGTGTGACTCAGGTGTGACAGACGATATAACTATCTGATTATTTCATAATTCAAATCTGCCTTTTTCTTCTCCAGGAAGAGTGGAGTCTGGATCCACCTTTTTGGTGGTAATTGTCCCTTTTGGTTATTTCATTATTTAGTTATGTATTTATTTTAGTGAATGGCGATAGCATTTTTTAGCTCTCTAGGTGTGAATTTGAGTAATTATCTCATTATTCATTCAATTTTTGCTCAAATCTATGATTAAATGATTTTTATTCATTTAATTATCTAAGTATTACTTCTTTGACAATCACTGGACTCTGGCTCCATCTTATGGAAGTTAAGTATGAAGGACTATCCAATCAGATACTTTTTTGATTACGTATTTAATGATGGTGTCATCCATTGTGGGTTTGGCTGCTGTGCGATTGACACAGGAGGAGATTGATACCAGAACCAGTGCCCAGCAAATGAGGGACATTGGGATATCCACTGATTTCTGATTTCATAATAATAGATTTTGAAGGATCAAATGTTTAACCGATTTAAAAAACTACATTGTTTCGCACCATTAGTTTCTGAGATCTTGCAACAGAAGTGACCCATGAGGAACACAGGCAACACCAATTTTACAAATGGAATAATTTTATGAACTCATGAGCAGAGAATCTTATCTAATGTACTCTGTTGGGCTGATAACATGACACACCACCAACTCTAAATAATTCTAAATAACCATATGAGAAAGTGGGGTACAGGAATTAATAGAGAATTTTCAATTGAGGAATCCGAAATGAATGAAAGAAACATAAGACATTGCGCAAAATCCTTAGTCATCAGCCAAATTCAAATCAAAACAACCATGAGAAACCATGTGATCAAGCTGTCCTAAAGGTAAGAGAATGAAAAGAATATATATATATATATATATATATATATATATATAGTAGCTCCCTTGCTACCATCTCTTCCACGAATCAGGCGAAGGCCTAGAGTTTGAAATAAAGACAAGACAGGGGGTCATTCGTTCAATGCAATGTCAGAATTCCAAATACTGAATGCCATTCATTGAGGGGCAATAATGGGCTTAATTACTGACTTAAAGCACAGTGGAAAATTGCAGGAAATTTAGGCTTAACTCCGCACTATGAGGTGTGTGTTTTTATGAGGTATGTATTGTCATGAGGTATGTGTTGTCACAAGTTGTGTGTTGTCAAGGAGTGTGTTATCTCGAGGTTTGTTATCAATACGGGAAGAGTACCAACAAAAGCCATGGTGCAATGAGTTCCCTCCAACAGGTTCAAGCTTGCTCAAGTTGCTTTGGGTATTACAGTTCTCCCTTTCTTTTAATATAAACTAACACCTGCCTTATTTGGAAGAAGACGTCAGCATAATTACTTACCCGTCATTGGAGAGGGCACCCAGGCCCCCTCTGCCTTACTGTCCCTGGTGAATAGTTTGTTAGCCTCATGTGGGCAGAGGCATTTTACCTCGAGCCAAGGACAGTATCTGTCTTGTTAGAAAGTTGGCTTGGGCCTGTTTAGTGCTGTGGCAAAGTAGACCAAATGCAAGGGCTACAAACCCCCAGTGATCTGCTCACAAGTTGAAGTCCTTGTAAAAGGCCTTCTTCATTGGCAAGTGAAATTCATGTTTCATAGATGTTAATGATCTGCATTGCTAAAGCATGTGTATAACTGAAAAACTCATCACTCCAGGATTTCTGGAGAAAAATGATGAATTAACACAGCTATGTGTGAAAGACAGAAGAAGAAGCCATATGAGTTTCTCACAAAAATTCAAGTGTTCCTATAGGAGATTAATTTGTAAATTTAGTTTAAAAATGCCAATTTGTACTAGATAATAACGTGTGCTTTGGGTAGCTAAGGCTTAAGCCAAATCACCTGATAGTTGATCCACTGTTCTTGCAGTATTTACCGATTGGGAGAGGGCTATGGTAGAAACTGTAGCTTCAGAGGTGAAGGCAGCACTGTCAGCCATGATACCAGAATCTCCTTTCCTCTCTGCTACACACCTGGGTACATCCCCAAGACAGCTGTTACAGTCGGCAGACCTGCTGAGAACAATTGAACCTTTCTCCAAAATTATTAGCATTGTTTATAACAATAAGAATGGAACCAGAATACAGTGCCTGAGATGAAGGTGAAATTCTTGTCCTTTGGATAAAAGTGTAAATTTATAGCCTCTTAATTCAAACTATAATTAGTGGTTAGGATAAAAGGCCACATATAGCTACTCAGACCCGCAGGCATCAGGATGGGTAGTTTCATGAAGACCCATCGGACCTTCTTTCTGGCTGTTACAATCACCTTCCCTCCTCATATGGAGAATCAGCCACTCAGGCACCCAAACAGAGTTATTTCAGAAAATTAACAATACATGGATCTTACACATAAAATTAAAATGCAAACAGCTGAACTTATAAAAGGTACTTAACTAAAAGGCCTCTGGAAGTTTGTTGCCTTGCTTTCAGTGGTTGCACCTGAAGTATGTAGAAGTTGACTTAAAAAAGGTTTCCATAGACACCTCCCTGCTCACAGTACTCAAAGCAGATACAGCCCACAGAATAGTTATTTGGTAGACTGCCTCTAGCTTCTGGGAATTTCAAGAACTACATGAGAATTCAGGGGACAGGTTGTCTCCTTGCAGCTTCCCAGCCAGATCCAGGGAATATCCACCACACTGGATCCATCACCTATCTCCCACCACCGATCTGAGGACGGCAGCCCCTCAATCACCATGCTGTGGTTTTCCAGTTTCCCCTTCCTCAAAGCACATCACTCAAAACCACTGGCTGTAGGTTCTCTTCAAATCCAGACCAGAACAGCCCTGCACTTCTTTTGACAGGCACATCACAAAGGGGCCTGATTAGCTATTAAGGCCTGAGTGATAAAAGCACCTCCCAGGTGGTTGCAGATTGCTTAAGGACAAATTGCAATGGTTACTGATTGCCTTCTAGCACTAAGACTTTTCTACATCAGCAGTGATGTGCATTTCTATAGCAAGTGTCCTATAGCTGAACTGTGCTATCATTCTGTAGTACACAGGCATTTACCTTTCTTCCTCCTAGACACAGTGTTGCTAGCTAAATATAATTACTGAAATGGATTGAGTGATTCTTGGTGAAAAAGTTGGAAGGGAGCTCCAAATATTCGTTAACTACCATAAAGAGATTTAGGAATGCAAAATGTGTTATTTGTTATTTGGTTAAACACTGAGTTTTGTTGAACTAAATTTGCTTTTTTACCTGTTTGTCACAGGAACTACAGATAATCAGGAAAGAAAAGCAGAGACCACATCTCAAAAAAAGATAAATGATCTTTCTCATGGCAGAATGTCAGATGATGGCTCCATGAATGTAGAATTTTATCCCTGAAATTCAGAGCAAACACATGGCAAAGGCATCATAATGAGAAAATATTCTTCATGGAAAATTGAATATTTACAGAGGAATACATCTTCTGTAAGCATATAAAAAAATAAAACCTAACAAAAACCACCTGCAGTAATGAAGGTTTTCTGCATGAAAAGGAATGTAGGATGAATCTCTCCATATATTTAGAAAGTGAATTTATTACGATGTCTCACAAGCTGTGATATATTTAGTACAACAATGGTTGCCTAGCAATGGGAATCTGAAGAGTACAGCAGTTTTTTAGTTTATCATGATGGATGTGTCAGCAGGTCATTATACATCAAAATTCCAAAAAAGTAGGCTCTAGTTGTAGTGAAGGAAGAAACTTGGTACCAAGAGGTAGGGTAAGTAGCCAAAGAGAGAAAGCTTCCTCCTTCAATACCATTTATACATGTAGGCTACCACCAGAAGGTTGATCTGTTCCTTTATGTGACTTTGTTCTGTTTTGTTTTTTGTTTTCAAAACAGGGTTTTTCTGTGCAGGACTTAAACTCATTCTGTGGATTTGGCTGGCCTCAACCTAAGCAAAATCAGGCAGCCTCCTGTGTCCTAGGATTAAACATGTGCACTGCCACCAAGCAGTTAAAGGTAGATCTCATCATCTGTTTGCATACAAGGCTTCTGTATGGCTTTGGCAGCCCTGGAATATATTCTGCCAGTCTGAAGTTTCTCAACTCCTAAATGGGAATCCATTCCAACTTGTCATGAGTTCAAAGTGTTCCAATAACTCCCATTGTCCTTAAGACATTATCTTTCCTGCTACAGGACACCTGTGCCTTGATGATGAATATCTCCTATCTAAATAGCAATGATTTGGGAGTAGACAGGTTAACCACCCAGAAGTAAGGGAGGAAGTGCAGCAATGGGGTGCCTGAAGGCACATAGTATGTTCATATTCAGTTTTCTTCTAAATGGATTAGGTGAATGCATTATAATGATTATGTCATGAAATAAGTGTCCGAGGCTCCAGATTTATATAAGTATATTGTCAAAGAAGTTTGTATTTACAGTGAGTCACACATGTATGCTTTATTGGTAGATGCAGTGACCTATGATGATGTGTATATCCACTTCACTCAGGAAGAATGGGCTTTGATAAATCCTTCTCAGAAATGTGTCTACACAGATGTGATGCTGGACATATACAGGAACATCACTACTACAGGTGAGATTGTATTTTCCTTCATATTTTTGAAAGACCCCCACTATGCTTATTGCCTGTTTAAATTGCTCTTGCTAATTTGCCAAGGTCAAACTATGAGAAAAGTACAGGAGGGAACCAGGTGCTGCTCTCATCCAACGCCAACCAGATATCTGTGGTCTGCAGCTTGGACCAAAGCAAGGTCAGCAGGACAGTGTCCAGTATGCTGAGATAGTCATAACTGAATTCTTTGTATTCTTTGTGCCCAACCCGAATAACCAACTGTCCTTGGTTAACTACAACTGCTACATTTAGATGAAACAATGAAATCCCTGTAACCATGCTTCTGCTTCTGTAAGCCTGCTTCTTGCCACCCCAACCCTATATAAACTGCCTGAGTTTTAAGCTCAGCACGCTCAGTCCCCCCGAAAGACTGAAGCGTCCACAGGTACCTGTGTAAACAATAAACAACCACTTGCACTTGCATCCAGTGGTCTGGTCTCGTCTCTTGGGGTCAAGGGCCTTCCCCCTGACAGGCTCCAAACTCTTGGGGTCTCTGGGGGTCTTTCATTGGAGGTTCCACCGAGATTGGAGACCCTTCCCCCTAGAGACTGACACTGACACCCACCGGGAGGTAAGCTGGCCAGCGCTTAATTTCTGTTCTTTGTTGTCTTGTTCATATGTCTTTTACTTGTTGCTTGTTGCACAGCGATCGGTAATCGGCTAGGCTAGTCGAGTCTGTAGGCGGCTTGAGAAGGAGCTGACGAGCTCGGACTTCCACCCGCCACCCTGGGAGACGTCTCAGGGATCTGGGGTGCCCGATTTTTCGGGGCCCACAACGTGTCCCAGGAATTCGTGGTTTTGGGGGGCCCAGGGGGCTTAAGACCCTCTGTGCCTCCAACTCAGTATCTGGTTTCGGTTTTACGGCCGAAACGCGCAGCGTGTCTTTGTGCCGGCTGTCTATGTGTTTTGTCTGTTCTGTTTATCTGTCTGATTCTTTATTTCGAAGAAAATATGAAACAATCTTTAACCACCCCCTTAAGGTTATTTTAGATCATTGATGATGTACAGAGTCGAGCTCACAATCAGTTGGTTAAAGGAAAAAAAACTGTGTCGGACTCCCCGGTAGCCAGCTGACTCTGAGATCAAAGGGAGCCAGCCACCGAAGGAACCTGCTGAGCCTTTCCCCTGCCCAGGCTGCTGGATTAGGAGGCCAATTTCAATTTCAATACTGGTCTTTCTTGGCGTCCAACCTTTATAATTGAAAAATCTAACAACCCCTCCTTCTCCAAAAACCCTGTAGCTCTCTAACCTACTTGAATATGGCTTTTGCAGGTCCTCCTAACCTTGGGGGGGGGGGGGGGGACAACGCATCTTCCTGGGAGAAACCGTCTTAGAGGATGATAAAAAAGCCCACTAAGTTGCCAAATAAAATTGAGGAAATTTTTCCCCTAAATCGTCCCTGCTGGGACTTTAACACCTACGTCTTTATCGCCAGTTACTCACAGCGGGTTTCCGCGGGCCTGGGACGCTGTCCCAGGAATTTGGCTCAGGTAAGACAGATAACCCAGGGACCGGAGGAAACTCCGACTGCATTTTTGGAGAGGCTAAAGGAAGCCTACCGTATGTATACACCCTTTGATCCTGATAGTAATGAGCAAAGGGGCAATGTTTCTATGGCTTTCATTTGGCAGTCGGCTCCAGATATTAGGACTAAGTTGCAGAGATTAGATAATTTATAAGATTATAGCCTGCAGGATCTCGTAAAGGAAGCAAAAAAGATCTTTAAAAAGAGAGAAACACCTGAGATTAAAAAAAAAAAAAAAAAAAAGACTTAGAAAGTTGCAGGAGGAAAGAGAGGACAAGTTTAAGAAGGAGCTAAAGGAGGAGAGAGAGAGAGAAGAGAGAGAGAGAGAGAGAGAGAGAGAGAGAGAGAGAGAAGAGAGAGAGGGATCATAGGAACCGGAGAGAATTAAGCAAAATTCTGGCCACTGTAGCTCAGAATAATCATAGTGCAGGAAGTCAGGAAAGAAAGGAAAAAGGAAGGAGGCCCAGGGTAGATCGAGACCAGTGTGCCTACTGCAAAGAAAAAGGCCATTGGGTCAAAGATTGCCCTAAGAGACCTAAAAATCAGAGGCATGGGGACGGACCCCAAAGACCAACTCAGCTTCTAGCCCTAGATTAAGACTAGGGCAGTTGGGGCCAGGAGCCCCCTCCCCCAGCCCAGGCTAACCTTAAAAGTCGGGGGGGAGGGGCAGCTAGTCACCTTCCTGGTGGACACTGGAGCCCAACATTTAGTTCTCACCGAAACGCACGGGCCATTGAGTACCAAAACAGCTTGGGTACAAGGAGCCACCGGAGAAAAACAATACCGATGGACCACGGAGAGAAAAGTTCATCTCGCATCAGGTAAAGTCTCACATTCCTTTTTGCATGTACCGGACTGTCCATATCCATTACTGGGTCGAGATCTACTGACTAAATTAAAAGCCCAGATCCATTTTGAAGGATCAGGAGCTAAAGTCTCTGGCCCACAAGGGGCTCCACTTCAAATATTAACTTTACAATTGGAAAATAAATATAGACTTTTTAAAAAAGCCTCCTGAACAGCAGGAAGGAATGGACTTATGGTTAAAACAACACCCCCTGGCCTGGGCAGAAACAGGGGGCATGGGCTGGCCATACAACAGCCACCCCTAATAATAACCCTGAACCCAGCCACCTTGTTACCACTGCTGGAGGAACCAGCCTCCCATGACTGTCAGCAGATCCTTGCAGAGATGCATGGAATATGTCCTGATCTGACCGATCAGCCCTTGAAAGATACAGACTACACCTGGTTCACAGACAGCAGCAGCTACTTGCTAAATGGTGAGAGACGGGCAGGGGCTGCAGTGACGAATGCCTCAGAGGTCATATGGGTCACTGCACTCCCCGGAGGCACCTCTGCTCAGCGAGCTGAACCCTTTGCTCTGACTCAGGCTCTCCAGATAGCAGCAGGTAAGAAGCTTAATATGTACACTGATAGCCGGTATGCCTTTGCCACTGCCCATGTCCATGGAGAAATTTATCGGAGAAGGGGCCTTTTAACATCAGAAGGCAAAGAAATCAAAAATAAAAATAAAATCTTGACATTATTAAAGGCCCTGTTCCTTCCTAAAAAATTGAGCATAATGCATTGCCCTGGACATCAAAAGGGGGAAAGCCTGGAGGCAAAAGGAAATCGCCTGGCTGATGAAGCAGCCAAACAAGCAGCCTTAAGCCCCCAACTATTGACTATTAGCATATTGACTGAAAAGAAAACAGCTAAGACTCCAGATTGGGACTATGATGAAACGGATTTGGACATTGTTCAGAAACTAGGTGCAGATTATGACCCCAATCGGCAATGCTGGGTCTACCAAGGAAAGACTATACTGCCTATAAAAATGGCAAAAATGTTAATAGACCACCTCCATAAGCTGACTCATTTGAGTGCCAAAAAGATGAAAACTTTGCTAGATAAACAAGAAATTGGAACTTACCTTCCCAATCGGAATTTATTACTGGAACAAGTAACTGCTAACTGTCTGGCCTGTGCCCAGATCAACCAAGGAAAAACCAAACTGGATCCTGGAACCCGGCTTCGTGGCCATAGGCCTGGTGTCCATTGGGAAATAGACTTTACTGAAGTCAAACCTGAAATGTATGGTTATAAATATTTACTGGTTTTTATAGACACCTTTTCAGGATGGGTAAAAGTGTTTCCTACCAAACATGAGACTGCAAAAATGGTCACCAAGAAACTATTGGAAGAAATCTTTCCCAGATATGGGATGCCACAGGTAATAGGATCAGACAATGGGCCTGCCTTCGTCTCCCAGGTAAGTCAGCTGGTGGCCAGGTTGCTGGGGATAAATTGGAAATTACATTGTGCTTACAGACCCTAGAGTTCAGGACAGGTAGAAAGGATGAATAGAACCATTAAGGAGGCTTTATCCAAATTAACGCTTGAAACTGGCTTTAAAAGCAGGTACCAGATCAAATATGATAATTTTCTTTCTCTCATCAGAAAGCTTGATCATTGCTCTATAACTGTAGGAGTTTTATTCCTGAACCTCAGAAAAACCACTTAACAAACACAAAATTATAAAAAGAGTATTCTTCGTGGAAAGTTGAAAATTTAGAGAGGAATGGAGCTAGGAAGATTTTTGTGTATGACCACTACTGTTAGCCAGCACATCTTACTCAGTGAGCAGTTTTAAACAATCTGCATTATTCAAGAATTCAAGCTTTGTAAGATCCTCAGAATGAGGAGTCTCCCAGTTTCCATCGGTATCCCCAAGAACTCAATGTCCAGTCCAGTTGCTTCAACATGCAAGAGGCTTTAATGAACACGAAACATTTGTGCAAAGGGGCCCCTCCAGCAGGTAGACTAGTGAGAAGAAGCCATCTCCTCCCTCCACCCCCGCCACACGGCACAGGTGTTTTTAAAGGCAAATACCCCAAGCTTAGGGAGGGGGTGGGACCCTCTGTCCATTGAGTACATGACCCTTTGAGGCTGGTCTCCCTATTAGGGTCAACAGACCTTAGGGCCTCAGGGTGTGCTAATTAATCTTGTCTGGGCAAACCGGAGGTGCAGTTATCTATTTGTTTCTTAAAGACCCCATTCACCACCTGCTGACTCACAAGAAAGGAGGGGCAGTGTAAATTCTTGGAATCTTGTTTTCTCAGGGCCTTGTGAGGGGAAGTTAGCAGATTCCAAGGAACAGATATTGCTAGGGGTTAACTTTCCAGGTTAGTATGTCCTTCATTTAAAGTGGGGCGTTTCTCTAACTTTACTTTTTTGTCTTTCACGCCCTATATCTTATCTCTAGAGAGTAAAGTTCTAGTACTCTGATCTACAAAGCACCCCACCCAGATCCCGCACTTTCCCCACCCTGTGTCCTACTGCGCCCACTGCTCCACTGGTCTGGTTGAGCACTGGGACCGAGAGCGGGTCAAATAAACACCTCCACCTCCAGAAAATTTCTTGGACCTGCTTTGAAAATACTGGACCCCTCTATCCCGCTGGAGCAACCAGTGTGCCAGCCTGCCTGATGTTTATCCGTCATTACTGAGGCTCTGCCGGGGAGAGAGACCTCCTAGAGTGACCGGAACACACAGAGTTACAGACATTGAGCACCTCTCACAACTCTGTCCCCAGGAACTCCTTCTCAAACACACGGTTCCTGGACTGTCCCCTGCACAAGCGGCTGCGATCTCACAAGCGGCTGAGATCTCAGGACTTCCGCCTTCCGGTCACGAACTAAAGCTTCCGGTTCGTGGCTGTCAGTGTCCCCGGAAGACACACATGGAAAACATGCTTCTAGTTCCACCCGGCCAAACTGACACACGATTTCCGCTTGTGAACCAAGGACGTCAGGCTTCCAGTCACTGACTTGAGCTTCACACAAAATGGTCCCCAGGAAAGGTTGCAACGAAGAGATGCACAACTTGAGTTCCACCCATGAAGTAAACAGGACGGAGTGTGCTGCGGCCTGAGTTCCGCTTCCGGCACATTACTTCCGCTTACGGATGGTGCAACATGCGATTCCCTGCCCAATGGACAGCGATTAAATTGGATCCACTTTCGGCCCAGGACTGGAATTGATCGCATCGGACATTGCGGGCCGGATAGGAAACGCCTTAAGGGACGGGACTAACAGGTCCAAGTGAACAGGTCAGAAACGGCTGATTCTGACCGCAAAAGAGGCAGCACAGAGCATATCCCCTGTCACTCATCGAGGCGGTAGGTGGGACTTCCGGGTGCGGCGAACAGGGCAGAAACAGAGATCGCAACCCTAGGTCCGTGCACCCCTCTGGTTTTCGCTGTTTCCTGTTTATGCCACGGTTGGCAGCAGGGTTCCTGTTGCCGGGGAAACCGGGGTGGGACTTCCGGCAACATGGTAAATCGGGGCGGGACTTCTGCATGGGAGCATTGACCAGGAATTAATGACTTCTGAGAGGTTCCCAGGGGATGGGCGGTGTCACGGGAGCTGTGATGTCAGAGGAGTTACAGGCGTGGCCTGTAGGGCACACAGCTGTCAATCAAACACCTGTCATTCAATCATTCATTCACTCATTCATTCAGTCATTCACTCAGCCACTCATTCATTCAATCACTCATTCATTTAGTCATTCATTCATTTATTCAGTCATTAATTCATTTACTCAGTCATTCACTCATTCATTCAGTCATTCATTCAATCATTCATTCATGTAGTCATTCATTCATTGATTCAGTCATTAATTAGTTCATTCAGTCATTCATTCACTCATTCAGTCAAAGGTCAGTCATTCATGAAGTAATTCAGTCATTTCAGTCATTCATTCATTAGCTCATTCATTCATTCATACATTCATTCATTTACTCATCCATTCAGTCATTAACTCATTAATTCATTGTACAATCATTCATTCATTGAATCACTTCCTGTGTGTGCTGGAGGCAGGACTTGCGGTCCCTGAGGCTAAGGCTCTGACATAGACAGGAGCAGGCAGGATTTCCTGTTTCCTTTTACCTACACTGTAGCCCATGACCATCTTGAACCCCGCCGTCTTTTTGCGCACCCAGGGGCAGGAAATAAGTCCCATCATCTCGGAGGAACCGGAATTGGTTGTCTCAAGCCGGAAGTGGACAATTTCTGGTCCCTCCCAGAACGGAAGTGAACCCCCAGACCGGAAATGTGCGATCCTTTCAACATGGAGCTGGTTCCACTCACCAGGCTGCTGCAGGGGAAGAGGGTGGTGCTGGGGAGCAGCTCCCCCAGGAGGCGGGGCATCCTGTCCTCCATGGTGACTTCCAGGGGCAGGGCCTGCTCTGGGATTGTCAGCTGTGACTTCCAGGGGTGGGGCCTGCTGTGACTGACAGGAGGTCATACCCTCCCACTTCCAGGAGTCCCTGGAGAAGGCGAGATTTCCGGCTACGCCCGAATATGCCCGGGAGACAGCAAAGCTGAAGGCTCTGGAGGTGGCGTCGCGGCTGAGGCTGCACAGGGTGAGGACAGCCCCATCCCTTCTGGTCAGGTGGTAGGCCGCACCCCTTCCTTTCGAGGCCCCGCCCACAAGCCTCACCCCCCGCCCTCTGCTCTGCAGGACCTGCACCCTCCTGATGTCATTATTGGAGCTGACACCATTGTGGTGAGTGAGGCCCTGCTCCTTCCGGCCCTGCCCACCCTGCCCCTCACTGATCCGGCCCCTTGGCGTCTGGCTTCGCCCACTGCAGGCCTTGGATGGCTTCATCCTGGAGAAGCCAAAGGACAAGGATGATGCCTACAGGATGCTGCGCAGGTGGGCGGGGCCTGAAGGGGCGGGGCAGACACACCCACGGCAGAGTGGGCGGGGCCTCTGCATGGAGCTCCAGCCTCTGCCCACCCCAGCCCTGCCCCTTGCCAACCACGCCTGTCCCGCCTTCCCTGGCCCCGCCCAGGCTGAGTGGCCAGCAGCACAGTGTCATCACCGGTGTGGCCATCTTGAGGCCACTGTGGCAGAGGCAGCTTCAGGAGCCGAGCTCCACATGCCCAGAGGCCCCAGAGGTGGAAGGGGACCCAGAAGCAGAAGTGGAATTGTCACTGTTCCATGAAGAGACCCGTGTGACATTCTCGCGGCTATCGGAGCCACGGCTCTGCGAATACGTGGAGAGCGGGGAGCCTCTGTGAGTGGGTGCGGGGTGGGGTGGGTGGGGCCAGGAAACCTGGAAGTGAGGCCTGAAAAGGAAGAGCTGTCCCCGGCGGGCGTGGGTGTGGCTGAGCATGGCACCTGGTGTGACCTCGTCCTTGCCTTGCACCCAGGGACAAGGCTGGCACCTACGGGCTTCAGGCGCGAGGCGGTGCCCTAGCAGAGCGCGTGGAAGGGGATTTCTTCAATGCCGTGGGGTTTCCACTCAACCGCTGCATGCGTGAGCTGGCTGCCATCTTCCCGGATGTGGGACCACACGTCCCTGTCAGCCAGCATCCGGCCACACCCCAATAATGAGGATTGTAGATGGAGAATGAGTATGTGAGTATTGCGGTAAATAAGGATCAGGATAAACAAATAGGCCGAATAGATGTTTAATCAGGGAGAAATAACTTACAACCTAGACAGATGAACACCAGGAAATTCAACCCGATCCTCTCCTGTCTGAGTCACGCCAGAAAGAGAGCCCCTTCCTGGCCCCCTCCGACCTCCTTCCTCAGGTCCTCTCCGCCCATCGCTCCACCCCCCAATGGGCGTAGTCAGTGCTACAGAAGGACTACCTCACTACAATTCCCCTTTTAGTCTAAAGAAAAGGTTTAGGCTTAATACAAAACTATATACAAAACAGTGAATAACAAGTGTGCTCTAAGAAAAGGAAAATCGAGAACAAAATGACCTACATATCTAGTCCTAGGGTGAGGGCATAATGGAGTTTACAATAGAGTTGTCCTAAGCTGGAAAACGTAAGTCTAGTACCTAATATATCTAACTAGGAAGAGAGAATAATAGTTGTGATAGTTTAATCTTCAACCTCATCAAGACCTGAGAAGGAAATTAACAATACTAGAGTAGACAGGAAATGCGGATGGACAACTTCCAAAAGGTGCAGCAAGGACAGAAACAGCAAGCCACCTGAACAGTCACCCTAGGTCTCACAGCGACGTTGGTACACCCAGATTTGGCTAAGGCCAAGAGAACTTGACAGACCACAACAACAGCAGGGAAATAGAATGGCTGTCTTATCCTGACTTGGCAAGGTCAAGCAGTCTTCTATAATTGTCTCCTGCAAGCACATAGGACTGCATGTCCAAATCAGTGGTCAAGATGGGGGCAATTCTATGCCCAACAGGCCATTAGCTGAGGCGAGATTGAACTCCAGCAGGAGCAACAACAGTGTCCAACATATTTTCGGGAAAGTGCACGGTGCTGTCAGGAGCAACAGTGTCTCATGTCAATGGAGTACTAATATTAAAACATTTAAATGCCATGTTCTGCATGTCTATGAAGTGATTGAAGATTAAGCATCTATATCTGACTAATCTCATAGGTACAGGAAATGTGAGTGAAGATAATCTGTAATACTCGGGAACTTAGCTAAAAAGACTCATTAAAACTTTCCTGAGTAAAGCAGGAACAAATACTTAAACAATATAACTATTTACATATACCTACATGTAAATCCCTAAAATAGAGGTAGAGTATAAGTGTCAAGACAAGAGGTAGAACTATAATGGGCAGCAAGATAAATATCCCAAATTGTATCAATATACAAAATGTCTTGAATACAGGAAAAGTATACATACATAGAATATGGTAAAAAATAATGTGCATAAAATATTATAAGTGGAAACATTTAACACAATATAACAAAATATAAACTTAATTTTACATAGCTTACCACATAGGAATACATAACAATGTAAGCTGTAAAATACTATCTCATTCATACTCAAATTCTCAAGGAAATAGGCTAATCTACTTATATCCCATCTAAACCATACCTTTACCCACCATTCCCTATTCCTGTCTAAAAGATAAACCTGAGTGTAAGCATCACCCAATCCCAAATAACTAAAACCAACCCGAAGACGATGACTATTATCCCAAAATTCCAAGGGTAGGGAAAGGGGGCGTAGTCATATTAAGATTACTTCCTGCTGAAATGGGACGATGGGGGGTGGAGAGGGGGCCAGGAAGGCGCTCTCTCTTTCTGGCGTGACTCGGACAGGAGAGGATCGGGTTGAATTTCCTGGTGTTCATCTGTCTAGGTTGTAAGTTATTTCTCCCTGATTAAACATCTATTCGGCCTATTTGTTTATCCTGATCCTTATTTACAGCAATATGTGAGTGACTGTCCGGGCGGGTATTCTGGTGAGAGAGTGACTGAAGGGGCGGGGCTTCTGGTGAGTTTGTGAAGCAGTGACCCATTTCCCATGATGCCCTTGGTGCATTGTGTTTGATTGACAGAGCAAGCTTCCCTCAAGTGCATCACTTCCCAGTGCTAGGACACAGGACATGGGGTGAGGTGTGTGGAGGCAGGGTTAGGGGACAGGCCCACCGAGGGGAGTACACCTAAACCCACCCCTGTGGCCCCGCCCCTCCTGATGTCCCGCCCTCACCATCTCCATGGGCCCTGCCCTTGCCACCACTGGGTCCTGCATGAGCATCTTCACCATCAGATGCCTGTGATGGACATTTGACATCAGGAGCAGGGTCAGAGGAGGCCCCACCACCTGCCTGCACTCTGATTTGCATATTCAAGAGCTGCCTGGAGACTCAGAAGACATCAAGTACAGAAACTGCTGGGGTTAATTTGCATGGCCACACCTCCAAATGACCTAACCTGCATGTATTTTCAGGTCAAAGTCCCAAACAGATAGGAATACTTGCATTCATTTGCATAGCAAAAGCATGCAAAGCAGCACAAATTTGCATATTAAAGTATATTTCCGAAACTGCGGTTTACTCATTTACATACTGAAATGTGAAGCCCCAATCAGACTGCCAGATTTTCAGGCTCTGTGCTTATTTGCATAATCAAAATTACTAGTGCATCCTTTACATAACAGTTTAGTAGCCTCATTTGCATATTTAAATGAGTGGCAGGGTTTTACTGCTCAGCATCAGGCCCCACCTCTTCAGGACTACCTTGGCTCACCTATCCCCTACCCCGAGGTCACAGTGTCCAAGGTCACAATCAGTGACCCTCTCCAGGCCCTGCCCTCAACCACACCAGGCCGTTCCCCACTTTCTCTCCTAGGGTCCCCGAGGGCAGGGCCGGGGTCTGGGTATTACCTATGGTGCAGACAGGACTTGGTCCGGGCAATGACATCACAGGAAATTGTGACCGTGATCAGGAAGTGCCCTCCTTCCCTACCCTCACCATCTCCACCCTCAGCTGGGCATGGCAGGAATCTCCTACCAAACTCTTAGGTTACCAAGCAGCAATGCTAGGACCCAGAGGGCGGTGGCCATGGTGAGCAGGTTATAAGAGTAAAAACCCTGAGGATGCTGAGTGTGGCCCCTGTGACATCACAGAACTCACCCCTCCAGGCCCTTGTGATGTCAGTCACCGCAGGCCCTGCCCCTCCAGCTGTCAATCACTACAGACCCCACCTCCTGCCTCTGGGCCATGAGGTCTGCTGAGGGTGTGATCTACAGGCTGACTGGGCGGGGCCATGTCAGCTATCTTCATAAAGGTAGAGGGGCAGGCTGCAAGCCGAGGGCGGGACTTCCTGGCAAGGGAAACCTGGCAGTAGAGACTCAGGTCAATCATCAAGGGTGGGGCATGACTACTTCTGCTCCCAGATCGCAGCAGCCAAGGATGACCTGAGCCAGGGCCATCAGGAACTTTTGTAACTGCTGTGGCTGGGACTGCATTTCCCAGCATCCTATGCGGCCACTTACTGCTGCGCTGCCCAGAGACTTCTGGGTTTGGATGTTCATGTCCAGGACTGCATTTCCTAGCATCCTGTGCGGTCGATTCCTGCTTTTATGCCCAGGGATTTCTGGTTTTCATCTGTACTGGCCAGGGACTGTAGTTCCCAACATGCTCTGCGGTGGCTTTCTCTTTTTCAGCAATGAAACTTCCAGTTTGTAGTTTTTGGAGGCCCAGGACTCCATTTCCCAGCATTCTCTGTGGCCACTTCCTGCTTCCCTGCCCAGGGACTTCTTATTTTCATCTTTGGCAGCCAAGGACTATATTTCCCAGCATGATTTGTGTCCGCTTTTCTATGAATGGACTTCCGGTTAAAAACTTTGGGGTCCAGAACTGCACTTCCCAGCATGCTGTGTGGCTGCTTCTTTCTTTTCTCCCCTTGACATTCTCTTCTGGACTTCAAGGACCCTAACTACAGTTCCCAGCATGTGCTGGGCTTGTTTCGATCTTTTCAGTTCCTAAACTTCTTCTGGTCTCTGAAGTTCCAGGACAACATTTCTCATCTTCCTGTGGTGCCGCGTCCTGTTTTTCAGTCCTGAAATTCCACCATTTAAAGGCACATAATAATTTAGAAATATTTGAGACTTAGAACAGTTGAATTTAAGTTGTATGAAGTTAGCTTACATTTACATAAAGTTAAGTTGAAATCGAATGTACAGATATATTATTCAGGACTGGGTAAATTGAGAAGGACAAGAGTGTGAAGCTATGTATAACATAGTCAGAGAAAAAAGATATTACAAAGAATAAAAGGCAAACGGTAAATGACTTACAGGTTCTGTTGGTGGCAGAAGCTGGCTAGACTCTTTCTGCCTAGATGGCTGATGTAGCAGAAAGAAGAACCATGGTGGGTAAAGCTAGGCCACATGGTCAAGATGGTGGCTGCCATAAACATATTCCCAACAGCTGAAAGAAATCCTAAAGTTTTGAGATGTAATTTTGTCTTGAGCAGATGCTGCCTCAGCCCAGCCCACCATGCTGAGACAGGTTGCAGCTGGGGCAGGCAGGAGAATTTGAGCGTGCCGGGAAGAGAACCGAAACAAGTTTAGGGAAAGAGATTGTTTAGCAGAGATATTAAAAAAAAAATGCCTTCCATCTATCTGTTCCCTGGCAGTAATTTGAAAGATCCCATAAAATATCGGGATCTAGAGAGCCGTTATGTGGCCAATTTGAATTATTTTCTAGGGCATATCTAGGCTACTTTTCAGTACAAAGGTAAATAAGTCTGGGTGACTTTACAAGGGGCATTAAGTGAAAGGGTTTTAAATTTTCTATCAGGCATCCCAGTGGAGTGGTGGGGGATATTTCCTTGGTCGGTTTATTCCCCATGGGTGGAGTGAAAGTGACCATGCAGTCTTGGAACTCATCAGCCCAAGAGTGTGGCCACAAGAGTGTGTCGCGAGAATGGCAGAGCGTTATTCAAAGCTCGTTAGCCCGAAAACGTTGCCAGGACCAACAGAGGCCGGAAATACTCAGCAGTCTGAGAGCAGAGCCAATATACCACACTGGGCAGTATGTCTTCCACCCATGGAATGTACCTGACCTTAAGGAATTGGGTTAAAATGTAAAAGGGTACCTTACCTAATTGAAGCCTGTGTGGGATGGTATTTCCAGTGAACGGGGGGGGGGGATGGTGGTGGAACGCTGGTATCTGAAACAAGATCCTGAGTGTCTCTGGCTGGCCGCCCACCAGCAGACAGCTGTCAGTGACCCTCAAGTAGAGCCTGCCTGGGTTTCGGCACCAATGTTGTTCTTTTGCTGTGCAGCTAATGCCTAAGAAACACAAACTCGAGACTCAGCGCCCACGTGGAGATTGTTGAGAGAAGGGAGAGAAAGAGGGGGTAGCTGGTGGCCAACTGAAAGCACGAGAGAAAGAGGGGGGTGTGGGGCACTTGCTTTAAAAGGGGAGGCTTGCACATGTGTAACTGAGTCCTCTGGCTGCCAGGTAAACCTTGAGCCGTCAGGTAAAGCTGATGTAGCAATGACATGGCCATGAGGGTCCCGCCCATCTTCAGGGTGTGGGGGGGTCAAATGGCTGCTAGTTCCTAACAATCAGATTACTAAGCGGAGTCACTATTTAGCTACACATGTAGTTAAGTGTAAGCCACTAGTTAGCCACAAACTAACCCACTAGTTAGCCACACATACTAGCTCACTAGTACCCACACACACCATGCCACTTGTTAGCCACATACTTAACTCACTATTTAGCCACACATATGAAGTCACTAGTTAGACAAACACCTAAATCAATAGTCAGCCCCACACCTATGTCACTAGTTAGCCACAAAAACTAAGCCACAAGTCCATCACACAAATAAAGCAGTACTTAGCCACACACACTAAGACAGTAGTTAATCATACACATAAGTTAATATTTAGCTACATCCCTAAGCAGTAATTAACCACATTGACTAAGTCACTAGTTAGCCACAAAGCTAGGTTACTAGTTAGCCACAGTCTCTATGTCTCTAGTTAGTTACACACAATATATCACTACTTACCCACCCATACTAAGTCAGTAGTCAGCCACACATCTAATTTACTAGCTAGTCACAAACACCAAGAAAATAGTCAGCCACACACACACTGAGATAGTAGTTAGCCATGCACCTATGTATTTCTATGTATTTAGTCAACTACACACCTAAGTCACTAGTTAGCTACCAACACTAGGTCACTAGTTATCCACACACATTAAATCAGTAGTTAGACACACACACTATGGCACTAGTTAGACACATACTAAGTCTGTCTAAAAGAAAAACAGCTCACACAAAGGTGGTCCCAGGACATGGGAATCAGGCCTTTATTCCCAGCAGCAGGCATTTGGAGATAGGAGTGACATGGCTGGACAGAGAGAGGAAGATAAGTTAGAGGAGCGAGTAGAGCATGCTGTGAGATGATTTTGTTTGAGAAGTTAGTCTGAGGGATTGAAGCGATAGCAGTCAATCTGAGTAGGCAGTGTGAGGACAGGAACACATCGCTTGTCTGAGAATAGGTAGAGATAACAACTCTAGTAGCCAGATACTCTGAATCTGTGATCCTTCAATTTTCACCTTCCCCTCCCTGTTAGATTACTGTGAGTTTTTATTATTAAGATCTATTAGAACTTGTGCTGGAAGTGATGTTCTCTCTGTGGAGGTGTGATATTTCAAGGTCAATAGAGGTAAAAATTTTAAATTAGTAAAATATTAACTTTATTTTTTTGAAAATTACATTGGTATCTTTTTAATGTTTTTAATTTGTAAATTTTTTTTATTATAACTTATCAAACCAGTTCCCTCCAACTTACTCCCACCCTCCTTCCCGTCCCAACTTCCCAGGCCCCCAGCCACTCTCTCCTCCCATCCAACCAACACTATACACGTAGGTGGATGCCTTCCAGGAGGGGTCATCTAAATCCTTCAAGTCATTTTAAGTAGACACTAAAATGTCTCTCCTGTCTCAGGTTTAATGGAGTTTCCCTCCATAGGGATTTTCCCCCAATGTCCTTTTTGCAACAGGGATACTTCCTGGTCCCTCTCTCTGAAGACCCTTAGACTGCACAGGCCTTTTAGCTGACACCCATGTTCAGGGGTCTGTGTAAGTCCCATGTTTGATTCCCAGCTGTAAGTCTGGAGCCCCATTAGCTCCTCCTTGTTCAAATCAGCTGTGTCTTTGGGTTTCTGCAATGTGGTCTTGTCCTCCCTCACCGCATATGGATTCAATTTTGGCTCAGTGTTTAGATGTCCAAGGTTGCTTCTGTTTCCATCAGCTACTAGATGAGGTCTCCATGATGGTGGATAAGTTAGACATTGATCTCATTGTCAGCGAAGAGAATTTATGGTAGCCTTTACACTGTTGCTCAAATTGTTAGTTGGGGTCATTCTTGTAGGGCTCTGTACATTTCTCTAGGTTCTGTTTCCTCTTCTAACCTATAATGGCTCCCTCTTTTATAGTCTCTTTCTCTCTTTTCTGTCCTCTGTTCTCCTCTCCTCTCCTCTCTTCTCTTCTCTTCTCAAGTCTATTCCTCCCCTGACCAAATGTTCCTAGACCCACAATCTTTCCTCTCCTCCCATTTTCCTTGTGCTAGTTCCCTCTCCACTCACTACCTGCCAATACCCACCCATATTGTCCCTTCCTGCTTCTGCGAGTGTCCTTATGTAAAACTGTTAGAATCCTCCTTCTATCCTAGTTTCTCTGGCAGTTTGATTTGTAGGCTGGTGAACCTTTGCAATATGTCTAAAATCCACATATGAGTGAATACATACCATGTTTCTCTTTCTGTGATTGGGATACCTCATTCAGGATGGTTTCTTCAAGTTCCATCCACTTGTCTGAGAGTTTCAAGATTCCATTGTTTCTACCCACCCCCACAGAGTAGTATTCCATTGTGTAAATGTGGCAAATCTTCTTTATTTATAATTAAGTTGAGGGGCATCTAAGTTGATCCCAGGTTCTTGCTATTATAAATAATATTGCTATGAACATAGGTGATCACAGGTCTTGGTTGCATGGATTGGGATCATTTGGGTATGTACTTAAGTGGGAGATTACTAGGTCTCGTGGTAGACTGATTCCCATTATCCTGAGAAACTACCATGCTAGTCTCCAAAATGGCTGTACAAGTTTGCAGTTCCACCTGAAGTGGAGGTGTGTACCCATTTCTGCACATCCTCTCAAGCATAAGTTGGCATTGCTGTTTCTAATTTTAGCAATTCTGACAGGAGTAAGATGGTATCTCAAAGTTGTTTTAGTTGGCATTTCCTTGACAGCTAAGGATGTTGAATAATTTCTTAAGTGTCTTAAATCATTTTTTATTTCCTCTATGGAGATTTATATCAAATACAGAGTCTCTGTATATTAATTGGTGCTGGCACAGCTGCGGGACAAGACCAGCAGCAGGTGGAAAACCTTACTCAGCATTTTTTGAAGATGCTTTCCTCATCCCATTGTATACTTTTAGCTGTTTTGTTAGTATGTGTTTGGGTTAATATCAGAATTTTCTATTCGATTTCATTGAGGTACTTGTCTATTTTTGTGCTAATACCAGGCTGTTTTCAGGACTATAACTCTGTAGTAAATCTTAAAGTCAGGGATAATGATCCCTCATGAAGTTCCATTATTATACAGGTCGTTTTGTCTATTCTGGTTCTTTTGGTTTTCAATATAAAGTAGATATTATACGTTCAAGGTCAGTGAAAGATTGTACTGGGATTTTAATGGAGATTGCATTGAATATGTAGATTGCTGTTGATAAGATCGCCATTTTTCTATGTTTTTTCTACCTATCCATGAGATTGGGACATCTTTACATTTTATGGTATTTTCTTTAAAGACAAAATTCTTATTATATAGGTCTTTCACTTCTTTGGTAAGTGATACCCCAAGATACTTTATGTTGTTTGTGGCTATTGTGAAGGGTGATGTTTCTCTGATTTCTTTAACAACCCCTTTGTTGACTGAATATGTAATGGCTACAGATTTTTTTTTAATTTAATCTTCTATCCTCATACTTTACTGAATGTATTTTTCAGCTGTAGGAGAATACTGGTAGAATTTTTTGGTTGCTTATGTAAACTATCATATCATCTGAAAATAGAGAAAGTTTGAGTCCTTCCTTACCAATTTGCATCCCGTTGAACTCCTTTTCTTGTCTTATTTGTTTAGCTAGCCCTTCAATTACAATAATGAAGAGATATGGAGAGATAGGGCAGCCTAATCTTTTTCCTGATTTTAGAGGAAACACCTTAAGCTTCTCTACATTCAGCTTGATATTTCCCATGGGTTTACTATATATTGCTTTTATTATGTTTACATAAATTCCTGTTATCCCTAATCTCCCCAAGACCTTTAACATGAAAGTATGTTGAATTTTGTCAAAGGTTTTTTTTTCTACATCTAGGGAGATTATTACGTGACGTTTCATTTTCAGTTTGTTTATATAGTGGTATATTTGATATATTTTCATATGTGAAACAATCCCTGTAAGCCAGAGATGAAGCCTACTTGATCATAGTAGATGATTTCTCTGACATATTCTTGGATTCAGTTTTCCCATATTTTCTTGAGTATTTTTGCATCAATGTGCATGAGGGATATTGGTCTGTAATTTTCTCTCTTATTTATGGCTTTGTGTGGATGGGCATCAAGGTGATTGTAGCCTCATAAAAAGAGTTTGGTAATGAACCTTCTTTTCTATTGTGTGGAACAATTTCAGGAGTATTAATATAGCTCTTCCATGAATTTTTGGTAGAATTCTTCACTGAAGAAGACATCTGGCTCTGGGATTTTTATGTTGGAAGGCTTTTCATTATTATTCCTACTTTGTTAGTTGTTATAGGGCAATTTAAGTTGCTTGTCTATTCTTGATTTAATTCTGGTAAGTAATAGTTATCCAGAAATTTGTCCATATCCTTTGAATTTTCAAATCTTGTGGAGTATAGGTTTTCAAAATATGACCTTAAAATTGTCTGCATTTCCTCAGTGTCTATTGTTATAGACACTGTGTCTACTTTTTCTTTCTGATTTTGTTAATTTTCATGTTCTCTCTATGCTTTTTGGTTAGTTTGGATAAAGGTTTCTCTACCTTGTTAATTTTCTCAAAAAACGAACTCTTTGTATCATTGATTTTTTTGTATTGTTTTCCTGTTTTTTATTTATTGTTTTTTAGAGACCCCCCCATTTCTTTTTGGCTCTGCTGCCTGTCCCACAACTATATATTGTGGAACAGGTTGGTCTTGAACTCACAGAGATAAGCTTCCATCTGCCTCCTGATCACCAGCATACTTGCCACCACCACCCAGCTTTTGGTACCTTTTTAAATGTCTTCTTTAAACATATTACTATTTTTATCACTATTTTGCTGCACTCCTATGTTTTTTAGATTTTACTTATTTCATTCTTTTTCTCAAGTGATGCTGATTATTGATTTCTGTGTAGAGCAAAGTTTCTTCTAACTGTGGCTTGTCTTATGCTGTGTAATTGAGAATTGTTTTGAACTCCTAATCCTGGCTTCTCCTGTACAGTGCTGGGAAGAAAATCCTACACTTCATTCCAGTTGGGCCCTTGCCTGGTCAGGGAGAAGGAAAATAGACCAGAAAATGAGTGAACTCCCAAGATCTCTGATTATTGTGGGGTCTTATAAATGAAGAGGGATTTGTGCAATGATTGAATTCATGTCCCACTTGGATACTGGTGGAGTCACAATGCAGAAAGGGAGAGGCAGGATGGAAGCTGAGGTTTCCTCCTTCAACAGTAGTTGAGGTGAGCAATGTAGAATTAGATAATCATTCCTAGAAAATCCATCATTGTCTCACAGGGCAGTTTCTTGGAATCCACAGATGAGGGCTATCAAGACTTTGGATAGAGGAGAGACCTTATCATGTATACAAATTACTATAATTACAGTATTTAGCCAAAACCAGTCTGGGTGAACTCTTGTGGACTATGTAACTGGACTATTTTTTTTTTTGTTCGTTTGGATGTACAGTCTGAGAGAAAAGGTTTGAGGAATACTTGGTGTGCTCTAACTGAAACCCCTAGTCTCTGGAGCACATGGCCATGAAGCTATTTTCAGCTTTTCAAAATATTTTTTTCAGATCATAGCTACATCATATCCACATATACTTTTCTGCCCACAAGCCCTGCCATGATTACTTGTGTTCTCTAATTCACAGCCTGCTTTTGTTAAACAGGAGTTTCACATTAAACACAGTGAATATTAGAAGGTGTCATACATTTGGCTGCAGTATTTCCCAGCTATGAGGTCAATGGTTACTGGCCAGTAACAATGAGTGTGTAACAAAATGTGCACACAAGGTACAGTGTGATTTTAATAATGAGCAGCTTGACTTCCAGGACAGTAGAAGAATGTATACTAAAACACAAACTTTCTGGATTAGGCCGCTATCTGCTGGGTGTGTAGTGCAGAGCTACAAGGTCTATGCAATCTGAGTCATTGATTTCTGATTCTCTGGTAGTGGGCTGCAAAATTTTAGGTCCAACTGGGTGGTCCCAGCCAATGCTGGACTCTGAGAAGCCTTCTTTCCATGATTCTCTTTTCCTTATGCTCTATCGAGTTGTACGGAAGAACACAGGTTACACTATTCTGAGTGTACGGTTTTCAAAGCAGGTCTGCTCAGATGTCATTTCTGCAAAATTTGTATGGACCATGAGACAGACTGGTGTTCTTTTGGTCCATGTGGTGACCTGGGCAGTTACCCTTGTCCTCTGAGCCTTCCTCTCCATGTGTTTCTTGGTTTGGGGGAGACTCTGCAGCCCTGGCATGGGTGGGTGTGTTGCTTATTATATAACTGTCCAGTGTGCATATGCATGCAATGCTGTTGGTGTGCATTGGGGGCTGACGCTGGATAACTGAAGGTCTGATTTCTTGAAGTTCTGAATATTCCATTCCACTTTCAGGTTTGCCTTATAAATATTTTAGAAAGTAGTAAAAAATGGTGATGTGGATGTCTCTCAGCAATACAAGATTATAATGTTTTTAACTCTCTGCTACCAAGAGTTACAATACTGTGTTAACTGACATTAAATTCCGGTGTACAAAATGATTCTCTATTCTGCAGAGATATCTCAGGTGTGTATGGTTTTGGGTAGGGATTTAGGTCAGGATCTTCACCTTGGGCCATAAACCACTTGGCAGGAAGTTGATTTTAAATTATTCTCCCATGTTGTCTGTGGAGTGCGCATCAGTGCGGCTAGGTTTACCTGAAACAATAAAGGGGTGTAAAGGTCTACAGAGCCATAGCAGGAGGTCAGCTCCTTTTGCATGGAGAGCTCTAGAACAGGGACATCCTGTCTTTGGAATAAATATCCATAGCTACAGGGTCAAAAGTGTCTAAGGGTCACTTTTAGTTGATTTAATTGGAGTGTTGAAGTCTGTGTTTATTTAATCTCTGTACACATGGATTCATAGATATCTGAATAACATTGGTCAAGATCACACTTTTCTTGGCTAAGTTTCTTTTGTACTTTATATTAATAGTTGATATTTTTTGACCTTTGCTCTTGGGATATTCTCTCTATCTCTTTTATTCTTTTACACATATTATAAATATTTTGATTGTTGTTGCTTTGTGGTAAGTATAAAAGTCATATTATGTTAGTTTGTGTACTGTGTTTTCATATTTCCATTGAGCATTCTGAGTATTTCCAAAAAAATTGTTACTGTGCCTTTGCAATCTGCATTTTGTTATTAATTGTTGTTCATTGTCATTGGATTGTATTCATTTCATGTTACAAACTTACCATGTATAGGATCTTAAATTCTGATACTTCATGTTCTGAAAACCATTATATAATTCTTTATTTATTTTGGTTTTATTGTTAATCTGTGGAAGAGATTTGGTTCATCAGGTAAAACATGTTGTGTATCTTGGCAAGAGACTCTGCACATTTTTTGGAGATGACCAGAGTTCAGAGACTTACACTCAACTTCACATCATTATCTACAATCCATAACCTGTATACTTATACAAACCATTTTTTCTCAAACTCATACATACAAAATATAGCAATAAACTTGAGAAAATGGTAAAGATTAGAATATCAATATTATTGCCCTAAATTCTAGTCTTGTACACTACAGTTTAGATTTTACACACTGCGCTGGAAATTGTAAAGCTACTTCTACTTGTACTTAATAATCAAAACATGGATTCAGATATGTGATTAATGATGAAAGATCAGAGAAGCAGAGCAGTCAAACCCTAGCTCTTATTTCTACTGAAGTACTCATACCAAAGGGGTGGGCAATTCTGATACTAGGAGTCTTCCCTCAGAAAACAATGAGCTTTTTTCTTCTTCCTCCTTATATTTCTTTCTCCTCCCATCCATATCTACCTCCCAATTTCAGGGATAAAGGAATGAGCCACCACTTGTCTCTCTTTCTCTTTTAGACTGGATCAATATGGTGTAGCCTGGGGTGGGAGTGAAATTACAGACATGCACCTGATTATGTCTCCCAAGTGCTAGTTTTAAGGTGTACTTCACCATGGCCTGTCCTCTATGGCTAAGCACTGCATAGCTCCACATTCTATTCTTAAAGCAAGTTTGTTTTTTGTTTATATATGTTTATGTTTGAAGAAGAGAATAGTTTCAGTCTGAATTGTATAATGATCTTTGCAAGCTCTTCACATTGTGTGGAGAGAGAAAGAGAGTTTGAAATTCTACTCTGCAGGAACCGAGCTGGGCCATCTACTGATGACATGGGAAAGTGACATTGAAATTAATGTCTGACTATGCAGTGTTGGCTTTTGCCTTTGGTTCCAGCACTGAGGAAATAGATGCAAGTGGATCTCTCTGATTTAGAGGTCAGCCTGGTCTACAGAATAAGTTCCAGGACAGTAGGGCCACAAAGGGAAACTCTGTCGCAAAAATAAAAATAAATAAATATATATATATATATATATATATAAATAAATATTAGACAGTTAATGAAAAAAAACTATTAGAAAACAACAACAACAAGATTAAAATTAAAATAAGAAATTCACCAGCACAGTTTACTAAGGAAGGAATAGGATGGCAAGAGCCACACAGGGAAATTCTGTCAAAAAAACCCAAAAACCAAATAATTTCCTATTTGTGCAGATCTCTGAAATGTCTAGGTCTGGAGTAAAAGCCAGAGTCAAAGGAGGTGCTGGGCCTGGTGTGTCTTTACGAACACGCTAACCCTTTAGGAAGAGCTCTTGGCAATCCAGCCTCACTAGCCAGGTACACTGAGCCAACACACAAGTCTCAGGTCTGGAAGGAGAATTCCTGGAGCCATGCTGCAGGCTTGCTTTTATATCAGAACAGGCACCAGAGGAATGATTGCTGCTCTGTGAGTGCTGCTGGGGAATGAAGGAGAACAGAAGCTGCAGCATGGTGAGTGAGTGGATTCAGAGGGTGGTATGGGGAGTCATGAATGTCTGTTTTGCAGGCCTTCTAGGAGGACGCTGGGCTTGAAAGTGCTGTCAAATTCAGTGTTCTGTTAGGTCCATTGTGGTCCTAGGAGCTTCCCCAACCAGGGTGTGGCTCAGGAATACTTTTGCTTGTGGGCTGCATCTGTGGAAAGGATTTTGATTATGCAGCAAGGTGAATAAATACTTTGAAGTCAGCTCCATTATGCTTTTGGTGCACAGGGATGGCAAGTTACCAAAGAAGGAGAGGTTCAGTTTGTCCAGTGCCTTCCAGAAGCTTTGCCCTTCACATCTAACATTTATGGGTAAGATACATGCAGAGTTACTACCATTTTTTTGCCATCAAAATAACTTAACTTCTGTTGTAAGAAATGAATAGAAAGATCTTATTTTGCATATCATTCTCACTTCCATCTCCCTCCCTCCTCCAGTGACCTCCCCATCCCATCCCACATACATTTCTCTGGGAGGCTGAGTTCTTTAGGAGGATTCATCAAAACCTGTCAAGACATTTGGGTTTGGCGCGGGCCCTCCTCCTTGTCTCTAGGCTAAGGGAGTATTCACACTTGGAGTTAATTTTGTGAAAGCTCTAAATGGCATTCTTTTTCTTAATTATATATATATATATATATATATATATATATATATGTATGTATATATATATATATGGATTTTTGTGTTACAGCATGATCTGGAATTTTCTTTTTTTAATGCTTGTTGTATTTTACTTTTCATCCTTTAATCCATTTGTTTATGCTTACTGATACATCATCGGCAGCGCCTGAATCTCTGTTTGTGGTGTGGCAGGACCTGAGATAATGGGCCCATTCCTGGCATAGCAGTGGTAGCCAAAATGTTGATACCAGCTGAAAAGATGGCTGCAGCATGGGCATTAGCAGCTTTGCTTCTGGACTCTATCATCTAGCATCCCTAGTACAATGTGAGATGCATTTATCATTCAGCAAATGCTCTGCCCATGTCTATAACTTTCCTAAACTTCTCCCTGAAAGATATTTGCACCCTAATCTTAATCGGTGATGGGTTGGCATTGTCTGTTGTTTAAACAATTCAAAGAATTAAATAAGTCAGTAATAGCTAAGTGTCACAATAAAGAGGTGATGTAGCATTTAACTGGCAGGGAAGCATGGCCAGACGCCAGTCGGTGAAGGATGTCATCATCATCAATTGAAACAGTGAATCATGAAATGTGATGATATTGCACATTACCGCCACAAGAGGGTGCTTTACAGGTCTCTTCATGGAATGGAACATTTTGGTTTACATAACTATACAAACATTTACATTATCTTGGGTATTAACAAGAATTGACAATTTAAATACTTTATTTATGTAATTAGATGATCTGTGGCACCAAATTCCAGGTGTCATGGATGATATAATCATTGTTTTATATAATTTAATAATCAAATAATGAGTACATGTAACATCATCCACTTCCCTAACATGGCTCCAACCAGACTCGTGAACGATCCTGTCGTGATTAATTTTAATATTTTAACTACATAATTAAGACTTAGATGTTCTATAATAATTGACTCCCACATCGTGGAACCACAATCCACTGATCATAGATTATCTAATGTCCTATTTTAATAATCAAATAACAACATTATCAGAGGATGTAATGGTCTGCAATTTCAACTCGACACAGTTGACTCTCACTTGACTCCCACATGTTTCAGTGAAACAACCAGGTTCATCCCTTATTTAATCGCAGAGTTGAGTAGTAAGTGGTTTAAATGCTGATATGTCGTTGCGCATGCAGGGCTTTAGAAGACATCACATATTTAATGTTGGATGGCAGCCGGCAAAGAGATGGCTTCCAATTCAATAATCCCTAGGTCTACTCTAACAAATGGATTATCGACATCCTGAAGGAAGTTAACAATGGAAAACTCACCTTTTGATGAAAAATTATGAGTCTTATTATCTTTTGTTCCATAGCTTTACTTCTTAGGATAGGGAACATTCATAAAGACAAACCTATGGACTGTTTCTCCACAGACTATGTTCTCTGAAAATTAGGGAATCTTGAATTTGGTAATCAGTAAAAGCTGTAGGCAAAATTCCAGAGATTTGGCTATGACTTGGTTAGGCGTATCAAATGCTGTCATGAAAAGTTTTAGGAGATAGTTATCTTGGGAGACTGTAATGTCCCATGATAATACTTTCTCGAAGCTGCTCTCTTGTCCTTGGCCCATCATACCAGGATACAGAAAGCAAGCAGAATTGCCAGGTAACATTCATGATCCAACATTCTGTCACATTCTAGTGCCCCTCCCACATGCTAAAAGTAGCATACCCACGGATGAACTCACCTTACAGCCTCACTGATTTTCGCACAAAAACAAAGCAGGGCTCTTTCCTTTTAGTTATACATCGTATTTACCAGTCTCTCAAACTACAACATGCCTATAGTGAAATAAGCATGAAAAGGAAAGCATCATTATGCCATTCAAGTACATTGATGAGTATTTTAAACCTGTTTTCTATGCTTCAATTTTCTAATTTCTGGAATGGAAACAATACAGTTAATCGCCTTTACCATAATCCTTTTCTCTTTATTGAAAATAAAATAAACTCCTCTGCATTCTCGTACCTTTAGAGGAGCTTGATCCCATGGTTTCTCAGAGTGGTTTCGATTTCCCTTTGGCTGATGACTAAGGATTTTGAGCAGTGTCTTATGTTTCTTTCAGTCATTTTGAATTCCTCAATTGACTGTTCTCTATTAAGTCCTGTACCCCGCTTTTTAATATGGTTACTTAGAATTATTTATTGTTGGTGGTGTGTCATGTTCACAGCCCGACATAGTTCATTAGATGAGATTCCCTGATCAAGAGATTATTCAGTTAATCCATTTTTCAAATCGGTGGTGACTGTGCCCTTCATGGGTCAGTTCTGTTGCAACCTCGCAGATAATGATGATGTGAAACAATACAGTTTTTTTTTTTTTTTTGAATCGTGTATTCATTCGATTGTTAAAAATCTCCAATTACTTAATCAGTAATCACTGGGAAACACAGTGTCCCTCATACTCTGGGCACTGCTTCTGGTACAGACCTCCTGCTGTGTCAGTCCCACAGCAGCCAAATGACAGATGACACCATCATCCATTGAAACCATGAATCATAAACTGTGATGATATTGCATATTAAAGCCACAAGAGGGATTAACACAGATTGTCAATTTAAATACATTAATTATGTAATTAGGTGATCTGTGGCACCAGATTCCAGGTGTCATGGACGATATAATCATTGTTTTATATAACTAAATAATCAAATAATGAGTTCATGTAACATCATCCACTTCCCTAAGGTGGCTCCAAACCAGGCTCATGAACGATGCTGTCGTGATTAATTTAAATATTTTAACTACATAATTGATATTAAGATGGTCTATAATAATTGCCTCCCACATCGCGTCACCACAATCCACTGATCATGGATTATCTAATGTCCAATTTTAATAAACAAATAACAACATAATGAGAGGATGAAATGGTCTGCCATGCTCCACACAATTGAATCTCAGTTGACTCCCACATGATTGTGGGAAACTCCCAGGTTCATCCCTTATTTAATCGCAGAGCAGAGTAGTAACATGTTTAAATGCTGAACTCTAATTGTGTATACAGGGTTTTTAGAAGATATCATATAATTAATGTTGGGCGGCTGCCTCAAAAGAAATGGACTGAAATCGAATATTCGCTAAGTCTACTCTAACAGACGGATTATCACCTTCCTGAAGGAATTCAACAATGTCAAACTCACCTTTTGATGAATAATTGTGAGTCTTATTATCTTTTGTTCTATAGTTTTACTTCTGAGGAGAGAGAGTATTCATAAACAGAAGTCTCTGAACTGTTTCTCCATGCCTATGTCCTCTGATGAGGTAATCTTGCATTTGGTAACCAGTAAAAGCTGTAGGTAAACTTCCAGAGGTGTGGCTATGACTTGGTTAGGCGAATCAAATGATGTCATGAAAAGTTTTAGGAGATAGTTATCTTGGGAGACTGTAATGTCCCAAGATAACTCTTTCTCGAAGCTGCTCTCTTGTCCTTGGCCCATGCTACCAGGATACAGAATGCAAGCAGGTTTGCCAGGCTACATTTATGAACCAACATTCTGTCACATTCTAGTGCCCCTCCCACAGGCTTAAAGTAGTATACCCACCAATGAACTAACCTTACAGCCTCACTGAGTTTCTCACAAAAACAAAGAAGGGCTCTTTCTTTTGAGTTCTACATATTTACCCCTCTCTCAAGCTACAACATGCCTATAGTGGCATAAGCATGAAAACAAAAGCATCATTGTGCCATTCAAGTACAATGATGAGTATTTTAAACCTGTTTTCTATGCTTCAATTTGCTAATTTCTAGAATGGAAACAATACAGTTAATTACCTCTACCATAATCCTTTTCTCTTTATTGAAAATAAAATAAACTCCTCTTCATCCTCTTACCATTAGAGGAGCTTGACCCCATGGTTTCTCAGAGTTGTGTAGATTTGCATTAGGCTGATGATTAAGGATTTTGAGCAGTGTCTTATGTTTCTTTCAGTCATTTTGGATTCCTCAATTGACTGTTCTCTATTAAGTCCTGTACCCCTCTTTCTAAGATGGTTGTTTAGAGTGATTAATTGTTGGTGGTGTGTCATGTTATTAGCCCGACAGAGTTCATTAGATGAGATTCCCTGATCAGGAGATTATACAGTTATTCCATTTTTAAAATCGGTGGTCACTGTGTCCTTCATGGGTCAGTTCTATTGCAACCTCAGTTTTTTAAAATCGTGTAATCATTTGATTGTTAAAAATGTACTACTACGTAATCAGTAATCACTCTACGAGGCAGTGTCCCCCATTCTCTGGGCACTGCTTCTGGTACCGATCTCCTGCTCTGTCAATCCCACATGACCATCATTACTTACAAAATCTAGTAAGTTAATAATTGGATAGTCCTCCATACTTAACTTTCATAAGATGGAACCAAACTCCAGTGATTGTCAAGGAAGGAGTACTTAGATGATTAAATACTGCTACGTGATTAAGTCCCATGGAGGAATGGCCCTACTCCAGTCAAGAAGAACAACATCTTCATCGATTCAAATAATTAATATATAATGAAAAATGATTGAATAATGTCATGGTGGTGCATATTTAAATCCCACATGGAGTAGTTAGACTGACCTCTTCCTGGAATAATGATTTATTTATAAAATTAAATTGATAATTAATTAGCTGGCGTTTTATATTAACACTGACGAGATGGCACCAAAGTCCTAAAACTATCGCTGATGTAATGACCTACTTACAGAGCTAAATGATGAAGTAATGAGATGATGTTACATCGTGTACTCACAAAATCTGACTCCAAAAGGGACTTAGGGTCCATAACATTACCTGTTTTTCAAATACGTTAATTAAATGATGAATTATTATTTAATTTCCTAGTTTAACAGGTAAATAAATAAGTGTACTATTAGATGATGCTATGTTCTGGCACGATGGACTCCCCTAAGGAGGCTTAAATCTTCCCTGGTAACTGAATACATAAGGACAGATTTTCATAATTCAATGAATAAACATTAAACTAGTGGATGGTGTTTTATGTGTGAAACCTAAAGATAGATCAATACTGAAGAGTCATTGAGTTCTTAATCATACATTTGAACAATAAAATGAATGAATGAAAAGATAATTTCTCATAATTCACCCCTAGAGAGATAACAAAATGATATCAACTTTGATTTAAATAAATAAATAATGAAACCACAAGAGACATTTTAACATCAACAAGGGGGCTCCAGACTCCACTCTTCCTGGAGTAGAAAAAGGCAGATTTAAATAATGAAAGCATCAGATTGTTAGATCGTCTGTCACACTTGAGTCACACAAGGTGGCACCACACTTCAGGGTTCACAGATTATATAATGAAACAATTTAATGATTACATCTTCACATATCTAAGTCGTTGAACTTTTTCGTATCATCAATACCTGGGCAGACTTGCCAGATATGAAAACGGATGCTGTCATCAGGGATTTTTAATATTCCATCAGTTAATCGTCAGATAATCATACTTTCTTGCCTGGTGAATTCTGTTGGCCTGACATCCTCACCGGTGCCTAAATCTCTGTTGTGTTGCGGCAGGACCTGAGGTAATTGGCCCATTCCTGGCATACCAGTAGTAGCCAAAATGTTGATATCAGCTGAAAAGGTGGCTGCAGCAGGGGCACCAACAGCGTAGCTGAGAGAGAGATGTTCTTCCGTGTTCTGAGTCGTCATCCTTTTGCCAGGTCTCGGTGATGGTGCCGACCTGCTAGTGCCACTACATCTTCTAGACGTAGACCACAACCGATGTGAAGATGTGGAGGAAGAGCAAGTAGTCAACACCCAGACCACCATGCAGACCTTGGTAAAGTTCTTTTAATTCTCGGAGGGTACCAAGCAATCTTCTGGACTCTGTTCTCCAGCATTACTAGTGGCCTGGAAGACGCATAGACATTCAGAACATGCTCTGCCCATGTCTACAAGTTTCCTAAATTGTCCCTGACAGATATTTGCAACCTAAAAATGATCGGTGTTGGCATTGTCTGTCGTTTAAGTAATTTAAAGAATTAAATAAGTCAGTGATAGCTAACTGTCCCAATAAAGAGGTGATGTAGTATTTAACTGGCAGGGAGGTATGGCCAGACTCCAGTCATGAAGGATGTCATCATCATGGAGTCAATGAATCATAAAATGTGTAGATATTGCACATTATCTCCACAAGAGGAAGCTTTACAGGTCTCTTCATGGAATGGAGGATTGTTGTCTACATAAGTGTACAAATGTTTACATTATCTTGGGGATTAACACAGATTGTCAATTTAAATTCATTAATTATGTAATTAGATGATCTGTGGCACCAGATCAGGTGTCATGGACGATATAATCATTGTTTTATCTAATTAAATAATCAAATAATGAGTTCATGTAACATAATCCACTTTCCTAGGTGGCTCCAAACCAGGCTCATGAATGATGCTGTCGTGATTAATTTAAATATTTTAACTACACAATTGATATTAAGATGGTCTATAATAATTGCCTCCCACATCGTGTCACCGCAATCCACTGATCATGGATTATCTAGTGTCCTATTTTAATAATCAAATAACAAGATAATGAGAGGATGAAATGGTCTGCCATGCTCCACATAATTGCCTCTCAGTTGACACCCACATGATTGTGGGAAACTCCCAGGTTCATCCCTTATTTAATCGCAGAGCAGAGTAGGAACATGTTTAAATGCTGAACTGTCATTGTGTATGCAGGGTTTTTAGAAGATATCACATATTTAATGTTGGGCGGCTGCCTCAAAGAGATGGACTGAAATCCAATAATCACTAAGTCCACTCTAACAAACGGATTATCACAATCCTGAAGGAAGTCAACAATGGCAAACTCACCTTTTGATGAATAAATGTGAGTCTTATTATCTTTGTGTCCATAATATTACTTGTTAGGAGAGAGAATTCATAAACAGAAGACTTTGAACTGTTTGTCCACAGACGATGTTCTCTCATGATCAGGTAATCTTGAATTTGGTAACCAGTAAAAGCTGTAGACAAACTTCCAGAGATTTGGCTGTGACTTGGTTAGGCGAATCAAATGCTGTCATTGAAAGTTTTTGGAGATAGTTATCTTGGGAGACTGTAATGTCCCATGATAACTCTTTCTCAAGCTCCTCTCTGGTCCTTGGCCCATGCTACCAGGATACAGTATGCAAGCAGGGTTGCCAGGTAACATTTATGAACCACAACATTCTGTCAATTCTAGTGCCCTTCCCATATGCTAAAAGCAGCATACCCACCGATGAACTAACCTTATCACCCCACTGAGTTTTACATATATACCCATCTCTCAAGCTACAAAATGCCTATAGTGACATAGGCATGGCAATGAAAGCATCATTATGCCATTCAAGTACAATGATGAGTATTTTGAACCTGTTTTCTATGCTGCAATTTTCTAATTTCTAGAAAAGAAACAATACAATTAATCGCATCTACCATAATCCGTTTCCCTTTATTGAAAATAAAATAAACTCCTCTTCATCCTCTTACCTTTAGAGGAGCTTGATCCCATGGTTTCTCAGAGTTGTGTAGATTTGCATTAGGCTGATGATTAAGGATTTTGAGCAGTGTCTTATGTTTCTTTCAGTCATTTTGGATTCCTCAATTGACTTTTCTCTATTAAGTCCTGTATCCTACTTTCTAATATGGTTATTTAGAGTGATTAATTGTTGGTGGTGTGTCATGTTATCAGCCCGACAGAGTTCATTAGATGAGATTCCCTGATCAGGAGATTATTCAGTTATTCCATTTTTAAAATCAGTGGTCACTGTGTCCTTCATGGGTCAGTTCTGTTGCAACCTGTCAGAAACTGATGATGCGAAACAGTACAGTTTCGTGTAATCATTCGATTGTTAAAAATCTACTATTACGTAATCAGTAATCACTGCATAAGGCAGTGTCCCCCATTCTCTGGGCACTGCTTCTGGTACCGATCTCCTGCTCTGTCAATCCCACAACAGCCACATGAGGGATGACACCATCATTACTTATGCAATCAAGTAAGTTAAAAATCGGATAGTCCTCCATACTTAACTTTCAAAAGAGGGAACCATACTCCAGTGATTGTCAAGGAAGTAGTACTTAGATGATTAAATAATGCCACGTGATTAACTCCCATGGAGGAATGGCCCGACTCCCGTCAAGAAGAACAACATCTTCATCGATTGAAATAATTAATATATAATGAAAAAATGATTGAAAAATGACATGGTGGTACACACTTAAATCCCACATGGAGTAGTCAGAATGATCTCTTCCTGGAATAATGATGTTTTTAAAAAATTAAATTGATAATTAATTAGTGGGCCTTTTATAGTAACACTGACGAGATGGCACCAAAGTCCTAAACCTATCGCTGATGTAAAGATCTATTTACACAGCTAAATGATGAAGTAATGAGATGATATTACATCATCAACTCCCACAATCTGACTCCAAAAGGGACTTAGGGTCCATAACATTACCTGTCTTGTAAATACGTCAATTAAATGATGAATTATTACCTAATTTCCTAGTTTAACAGTTAAAGAAGCAAGTGTAGTATTAGATTATGTGATGGTCTGGTACAACGGTCTCCCCTAAGGAGGCTCAAAACTCCAGTGATCACTGAATACATAATGACAGATTTTCATAATTAAATGAATAAACATTAAACAAGTGGATGGTGTTTTATGCGTGAAGCCTAAATGATTGCTCAATACTGAATAGACATTGAGTTCTTAATCTTAGATTTGAACAAAAAATGAATGAATATAGAGAAAGTTTCTCATAATTCACCCTTAGAGAGATAACAAAATGATATCAACATTGATTTCAATAAGGAAAGGAAGAAAGAAAGAAAGAATTCCCAAGATACTATTTAACACCAACATGGTGGATCAAGACTACACTCTTCCTGGAGTAGAAAAAGACAGATTTGAAGAATGAAATAATCAGATATTTAGATAGTCTGTCACACTTCAGTCACACAAGGTGGCGCCAAACTTCAGGGATCACAGATTATATAATGAAAGAATTTAATAATTACATCGTTAAATATGTAAGCCGTTGACCTTTTTTTGTAACATCAATTCCTGGGCAGACTTGCCAGGTATGAAACTGTAGGCTGTCATCACACAATTTTAAAATGCCATCAGTTAATCGTCAGATAATCATACTGTCTTGCGTGATGAATTGGCTTGAACTCATCACAAGCGCCTGAATCTCTGTTGTGTTGTGGCAGGACGTGAGATAATGGGCCCAATTCTGGCATAGCAGTAGTAGCCACAATGTTGATAACAGCTGAAAAGATGGATACAGCAGGGGCATCACCAGCATAGCTGAGAGAGAGATGTTCCTCCGTGTTCTGAGTCGTCATCTTTTTGCCAGGTCTCGGTGATGGTGCCGACCTCCTAGTGCCACTCCTTCTTCTCATGGCAGATCACAACCAGTGTGAAGATGTGGAGGAAGAGCAGGTAGTCAACACCCAGACCACCGTGCCGGCCTTGATGAAGTCCTTGTACTTCTCGGAGGTCACCGTGCAACATTCTGGACTCAATCACCCAGCATCCCTCGCACTCTGGGAGATGCATAGATCATTCAGAAAACGCTCTGTCCATGTCTACAACTTTCCTAACCTTGTCCCTGACAGGTATTTGCACCCTAACCGTAATCGGTGATGGCACTGTCCTTCGTTTGCATAATTTAAAGAATTAAATAAGTTAGTAATAGCTAACTGTCACAATCAATAGGGGATGTAGCATTTTACTGGCAGGGAAGCATGGCCAGACTCCATTCATGAAGGATGTCATCATCACCAATTGAGTCAATGAATCATAAAATGTGTAGATATTGCACATTATCTCCACAAGAGGGAGCTTTACAGGTCTCTTCATGGAATGGAGGATTGTTGTTTACATAAATGTACAAATATTTACATTATCCTGGGGATTAACACAGATTGTCAGTTTAAAGTAATTAATTACGTAATTAGGTGATCTGTGGCACCAGATTCCAGGTGTCATGGACGATAAAATCATTGTTTTATATAATTAATAATCAAATAATGAGTTCATGTAACATCATCCACTTCCCTAAGGTGGCTCCAAACCAGGCTCATGAACGATGCTGTCGTGATTAATTTAAATATTTTAACTACATAATTGATATTAAGATGGTCTATAATAATTGCCTCCCACATCGCGTCACCACAATCCACCGATTATGGATTATCTAATGTCCAATTTTAATAAACAAATAACAACATAATCAGAGGATGAAATGGTCTGCCATGCTCCACACAATTGAGTCTCAGTTGACTCCCACATGATTGTGGGAAATTCCAAGTTTCATCCCTTATTTAATCGCAGAGCAGAGTAGTAACATGTTTAAATGCTGAACTCTCATTGTGTATGCAGGGATTTTAGAAGATATCACATATTTAATGTTGGACGGCTGCCTCAAAAGAGATGGACTGAAATCTAACAATCGCTAAGTCTACTCTAACAAACGGATTATCACCTTCCTGAAGGAATTCAACAATGTCAAACTCACCTTTTTGATGAATAATCGTGAGTCTTATTATCTTTTGTTCCATAGTTTTACTTCTGAGGAGAGAGAGTATTCATAAACAGAAGTCTCTGAACTGTTTCTCCACAGCCTATGTCCTCTGATGAGGTAATCTTGCATTTGGTAACCAGTAAAAGCTGTAGGCAAACTTCCAGAGGTATGGCTATGACTTGGTTAGGCGAATCAAATGCTGTCATGAAAAGTTTTAGGAGATAGTTATCTTGGGAGAATGTAATGTCCCAAGATAATTCTTTCTCGAAGCTGCTCTCTCGTCCTTGGCCCATGATACCAGGATACAGAATGCAAGCAGGGTTGCCAGGCTACATTTATGAACCAACATTCTGTCACATTCTAGTGCCCCTCCCACAGGCTTAAAGGAGTATACCCACCGATGAACTAACCTTACAGCCTCACTGAGTTTCTCACAAAAACAAAGCAGGGCTCTTTCTTTTGAGTTCTACATATTTACCCATCTCTCAAGCTACAACATGCCTATAGTGACATAAGCATGAAAACGAAAGCATCATTGTGCCATTCAAGTACAATGATGAGTATTTTAAACCTGTTTTCTATGCTTCAATTTGCTAATTTCTAGAATGGAAACAATACAGTTAATCGCCTCTACCATAATCCTTTTCCCTTTCTAGAAAATAAAATAAATTCCTCTTCATCCTCTTACCATTAGAGGAGCTTGACCCCATGGTTTCTCAGAGTTGTGTAGATTTGCATTAGGCTGATGATTAAGGATTTTGAGCAGTGTATTATGTTTCTTACAGTCATTTTGGATTCCTCAATTGACTTTTCTCTATTAAGTCCTGTATCCTGCTTTCTAATATGGTTATTTAGAGTGATTAATTGTTGGTGGTGTGTCATGTTATCAGCCCGACAGAGTTCATTAGATGAGATTCTCTGATCAGGAGATTATTCAGTTATTCCATTTTTAAAATAGGTGGTCACTGTATCCTTCATGGGTCAGTTCTGTTGCAACCTCTCAGAAACTGATGATGCGAAACAGTACAGTTTTTTAAAATCGTGTAATCATTCGACTGTTAAAAATCTACTATTACGTAATCAGTAATCACTGCATAAGGCAGTGTCCCCCATTCTCTGGGCACTGTTTCTGGTACTGATCTCCTGCTCTGTCAATCCCACAACAGCCACATGAGGGATGACACCATCATTACTTACGCAATCAAGTAAGTTAAAAATTGGATAGTCCTCCATACTTAACTTTCAAAAGATGGAACCATACTCCAGTGATTGTCAAGGAAGTAGTACTTAGATGATTAAATAATGCCATGTGATTAACTCCCATGGAGGAATGGCCCGACTCCCGTCAAGAAGAACAACATCTTCATCGATTGAAATAATTAATATATAATGAAAAAATGATTGAAAAATGACATGGTGGTACACACTTAAATCCCACATGGAGTAGTCAGAATGATCTCTTCCTGGAATAATGATGTTTTTAAAAAATTAAATTGATAATTAATTAGTGGGCCTTTTATAGTAACACTGACGAGATGGCACCAAAGTCCTAAACCTATCGCTGATGAAAAGATCTATTTACACAGCTAAATGATGAAGTAATGAGATGATATTACCTCATCAACTCCCACATTCTGACTCCAAAAGGGACTTAGGGTCCATAACATTACCTGTCTTGTAAATACGTCAATTAAATGATGAATTATTACCTAATTTCCTAGTTTAACAGTTAAAGAAGCAAGTGTAGTATTAGATTATGTGATGGTCTGGTACAACTGTCTCCCCTAAGGAGGCTCAAAACTCCAGTGATCACTGAATACATAATGACAGATTTTCATAATTAAATGAATAAACATTAAACAAGTGGATGGTGTTTTATGCGTGAAGCCTAAATGATTGCTCAATACTGAATAGACATTGAGTTCTTAATCTTAGATTTGAACAAAAAATGAATGAATATAGAGAAAGTTTATCATAATTCACCCTTAGAGAGATAACAAAATGATATCAACATTGATTTCAATAAGGAAAGAAGAAAGAAAGAAAGAATTCCCAAGATACTATTTAACACCAACATGGTGGATCAAGACTACACTCTTCCTGGAGTAGAAAAAGACAGATTTGAAGAATGAAATAATCAGATATTTAGATAGTCTGTCACACTTGAGTCACACAAGGTGGCGCCAAACTTCAGGGATCACAGATTATATAATGAAAGAATTTAATAATTACATCTTTAAATATGTAAGCCGTTGACCTTTTTTTGTAACATCAATTCCTGGGCAGACTTGCCAGGTATGAAACTGTAGGCTGTCATCACACAATTTTAAAATGCCATCAGTTAATAGTCAGATAATCATACTGTCTTGCGTGATGAATTGGCTTGAACTCATCACAAGCGCCTGAATCTCTGTTGTGTTGTGGCAGGACGTGAGATAATGGGCCCAATTCTGGCATAGCAGTAGTAGCCACAATGTTGATAACAGCTGAAAAGATGGCTACAGCAGGGGCATCACCAGCATAGCTGAGAGAGAGAGATGTTCCTCCGTGTTCTGAGTCGTCATCTTTTTGCCAGGTCTCGGTGATGGTGCCGACCTCCTAGTGCCACTCCTTCTTCTCATGGCAGATCACAACCGGTGTGAAGATGTGGAGGAAGAGCAGGTAGTCAACACCCAGACCACCGTGCTGGCCTTGATGAAGTCCTTGTACTTCTCGGAGGGCACCGTGCAACATTCTGGACTCAATCACCCAGCATCCCTCGCACTCTGGGAGATGCATAGATCATTCAGAAAACGCTCTGTCCATGTCTACAACTTTCCTAACCTTGTCCCTGACAGGTATTTGCACCCTAACCGTAATCGGTGATGGCACTGTCCTTCGTTTGCATAATTTAAAGAATTAAATAAGTTAGTAATAGCTAACTGTCACAATCAATAGGGGATGTAGCATTTTACTGGCAGGGAAGCATGGCCAGACTCCATTCATGAAGGATGTCATCATCACCAATTGAGTCAATGAATCATAAAATGTGTAGATATTGCACATTATCTCCACAAGAGGGAGCTTTACAGGTCTCTTCATGGAATGGAGGATTGTTGTTTACATAAATGTACAAATATTTACATTATCCTGGGGAGTAACACAGATTGTCAGTTTAAAGTAATTAATTACGTAATTAGGTGATCTGTGGCACCAGATTCCAGGTGTCATGGACGATAAAATCATTGTTTTATATAACTAAATAATCAAATAATGAGTTCATGTAACATCATCCACTTCCCTAAGGTGGCTCCAAACCAGGCTCATGAACGATGCTGTCGTGATTAATTTAAATATTTTAACTACATAATTGATATTAAGATGGTCTATAATAATTACCTCCCACATCGCGTCACCACAATCCACCGATTATGGATTATCTAATGTCCAATTTTAATAAACAAATAACAACATATTCAGAGGATGAAATGGTCTGCCATGCTCCACACAATTGAGTCTCAGTTGACTCCCACACGATTGTGGGAAATTCCAAATTTCATCCCTTATTTAATCGCAGAGCATAGTAGTAACATGTTTAAATGCTGAACTCTCATTGTGTATGCAGGGTTTTTAGAAGATATCACATATTTAATGTTGGACGGCTTCCTCAAAAGAGATGGACTGAAATCTAACAATCGCTAAGTCTACTCTAACAAACGGATTATCACCTTCCTGAAGGAAATCAACAATGTCAAACTCACCTTTTTGATGAATAATCGTGAGTCTTATTATCTTTTGTTCCATAGTTTTACTTCTGAGGAGAGTATTCATAAACAGAAGTCTCTGAACTGTTTCTCCACAGCCTATGTCCTCTGATGAGGTAATCTTGGATTTGGTAACCAGTAAAAGCTGTAGGCAAACTTCCAGAGGTATGGCTATGACTTGGTTAGGCGAATCAAATGCTGTCATGAAAAGTTTTAGGAGATAGTTATCTTGGGAGACTGTAATGTCCCAAGATAACTCTTTCTCGAAGCTGCTCTCTCGTCCTTGGCCCATGATACCAGGATACAGAATGCAAGCAGGGTTGCCAGGCTACATTTATGAACCAACATTCTGTCACATTCTAGTGCCCCTCCCACAGGCTTAAAGGAGTAAACCCACCGATGAACTAACCTTACAGCCTTACAGAGTTTCTCACAAAATCAAAGCAGGGCTCTTTCTTTTGAGTTCTACATATTTACCCATCTCTCAAGCTACAACATGCCTATAGTGACATAAGCATGAAAACGAAAGCATCATTGTGCCATTCAAGTACAATGATGAGTATTTCAAACCTGTTTTCTATGCTTCAATTTGCTAATTTCTAGAATGGAAACAATACAGTTAATCGCCTCTACCATAATCCTTTTCCCTTTCTTGAAAATAAAATAAATTCCTCTTCATCCTCTTACCATTAGAGGAGCTTGACCCCATGGTTTCTCAGAGTTGTGTAGATTTGCATTAGGCTGATGATTAAGGATTTTGAGCAGTGTCTTATGTTTCTTTCAGTCATTTTGGATTCCTCAATTGACTTTTCTCTATTAAGTCCTGTATCCTGCTTTCTAATATGGTTATTTAGAGTGATTAATTGTTGGTGGTGTGTCATGTTATCAGCCCGACAGAGTTCATTAGATGAGATTCTCTGATCAGGAGATTATTCAGTTATTCCATTTTTAAAATAGGTGGTCACTGTGTCCTTCATGGGTCTGTTCTGTTCCAACCTCTCAGAAACTGATGATGTGAAAAAGTACAGTTTTTAAAAATCGTGTAATCATTCGATTGTTAAAAATCTACTATTACGTAATCAGTAATCACTGCATGAGGCAGTGTCCCCCATTCTCTGGGCACTGCTTCTGGTACCGATCTCCTGCTCTGTCAATCCCACAACAGCCACATGAGGGATGACACCATCATTACTTACGCAATCAAGTAAGTTAAAAATTGGATAGTCCTCCATACTTAACTTTCAAAAGATGGAACCATACTCCAGTGATTGTCAAGGAAGTAGTACTTAGATGATTAAATAATGCCACGTGATTAACTCCCATGGAGGAATCGCCCGACTCCCGTCAAGAAGAACAACATCTTCATCGATTGAAATAATTAATATATAATGAAAAATGATTGAAAAATGACATGGTGGTGCACACTTAAATCCCACATGGAGTAGTCAGAATGATCTCTTCCTGGAATAATGATGTTTTTAAAAAATTAAATTGATAATTAATTAGTGGGCCTTTTATAGTAACACTGACGAGATGGCACCAAAGTCCTAAACCTATCGCTGATGTAAAGATCTATTTACACAACTAAATGATGAAGTAATGAGATGATATTACATCATCAACTCCCACAATCTGACTCCAAAAGGGACTTATGGTCCATAACATTACCTGTATTGTAAATATGTCAATTAAATGATGAATTATTACCTAATTTCCTAGTTTAACAGTTAAAGAAGCAAGTGTAGTATTAGATTATGTGATGGTCTGGTACAACGGTCTCCCCTAAGGAGGCTCAAAACTCCAGTGATCACTGAATACATAATGACAGATTTTCATAATTAAATGAATAAACATTAAACAAGTGGATGGTGTTTTATGCGTGAAGCCTAAATGATTGCTCAATACTGAATAGACATTGAGTTCTTAATCTTAGATTTGAACAAAAAATGAATGAATATAGAGAAAGTTTCTCATAATTCACCCTTCGAGAGATAACAAAATGATATCAACATTGATTTCAATAAGGAAAGGAAGAAAGAAAGAAAGAATTCCCAAGATACTATTTAACACCAACATGGTGGATCAAGACTACACTCTTCCTGGAGTAGAAAAAGACAGATTTGAAGAATGAAATAATCAGATATTTAGATAGTCTGTCACACTTGAGTCACACAAAGTGGCGCCAAACTTCAGGGATCACAGATTATATAATGAAAGAATTTAATAATTACATCTTTAAATATGTAAGCCGTTGACCTTTTTTTGTAACATCAATTCCTGGGCAGACTTGCCAGGTATGAAACTGTAGGCTGTCATCACACAATTTTAAAATGCCATCAGTTAATAGTCAGATAATCATACTGTCTTGTGTGATGAATTGGCTTGAACTCATCACAAGCGCCTGAATCTCTGTTGTGTTGTGGCAGGACGTGAGATAATGGGCCCAATTCTGGCATAGCAGTAGTAGCCACAATGTTGATAACAGCTGAAAAGATGGCTACAGCAGGGGCATCACCAGCATAGCTGAGAGAGAGAGATGTTCCTCCGTGTTCTGAGTCGTCATCTTTTTGCCAGGTCTCGGTGATGGTGCCGACCTCCTAGTGCCACTTCTTCTTCTCATGGCAGATCACAACCGGTGTGAAGATGTGGAGGAAGAGCAGGTAGTCAACACCCAGACCACCGTGCCGGCCTTGATGAAGTCCTTGTACTTCTCGGAGGGCACCGTGCAACATTCTGGACTCAATCACCCAGCATCCCTCGCACTCTGGGAGATGCATAGATCATTCAGAAAACGCTCTGCCCATGTCTCCAACTTTCCTAACCTTGTCCCTGACAGGTATTTGCACCCTAACCGTAATCGGTGATGGCACTGTCCTTCGTTTGCATAATTTAAAGAATTAAATAAGTTAGTAATAGCTAACTGTCACAATCAATAGGGGATGTAGCATTTTACTGGCAGGGAAGCATGGCCAGACTCCATTCATGAAGGATGTCATCATCACCAATTGAGTCAATGAATCATAAAATGTGTAGATATTGCACATTATCTCCACAAGAGGGAGCTTTACAGGTCTCTTCATGTAATGGAGCATTGTTGTTTACATAACTTTACAAATATTTACATTATATTGAGGATTAACACAGATTGTCAATTTAAATTCATTAATTATGTAATTAGATGATCTGTGGCAATAGATTCCAGGTGTCATGGACAATATAATCGTTGTTTTATATAATTAAATAATTAAATAATGAGTTCATGGAACATCATCTACTTCCCTGAGGTGGCTCCAAACCAGGCTCATGAATGATGCTGTGGTGATAAATTTAAATATTTTAACTATATAATTGACATGAAGATGGTCTATAATAATTGCCTCCCACATCGTGTCACCACAATCCACAGATCATGGATTATCGAATGTCCTATTTTAATAATCAAATAACAACATAGTCAGAGGATGAAATGGTCTGCCATACTACACACAACTAACTCTCTGTTCATTCCCACATGATTGTGGGAAACTCCCAGGTTCATCCCTTATTTAATCGCAGAGCAGAGTAGTAACATGTTTAAATGCTGAACTGTCATTGTGTATGCAGGGTTTTTAGAAGATATCACATATTTAATATTTGGCGGCTGCCTCAAAAGAGATGGATGAAATCCAATAATCACTAAGTCTACTCTAACAAATGGATTATCAGCTTCCTGAAGGAAGTCAACAATGGCAAACACACCTTTTGATGAATAACGGTGAGTCTGATTATCTTTTGTTCCATAGTTTGACTTCGTAGGAGAGAGAGTATTCATAAACAGAAGACGTTGAACTGTTTCTCCACAGACTAAGTTTTCTGATGATTAGGTAATGATGAATTTGGTAACCAGGAAAAGCTGTATGCACACTTACAGAGGTGTGGCTGTGACTTATTTAGGCAAATCAAATGCTGTCATTAAAAGTTTTAGGAGATAGTTATCTTGGGAGACTGTAATGTCCCATGATAACACTTTCTCGAAGCTGCTCTCTGGTCCTTGGCCCATGTTACCAGGATACAGAATGCAAGCAGGGTTGCCAGGCAACATTTATGAACCAACATTCTGTCACATTCTAGTGCCCCTCCCCCATGCTAAGAGGAGTATACCCAACGATGAACTAACCTTACAGCCTCACTGAGTTTCTCACAAAAACTAAGCAGGACTCTTTCTTTTGAGTTCTACATATTTACCAGTCTCTCAAGCTACAACTTGCCTATAGTGACATAAGCATGAAAACGAAAGCATCATTGGGCCATTCGAGTACAATGATGAGTATTTTAAACCTGTTTTCTATGCTTCAATTTTCTAATTTCTAGAACATAAACAATACAATTAATCACCTCTATAATAATCCTTTTCCCTTTATTGATAATAAAATAAACTCCTCTTCATCCTCTTTCCTTTACAAGAGCTTGATCCCATGGTTTCTCAGAGTTGTTTAGATTTGCATTAGGCTGATGATTAAGAATTTTGAGCAGTGTCTTATGTTTTTTTCAGTCATTTTGGATTCCTCAATTGACTGTTCTCTATTAAGTCATGTACCCTGCTTTCTAATATGGCTATTTAGAGTGATTTATTGCAGGTGGTGTGTCATGTTATCAGCCCGACAGAGTTCATTAGATGAGATTCCCTGATCAGGAGATTATTCAGTTATTCCATTTTTAAAATCGGTGGTCACTGTGTCCTTCACGGGTCAGGTCTGTTGCAACCTCTCAGAAACTGATGATGCGAAAGACTACCGTTTTTTAAAATCGTGTAATCATTCGATTGTTAAAAAAATCTACTAGTGTAATCAGTAATCACTGTATAAGGCAGTGTCCCCCATTCTCTGGGCACTGCTTCTGGTACCGATCTCCTGCTGTGTCAATCCCACAGCAGACAAATGACGGATGACACCATCATTACTTACGCATTCAAATAAGTTAATAATTGGATAGTCCTCCATTCATAACTTTCAAAATAGGGAACCAAACTCCAGTGATTGTCAAGGAAGTACTACTTAGATAATTAGATAATGCCACATGATTAACTCCCATGGAGTAATGGCCCTACTCCAGTCTAGAAGAACAACATCTTCATCGATTTAAATAATTAATATATAATGAAAAATGATTGGAAAATGACATGGAGGTGCACACTTAAATCCCACATGGAGTAGTCAGACTGATCTCTTCCTGGAATAATGATGTTTTTAAAAAATTAAATTGATAATTAATTAGTGGGCCTTTTATATTAACACTGACTAGATGGCACCAAAGTCCTAAACCTATCGCTGATATAAAGATCTATTTACATAGCTAAATATGAAGTAATGAGATGATATTACATCATCAACTCGCAAAATCTGACTCCAAAAGGGACTTATGGTCCATAACATTACCTGCATTTTAAATATGTATATTAAATGATGAATTTTTACCTAATTTCCTAGTTTAACAGTTAAAGAAGTAAGTGTAGTATTAAATGACGTGATGGTCTGGTACAACGGTCTCCCCAAAGGAGGCTCAAAACCCCAGTGATCACTGAATACATAATGACAGATTTTCATAATTAAATGAATAAACATTAAACCAGTGGATGGTGTTTTATGCGTGAAGCCTAAATAATTGCTCAATACTGAAGAGACATTGAGTTCGTAATCATAGATTTGAACAAAAAATAAATGAATAAAGAGATAGTTTCTCATAATTCACCCCTAGGGAGATAACAAAATGATGTAAACATTGATTTAAATAAAGAAAGGAAGAACGAAAGAATTCACAAGATACAATTTAACACCAACAAGGTGGATACAGACTCCACTCTCCCTGGAGTAGATAAAGACAGATTTGAATAATGAAATAATCAGATAGTTAGATGGTCTGTCACACTTTAGTCACACAAGGTGGCTCCAAACTTCAGGGATCATAGATTATATAATGAAAGAACTTAATAATAAAATCTTTAAATATGTAAGCCGATGACATTTTTTTGTATCATCAATTCCTGGGCTAACTTGCCAGGTATGAAACTGTATGCTGTCATCACACATTTTTAATATGCCATCAGTTAATCGTCAGATAATCATACTGTCTTGCCTGATGAATTCTGTTGGCCTGACATCATCACAAGCGCCTGAATGTCTGTTTTGGTGCGGCAGAAGGTGAAACATTGGGCCCAATCCTGGCATAGAAGTAGTAGCCACAATGTTGATAACAGCTGACAAGATGGCTGCAGCAGGGGCATCAATAGCATAGCTGAGAGAGATGTTCTTTCGTGTTCTGAGTCGTCATCCTTTTGCCAGGTCTCGGTGATGGTGCCGACCTCCTAGTGCCACTCCTTCTTCTCATGGTAGATCACAACCGATGTGAAGATGTGGAGGAAGAACAGGTATTCAACAGCCAGACCACCGTGCCGGCCCTGGTGACGTCCTTGTACTTCTCAGAGGGCACCATGCAACCTTCAGGACTCAATCACCCAGCATCCCTCGTACTCTGGAAGATGCATAGATCATTCAGAAAATGCTCTGTCCATGTCTACAACTTTCCTAACCTTGTCCCTGACAGATTTTTGCACCCTAACCGTAATTGGTGATGGCACTGTCTCTCGTTTACATAATTTAAAGAATTAAATAAGTCACTAATAGCTAACTGTCACAATAATAAATAGGGGATGTAGCATTCTACTGGCAGGGAACAATGGCCAGACTCTAGTCATGAAGGATGTCATCATCATCAATTTAGTCAATGAATCATACAATGTGATGATATTGCACATTATCTCCACAATAGAGAGCTTTACAGGTCTCTTCATGGAATGGGGAATGTTGTTTACATAACTATACAAATATTTACATTATCTTGGGGATTAACATAGATTGTCAATTTAAATTCATTAATTATGTAATTAGATGATCTGTGACACCAGATTTCAGGTGTCAAGGACGATATAACCATTGTTTTATATAATTAAATAATCAAATAATGAGTTCATGTAACATCATCCACTTCCCTAAGGTGGCTCCAAACCATGCTCATGAACGATGAAGTTGTGATAAATTTAAATATTTTAACTGCATAATTGATATTAGGATGGTCTATAATAATTGCCTCCCACATCGCGTCACCACAATCCCCTGATCATGGATTATCGAATGTCCTATTTTAATGATCAAATATCAACACAATCAGAGGATGAAATAAATGATCTGCCATACTCCACACAATTGAGTCTCAGATGACTCCCACATGATTGTGGGAAACTCCCAGGTTCATCCCTTTGTTAATCGCAGAGTTGGGTATTAACATGTTTAAATGCTGAACTGTCATTGTGTATGCAGGGTTTTTAGAAGATATCACATAGTTAATGTTGGGTGGCTGTCTCAAAATAGATGGACTGAAAACCAATAATCACTAAGTCTACTCTAACAAATGGATTATCACCTTCTTGAAGGAAGTCATCAATGGCAAACTCACCTTTTGATGAATAATTGTGAGTCTTATTTGTCTTTTGCTCCATAGTGTGACTTCTTAGGAGAGAGAGTATTCATAATCAGAAGACTTTGAACAGTTTCTCCACAGACTACGTTCTCTGATGATTAGGTAGTCTTGAATTTGGTAACCAGTAAAAGCTGTAGGCACACTTCCAGAGGTGTGGCCATGACTTGTTTAGGCGAATCAAATGTTTTCATGAAAAGTTTTAGGCGATAGTTACCTTGGGAGACTGTAATGTCCCATGGTAAATCTTTCTCGAAGCTGCTCTCTGGTCCTTGGCCTATGATTCCAGGATACAGAAAGCAACAGGGTTGCCAGGCAACATTTATGAACCAACATTCTGTCACATTCTAGTGCCCCTCCCACATGCTTAAATGAGCACACCCACCGATGAACTAAACTTACAGCCTCACTGAGTTTCTCACAAAAACAAAGCAGGGCTCTTTCTTTTGGGTTATACCTATTTACCTGTGTCTGAAGCTACAATTTGCCTATAGTGACATAAGCATGAAAATGAAAGCACCATTGTGCCATTCAAGTACAATGACAAGTATTTTAAACCTGGTTTCTATGCTTCAGTTTTCCAATTTCTACAACGGAAACAATACAATTAATCGCCTCTACCATAATCCTTTTCCATTTAGTGAAAATAAAATTAACTCCTCTGCATCCTCTTACCTTTAGTGGAGCTTGATTCCATGGTTTCTCAGAGTAGTTTAGATTTGCATTAGGCTGGTGATTAAGGATTTTGAGCAGTGTCTTCTGTTTCTTTTATTCATTTTGGATTCCTCGATTGACTGTTCTCTATTAAGTCCTGTACCCTGCTTTCTAATATGGTTATTTAGAGTTATTTATTGTTGGTGGTGTGTCATATTAACCTCCCGACAGAGTTCATTAGATGAGATTCCCTGATCAGGAGATCATTCAGTTATTCCATTTTTAAAATCGGTGGTCACTGTGTCATTCATGGGTCAATTCTGTTGCAACCTCTCAGAAACTGATGATGCGAAACAATACAGTTTTTTTTTTAATCGTGTAATCATTCGATTGTTAAAAATCTACTATTGTGTAATCATTAATCACTGTATAAGGCAGTGTCTCCCATTCTCTGGCCACTGCTTCTGGTACCTATCTCCTGCTGTGTCAATGCCACAGCAGGCAAATGACCGATGACACCATCATTACTTATGCAATCGAATAAGTTAATAATTGGATAGTCCACCATATTTAACTTTCAGAAGATGGAACTAAACTCCAGTGATTGTCAAGGAAGTAGTACTTAGATAATTAAATAATGCCACGTGACTAACTCCCATGGAGGTTTGGCCCGAATCCAATCAAGAAGAACAACCTCTTCATCGATTTTAACAATTAATATATAATGAAAAATGATTGAAAAATGACATGGTGGTGCATACTTAAATCCCACATGGTGTAGACAGACTGATTTCTTACAGGAATAATGATGTTTTTAACAAATTAAATTGAAAAATAATTAGTGGGCCTTTTATATTAACAATGAAGAGATGGAACCAATATCCTAAACTGATCGCTGATGTAAAGAACTATTTACACTGCTAAATGATGAAGTAATGAGATGATATTACATCATCAACTCCCAAAATCTGACTCCAAACGGGACTTATGGTCCATAAAATTACCTGTATTTTAAATACGTATATTAAATGATGAATTATTACTTAATTTCCTAGTTTAACAGTTAAAGACGTAAGTGTAGAATTAGATGACGTGATGGTCTGGTACAATGGTCTCCCCAAAGGAGGCTCAAAACTCCAGTGATCACTGAATACATAATGACAGATTTTCATAATTAAATGAATAAACATCAAACAAATGGGTGGTGTTTTATGCGCGAAACCTAAATAATTGCTCAATACTGAAGAGACATAGAGTTCTTAATCATAGATTTGAACAAAAAATGAATGAATAAAGAGATAGTTTCTCATAATTCACCCCTAGAGAGATAACAAAATGATATCAACATTGATTTAAATAAAGAAAGTAAGAAAGAAAGAATGAAATAAAGAAAAAAGAAAGAAAGAAATAATTCACAAGATACAATTTAACACCACAAGGTGGATACAGACTCCACTCTCCCTGGAGTAGATAAAGACAGATTTGAATAATGAAATAATCAGATAGTTAGATGGTCTGTCACACATGAGTCACACAAGGTGGCGCCAAACTTCAGGGATCACATATTATATAATGAAAGAATTTAATAATTACATCTTTAAATATGTAAGCCGTTGACATTTTTTTGTATCATCAATTCCTGGGCAGACTTGCCAGGTATGAAAGTGTATGCTGTAATCACACATATTTAACATGCCATCAGTTAATCATCAGATAATCATACTGTCTTGCCTGATGAATTCTGTTGGCCTGACATCATCACAAGCGCCTGAATGTCTGCTGTGGTGCGGCAGGATGTGAGATAGTCGGCCCAATCCAGGCGTAGCACTAGTAGCCACAATGTTGATAACAGCTGACAAGATGGCCGCAGCAGGGGCATCAATAGCATAGCTAAGAGAGAGATGTTCTTCTGTTTTCTGAGTCGTCATCCTTTTGCCAGGTCTCGGTGATGGTGTCGACCTCCTAGTGCCACTCCTTCTTCTCATGGTAGATCACAACTGATGTGAAGATGTGGAGGAAGAACAGGTACTCAACAGCCAGACCACTTCTCAGAGGGCACCGTGCAACCTTCAGGACACAATCACCCAGCATCCCTCGTACTCTGGAAGATGCATAGATCATTCAGAAAATGCTCTGACCATGTCTACAACTTTCCTAACCTTGTCCCTGACATATCTTTGCACCCTAACCATAATCATTGATGGCACTGTTTTTCGTTTACATAATACGAATTACGTAAGTGACTAATACCTAACTGTCACAATAAATATGGCATGTAGCATTCTACTGACAGGAAAGCATGGCCAGATTCCAGTCATGAAGGATGTCATCATCATCAATTTAGTCAATGAATCATACAATGCTAAGATATTGCACATTATCTCCACAAGAGAGAGCTTTTCAGGTCTCTTCATAACTTTACATAATTATACAAATATTTACATTATCTGGGCGATTAACACAGATTGTCAATTTAAATTCATTAATTATGTAATTAGATGATGTGTGGCACCACATTCCCGGTGTCATGGACGATATAATCATTGCTTTTTATTTAATTAAATAATCAAATAATGAGTTCATGTAACATCATCCACTTCCCTAAGGTGGCTCCAAACCAGGCTCATGAACGATGCTGTCGTGATTAATTTAAATATTTTAACTATATAATTGATATTAAGATGGTCTATGATACTTGCCTCCCACATCGTGTCACCACAATCCACTGATCATGGATTATCTAATGTCCTATTTTAATAAACAAATAACAACATAATCAGAGGATGGAATGGTCTGCCATGCTCCACATAATTGAGTCTCAGTTGACTCCCACATGATTGTGAGAAACTCCCAGGTTCATCCCTTATTTAATCGCAGAGCAGAGTAGTACCATGTTTAAATGATGAACTCTTATTGTGTATGCAGGGTTTTTAGAAGATATCACATATTTAATGTTGGGCGGCTGCCTCAAAAGAGATGGATGAAATCCAATAATCACAAAGTCTACTCTAACAAATGGATTATCACATTCCTGAAAGAAGTCATCAATGGCAAACTCACCTTTTGATGAATAATTGTGAGTCTTATTTGTCTTTTGTTCCATAGTGTGACTTCTTAGGAGAGAGAGTATTCATAAACAGAAGACTCTGAACTGTTTCTCCACAGACTACGTTCTCTGATGATTAGGTAATCTTGAATTTGTTCACCAGTAAAAGCTGTAGGCACACTTCCAGAGGTGTCGATATGACTTTTTTTAGGCGAATCAAATGTTGTCATTAAAAGTTTTAGGAGATAGTTACCTTGGGAGACTGTAATGTCCCATGATAACACTTTCTCGAAGCTGCTCTCTGGTCCTTGGCCCATGTTACCAGGATACAGAATGCAAGCAGGGTTGCCAGGCAACATTTATGAACCAACATTCTGTCACATTCTAGTGCCCCTCCCACATGCTAAGAGGAGTATACCCAACGATGAACTAACCTTACAGCCTCACTGAGTTTCTCACAAAAACTAAGCAGGACTCTTTCTTTTGAGTTCTACATATTTACCAGTCTCTCAAGCTACAACTTGCCTATAGTGACATAAGCATGAAAACGAAAGCATCATTGTGCCATTCGAGTACAATGATGAGTATTTTAAACCTGTTTTCTATGCTTCAGTTTTCTAATTTCTAGAATGGAAACAATACAGTTAATCGCCTCTACCATAATCCTTTTCTCTTTATTGAAAATAAAATAAACTCCTCTTCATCCTCTTACCATTAGAGGAGCTTGATCCCATGGTTTCTCAGAGTTGTTTAGATTTGCATTAGGCTGATGATTAAGGATTTTGAGCAGTGTCTTATGTTTCTTTCAGTCATTTTGGATTCCTCAATTGACTGTTCTCTATTAAGTCCTGTACCCCGCTTTCTAAGACGGTTATTTAGAGTTATTTATTGTTGGTGGTGTGTCATGTTATCAGCCCGACAGAGTTCGTGAGATGAGATTCCCTGATCAGGAGATTATACAGTTATTCCGTTTTTAAAATCGGTGGTCACTGTGTCCTTCATGGGTCAGTTCCGTTGCAACCTCGCAGTAACTGATGATGCGAAACAGTACAGTTTTTTTTTTTTTTTAATCGTGTAATCATTCGATTGTTAAAAATGTACTACTACGTAATCAGTAATCACTGTATGAGGCAGTGTCCCCCATTCTCTGGGCACTGCTTCTGGTACCGATCTGCTGCTGTGTCAATCCCACAGCAGCCACATGACGGATGACACCATCATTACTTACGCAATCAAGTAAGTTAATAATGGGATGGTCCTCCATACTTAACTTTCATAAGATGGAACCAAACTCCAGTGATTGTCAAGGAAGGAGTACTTAGATGATTAAATACTGCCACGTGATTTACTCCCATGGAGGATTGGCCCTAGTCCAGTCAAGAAGTACAACATCTTCATCGACTCAAATAATGAATATATAATGAAAAATGATTGAGTAATGTCATGGTGGTGCATACTTAAATCCCACATGGAGTAGTCAGACTGGTCTCTTCCTGGAATAATGATTTATTTATAAAATTAAATTGATAACTAATCAGCTGGCGTTTTATACTAACACTGACGAGATGGCACCAAAGTCCTAAAACTATCGCTGATGTGATGACCTATTTACAGAGCTAAATGATGAAGTAATGAGATGATGTTCCATCGTCTACTCACAAAATCTGACTCCAAAAGGGACTTAGGGTCCATAACATTACCTGTATTTCAAATACGTAATTAAGTGATGAATTATTATTTAATTTCCTAGTTTAACCGGTAAATAAATAAGTGTACTATTAGATGATGCGATGTTCTGGCACGATGGACTCCCCTAAGGAGGCTAAAAACTTTAGTGGTCACTGAATACATAATGACAGATTTTCATAATTCAATGAATAAATATTAAACTAGTGCATGGTGTTATATGCACGAAACCTAAAGATTGATCAATACTGAAGAGTCATTGAGTTCTTAATCATAGATTTGAACAATAAAATGAATGAATGAAAAGATAAGTTCTCATAATTCACCCCTAGAGAGATAACAAAACGATATCAATATTGATTTAAATAAATAAATATTGAAATCACAAGAGACATTTTAACACCAACAAGGGGGCTCCAGACTCCACTCTTCCTGGAGTAGAAAAAGACAGATTTAAATAATGAAAGCATAAGATTGTTAGATCCTCTGTCACACTTGAGTCACACCAGGTGGCACCACACTTCAGGGTTCACAGATTATATAATGAAACAATTTAATAATTACATCTTTACATATCTAAGTCGTTGAAATTTTTCGTATCATCAATTCTTGGGCAGATTTGCCAGATATGAAAACGGATGCTGTCATCACAGATTTTTTAATATTCCATCAGTTAATCGTCAGATAATCATACTTTCTTGCCTGGTGAATTCTGTTGGCCTGACATCCTCACCGGTGCCTGAATCTCTGTTGTGTTGCGGCAGGACCTGAGTTAATTGGCCCATTCCTGGCATACCAGTAGTAGCCAAAATGTTGATATCAGCTGAAAAGGTGGCTGCAGAAGGGGCATCAACAGCATAGCTGAGAGAGAGATGTTCTTCCGTGTTCTGAGTCGTCATCCTTTTGCCAGGTCTCGGTGATGGTGCCGACCTCCTAGTGCCGCTACATCTTCTAGACGTAGACCACAACCGATGTGAAGATGTGGAGGAAGAGCAAGTAGTCAACACCCAGACCACCATGCAGACCTTGGAAAAGTTCTTGTACTTCTCGGAGGGCACCATGCAATCTTCTGGACTCTATTCTCCAGCATTCCTAGTGGTCTGGAAGACGCATAGACATTCAGAAAATGCTCTGCCCATGTCTACAAGTTTCCTAATTTGTCGCTGACAGATATCTGCAACCTAATAATAATCGGTGTTGGCATTGTCTGTCGTTTAAGTAATTTAAAGAACTAAATAAGTCAGTGATAGCTAACGGTCCCAATAAAGAGGTGATGTAGCATTTAATTGGCTGGGAAGTATGGCCAGACTCCAGACATGAAGAATGTCATCATCATCCATTGAAACCATGAATCATAAACTGTGATGATATTGCACATTAACGCCACAAGAGGGAGCTTGACGGGTCTCTTCATGGAATGGACAATTTTTGGTTTACATAATTACACACAGATTTACATTATCTTGGGGATTAACACAGATTGTCAATTTAAATACATTAATTATGTAATTAGATGATCTGTGGCACCAGATTCCAGGTGTCATGGACGATATAATCATTGTTTTGTATAATTAAATAATCAAATAATGAGTTCATGTAACATCATCCACTTCCCTAAGGTGGCTCCAAACCAGGCTCATGAACGATGCTGTCGTGATTAATTTAAATATTTTAACTATATAATTGATATTAAGATTGTCTATGATAATTGCCTCCCACATCGCGTAACCACAATCCACTGATCATGGATTATCTAATGTCCTATTTTAATAATCAAATAACAACATAATCAGAGGACGAAATGGTCTGCCATTCTCCACAAAATTTTATCTCAGTTGACTCCCACATGATTGTGGGAAACTCCCTGGTTCATCCCTTATTTAATCGCACAGCACAGTAGTAACATGTTTAAATGCTGAACTGTCATTGTGTATGCAGGGTTTTTAGAAGATATCACATATTTAATGTTGGACGGCTGCCTCAAAAGAGATGGACTGAAATCTAACAATCGCTAAGTCTACTCTAACAAACGGATTATCACCTTCCTGAAGGAAGTCATCAATGTCAAACTCACCTTTTTGATGAATAATCGTAGTCTTATTATCTTTGCTCCATAGTTTTACTTCTGAGGAGAGAGAGTATTCATAAACAGAAGACTCTGAACTGTTTCTCCACAGACTATGTTCTCTGATGATTAGGTAATCTTGAATTTGGTAACCAGGAAAAGCTGTAGGCACACTTCCAGAGGTGTGGCTCTGACTTGGTTAGGCGAATCAAATGCTGTCATGAAAAGGTTTAGGAGATAGTTATCTTGGCAGACTGTAATGTCCCATGATAACACTTTCTCAAAGCTGCTCTCTCGTCCTTGGCCCACGATACCAGGATACAGAATGCAAGGAGGGTTGCCAGGCAACATTTATGAACCAACATTCTGTCACATTCTAGTGCCCCTCCCATAGGCTAAAAGGAGTATACCCACCGGTGAACTAACCCTACAGCCTCACTGAGTTTCTCACAAAAACAAAGCAGGGCTCTTTCTTTTGAGTTCTACATATTTACCCGTCTCTCAAGCTACAACATGCCTATAGTGACATAAGCATGAAAACGAAAGAATCATTGTGCCATTCAAGTACAATGATGAGTATTTTACTCTTGTTTTCAATTCTTCAATTTGCTAATTTCTAGAATGGAAACAATACAGTTAATCGCCTCTACCATAATCCTTTTCTCTTTATTGAAAATAAAATAAACTCCTCTTCATCCTCTTACCATTAGAGGAGCTTGATCCCATGGTTTCTCAGAGTTGTTTAGATTTGCATTAGGCTGATGATTAAGGATTTTGAGCAGTGTCTTATGTTTCTTTCAGTCATTTTGGATTCCTCAATTGACTGTTCTCTATTAAGTCCTGTACCCCGCTTTCTAAGACGGTTATTTAGAGTTATTTATTGTTGGTGGTGTGTCATGTTATCAGCCCGACAGAGTTCGTGAGATGAGATTCCCTGATCAGGAGATTATACAGTTATTCCGTTTTTAAAATCGGTGGTCACTGTGTCCTTCATGGGTCAGTTCCGTTGCAACCTCGCAGTAACTGATGATGCGAAACAGTACAGTTTTTTTTTTTTTTAATCGTGTAATCATTCGATTGTTAAAAATGTACTACTACGTAATCAGTAATCACTGTATGAGGCAGTGTCCCCCATTCTCTGGGCACTGCTTCTGGTACCGATCTGCTGCTGTGTCAATCCCACAGCAGCCACATGACGGATGACACCATCATTACTTACGCAATCAAGTAAGTTAATAATGGGATGGTCCTCCATACTTAACTTTCATAAGATGGAACCAAACTCCAGTGATTGTCAAGGAAGGAGTACTTAGATGATTAAATACTGCCACGTGATTTACTCCCATGGAGGATTGGCCCTAGTCCAGTCAAGAAGTACAACATCTTCATCGACTCAAATAATGAATATATAATGAAAAATGATTGAGTAATGTCATGGTGGTGCATACTTAAATCCCACATGGAGTAGTCAGACTGGTCTCTTCCTGGAATAATGATTTATTTATAAAATTAAATTGATAACTAATCAGCTGGCGTTTTATACTAACACTGACGAGATGGCACCAAAGTCCTAAAACTATCGCTGATGTGATGACCTATTTACAGAGCTAAATGATGAAGTAATGAGATGATGTTCCATCGTCTACTCACAAAATCTGACTCCAAAAGGGACTTAGGGTCCATAACATTACCTGTATTTCAAATACGTAATTAAGTGATGAATTATTATTTAATTTCCTAGTTTAACCGGTAAATAAATAAGTGTACTATTAGATGATGCGATGTTCTGGCACGATGGACTCCCCTAAGGAGGCTAAAAACTTTAGTGGTCACTGAATACATAATGACAGATTTTCATAATTCAATGAATAAATATTAAACTAGTGCATGGTGTTATATGCACGAAACCTAAAGATTGATCAATACTGAAGAGTCATTGAGTTCTTAATCATAGATTTGAACAATAAAATGAATGAATGAAAAGATAAGTTCTCATAATTCACCCCTAGAGAGATAACAAAACGATATCAATATTGATTTAAATAAATAAATATTGAAATCACAAGAGACATTTTAACACCAACAAGGGGGCTCCAGACTCCACTCTTCCTGGAGTAGAAAAAGACAGATTTAAATAATGAAAGCATAAGATTGTTAGATCCTCTGTCACACTTGAGTCACACCAGGTGGCACCACACTTCAGGGTTCACAGATTATATAATGAAACAATTTAATAATTACATCTTTACATATCTAAGTCGTTGAAATTTTTCGTATCATCAATTCTTGGGCAGATTTGCCAGATATGAAAACGGATGCTGTCATCACAGATTTTTTAATATTCCATCAGTTAATCGTCAGATAATCATACTTTCTTGCCTGGTGAATTCTGTTGGCCTGACATCCTCACCGGTGCCTGAATCTCTGTTGTGTTGCGGCAGGACCTGAGTTAATTGGCCCATTCCTGGCATACCAGTAGTAGCCAAAATGTTGATATCAGCTGAAAAGGTGGCTGCAGAAGGGGCATCAACAGCATAGCTGAGAGAGAGATGTTCTTCCGTGTTCTGAGTCGTCATCCTTTTGCCAGGTCTCGGTGATGGTGCCGACCTCCTAGTGCCGCTACATCTTCTAGACGTAGACCACAACCGATGTGAAGATGTGGAGGAAGAGCAAGTAGTCAACACCCAGACCACCATGCAGACCTTGGAAAAGTTCTTGTACTTCTCGGAGGGCACCATGCAATCTTCTGGACTCTATTCTCCAGCATTCCTAGTGGTCTGGAAGACGCATAGACATTCAGAAAATGCTCTGCCCATGTCTACAAGTTTCCTAATTTGTCGCTGACAGATATCTGCAACCTAATAATAATCGGTGTTGGCATTGTCTGTCGTTTAAGTAATTTAAAGAACTAAATAAGTCAGTGATAGCTAACGGTCCCAATAAAGAGGTGATGTAGCATTTAATTGGCTGGGAAGTATGGCCAGACTCCAGACATGAAGAATGTCATCATCATCCATTGAAACCATGAATCATAAACTGTGATGATATTGCACATTAACGCCACAAGAGGGAGCTTGACGGGTCTCTTCATGGAATGGACAATTTTTGGTTTACATAATTACACACAGATTTACATTATCTTGGGGATTAACACAGATTGTCAATTTAAATACATTAATTATGTAATTAGATGATCTGTGGCACCAGATTCCAGGTGTCATGGACGATATAATCATTGTTTTGTATAATTAAATAATCAAATAATGAGTTCATGTAACATCATCCACTTCCCTAAGGTGGCTCCAAACCAGGCTCATGAACGATGCTGTCGTGATTAATTTAAATATTTTAACTATATAATTGATATTAAGATTGTCTATGATAATTGCCTCCCACATCGCGTAACCACAATCCACTGATCATGGATTATCTAATGTCCTATTTTAATAATCAAATAACAACATAATCAGAGGACGAAATGGTCTGCCATTCTCCACAAAATTTTATCTCAGTTGACTCCCACATGATTGTGGGAAACTCCCTGGTTCATCCCTTATTTAATCGCACAGCACAGTAGTAACATGTTTAAATGCTGAACTGTCATTGTGTATGCAGGGTTTTTAGAAGATATCACATATTTAATGTTGGACGGCTGCCTCAAAAGAGATGGACTGAAATCTAACAATCGCTAAGTCTACTCTAACAAACGGATTATCACCTTCCTGAAGGAAGTCATCAATGTCAAACTCACCTTTTTGATGAATAATCGTAGTCTTATTATCTTTGCTCCATAGTTTTACTTCTGAGGAGAGAGAGTATTCATAAACAGAAGACTCTGAACTGTTTCTCCACAGACTATGTTCTCTGATGATTAGGTAATCTTGAATTTGGTAACCAGGAAAAGCTGTAGGCACACTTCCAGAGGTGTGGCTCTGACTTGGTTAGGCGAATCAAATGCTGTCATGAAAAGGTTTAGGAGATAGTTATCTTGGCAGACTGTAATGTCCCATGATAACACTTTCTCAAAGCTGCTCTCTCGTCCTTGGCCCACGATACCAGGATACAGAATGCAAGGAGGGTTGCCAGGCAACATTTATGAACCAACATTCTGTCACATTCTAGTGCCCCTCCCATAGGCTAAAAGGAGTATACCCACCGGTGAACTAACCCTACAGCCTCACTGAGTTTCTCACAAAAACAAAGCAGGGCTCTTTCTTTTGAGTTCTACATATTTACCCGTCTCTCAAGCTACAACATGCCTATAGTGACATAAGCATGAAAACGAAAGAATCATTGTGCCATTCAAGTACAATGATGAGTATTTTACTCTTGTTTTCAATTCTTCAATTTGCTAATTTCTAGAATGGAAACAATACAGTTAATCGCCTCTACCATAATCCTTTTCTCTTTATTGAAAATAAAATAAACTCCTCTTCATCCTCTTACCATTAGAGGAGCTTGATCCCATGGTTTCTCAGAGTTGTTTAGATTTGCATTAGGCTGATGATTAAGGATTTTGAGCAGTGTCTTATGTTTCTTTCAGTCATTTTGGATTCCTCAATTGACTGTTCTCTATTAAGTCCTGTACCCCGCTTTCTAAGACGGTTATTTAGAGTTATTTATTGTTGGTGGTGTGTCATGTTATCAGCCCGACAGAGTTCGTGAGATGAGATTCCCTGATCAGGAGATTATACAGTTATTCCGTTTTTAAAATCGGTGGTCACTGTGTCCTTCATGGGTCAGTTCCGTTGCAACCTCGCAGTAACTGATGATGCGAAACAGTACAGTTTTTTTTTTTTTTAATCGTGTAATCATTCGATTGTTAAAAATGTACTACTACGTAATCAGTAATCACTGTATGAGGCAGTGTCCCCCATTCTCTGGGCACTGCTTCTGGTACCGATCTGCTGCTGTGTCAATCCCACAGCAGCCACATGACGGATGACACCATCATTACTTACGCAATCAAGTAAGTTAATAATGGGATGGTCCTCCATACTTAACTTTCATAAGATGGAACCAAACTCCAGTGATTGTCAAGGAAGGAGTACTTAGATGATTAAATACTGCCACGTGATTTACTCCCATGGAGGATTGGCCCTAGTCCAGTCAAGAAGTACAACATCTTCATCGACTCAAATAATGAATATATAATGAAAAATGATTGAGTAATGTCATGGTGGTGCATACTTAAATCCCACATGGAGTAGTCAGACTGGTCTCTTCCTGGAATAATGATTTATTTATAAAATTAAATTGATAACTAATCAGCTGGCGTTTTATACTAACACTGACGAGATGGCACCAAAGTCCTAAAACTATCGCTGATGTGATGACCTATTTACAGAGCTAAATGATGAAGTAATGAGATGATGTTCCATCGTCTACTCACAAAATCTGACTCCAAAAGGGACTTAGGGTCCATAACATTACCTGTATTTCAAATACGTAATTAAGTGATGAATTATTATTTAATTTCCTAGTTTAACCGGTAAATAAATAAGTGTACTATTAGATGATGCGATGTTCTGGCACGATGGACTCCCCTAAGGAGGCTAAAAACTTTAGTGGTCACTGAATACATAATGACAGATTTTCATAATTCAATGAATAAATATTAAACTAGTGCATGGTGTTATATGCACGAAACCTAAAGATTGATCAATACTGAAGAGTCATTGAGTTCTTAATCATAGATTTGAACAATAAAATGAATGAATGAAAAGATAAGTTCTCATAATTCACCCCTAGAGAGATAACAAAACGATATCAATATTGATTTAAATAAATAAATATTGAAATCACAAGAGACATTTTAACACCAACAAGGGGGCTCCAGACTCCACTCTTCCTGGAGTAGAAAAAGACAGATTTAAATAATGAAAGCATAAGATTGTTAGATCCTCTGTCACACTTGAGTCACACCAGGTGGCACCACACTTCAGGGTTCACAGATTATATAATGAAACAATTTAATAATTACATCTTTACATATCTAAGTCGTTGAAATTTTTCGTATCATCAATTCTTGGGCAGATTTGCCAGATATGAAAACGGATGCTGTCATCACAGATTTTTTAATATTCCATCAGTTAATCGTCAGATAATCATACTTTCTTGCCTGGTGAATTCTGTTGGCCTGACATCCTCACCGGTGCCTGAATCTCTGTTGTGTTGCGGCAGGACCTGAGTTAATTGGCCCATTCCTGGCATACCAGTAGTAGCCAAAATGTTGATATCAGCTGAAAAGGTGGCTGCAGAAGGGGCATCAACAGCATAGCTGAGAGAGAGATGTTCTTCCGTGTTCTGAGTCGTCATCCTTTTGCCAGGTCTCGGTGATGGTGCCGACCTCCTAGTGCCGCTACATCTTCTAGACGTAGACCACAACCGATGTGAAGATGTGGAGGAAGAGCAAGTAGTCAACACCCAGACCACCATGCAGACCTTGGAAAAGTTCTTGTACTTCTCGGAGGGCACCATGCAATCTTCTGGACTCTATTCTCCAGCATTCCTAGTGGTCTGGAAGACGCATAGACATTCAGAAAATGCTCTGCCCATGTCTACAAGTTTCCTAATTTGTCGCTGACAGATATCTGCAACCTAATAATAATCGGTGTTGGCATTGTCTGTCGTTTAAGTAATTTAAAGAACTAAATAAGTCAGTGATAGCTAACGGTCCCAATAAAGAGGTGATGTAGCATTTAATTGGCTGGGAAGTATGGCCAGACTCCAGACATGAAGAATGTCATCATCATCCATTGAAACCATGAATCATAAACTGTGATGATATTGCACATTAACGCCACAAGAGGGAGCTTGACGGGTCTCTTCATGGAATGGACAATTTTTGGTTTACATAATTACACACAGATTTACATTATCTTGGGGATTAACACAGATTGTCAATTTAAATACATTAATTATGTAATTAGATGATCTGTGGCACCAGATTCCAGGTGTCATGGACGATATAATCATTGTTTTGTATAATTAAATAATCAAATAATGAGTTCATGTAACATCATCCACTTCCCTAAGGTGGCTCCAAACCAGGCTCATGAACGATGCTGTCGTGATTAATTTAAATATTTTAACTATATAATTGATATTAAGATTGTCTATGATAATTGCCTCCCACATCGCGTAACCACAATCCACTGATCATGGATTATCTAATGTCCTATTTTAATAATCAAATAACAACATAATCAGAGGACGAAATGGTCTGCCATTCTCCACAAAATTTTATCTCAGTTGACTCCCACATGATTGTGGGAAACTCCCTGGTTCATCCCTTATTTAATCGCACAGCACAGTAGTAACATGTTTAAATGCTGAACTGTCATTGTGTATGCAGGGTTTTTAGAAGATATCACATATTTAATGTTGGACGGCTGCCTCAAAAGAGATGGACTGAAATCTAACAATCGCTAAGTCTACTCTAACAAACGGATTATCACCTTCCTGAAGGAAGTCATCAATGTCAAACTCACCTTTTTGATGAATAATCGTAGTCTTATTATCTTTGCTCCATAGTTTTACTTCTGAGGAGAGAGAGTATTCATAAACAGAAGACTCTGAACTGTTTCTCCACAGACTATGTTCTCTGATGATTAGGTAATCTTGAATTTGGTAACCAGGAAAAGCTGTAGGCACACTTCCAGAGGTGTGGCTCTGACTTGGTTAGGCGAATCAAATGCTGTCATGAAAAGGTTTAGGAGATAGTTATCTTGGCAGACTGTAATGTCCCATGATAACACTTTCTCAAAGCTGCTCTCTCGTCCTTGGCCCACGATACCAGGATACAGAATGCAAGGAGGGTTGCCAGGCAACATTTATGAACCAACATTCTGTCACATTCTAGTGCCCCTCCCATAGGCTAAAAGGAGTATACCCACCGGTGAACTAACCCTACAGCCTCACTGAGTTTCTCACAAAAACAAAGCAGGGCTCTTTCTTTTGAGTTCTACATATTTACCCGTCTCTCAAGCTACAACATGCCTATAGTGACATAAGCATGAAAACGAAAGAATCATTGTGCCATTCAAGTACAATGATGAGTATTTTACTCTTGTTTTCAATTCTTCAATTTGCTAATTTCTAGAATGGAAACAATACAGTTAATCGCCTCTACCATAATCCTTTTCTCTTTATTGAAAATAAAATAAACTCCTCTTCATCCTCTTACCATTAGAGGAGCTTGATCCCATGGTTTCTCAGAGTTGTTTAGATTTGCATTAGGCTGATGATTAAGGATTTTGAGCAGTGTCTTATGTTTCTTTCAGTCATTTTGGATTCCTCAATTGACTGTTCTCTATTAAGTCCTGTACCCCGCTTTCTAAGACGGTTATTTAGAGTTATTTATTGTTGGTGGTGTGTCATGTTATCAGCCCGACAGAGTTCGTGAGATGAGATTCCCTGATCAGGAGATTATACAGTTATTCCGTTTTTAAAATCGGTGGTCACTGTGTCCTTCATGGGTCAGTTCCGTTGCAACCTCGCAGTAACTGATGATGCGAAACAGTACAGTTTTTTTTTTTTTTTAATCGTGTAATCATTCGATTGTTAAAAATGTACTACTACGTAATCAGTAATCACTGTATGAGGCAGTGTCCCCCATTCTCTGGGCACTGCTTCTGGTACCGATCTGCTGCTGTGTCAATCCCACAGCAGCCACATGACGGATGACACCATCATTACTTACGCAATCAAGTAAGTTAATAATGGGATGGTCCTCCATACTTAACTTTCATAAGATGGAACCAAACTCCAGTGATTGTCAAGGAAGGAGTACTTAGATGATTAAATACTGCCACGTGATTTACTCCCATGGAGGATTGGCCCTAGTCCAGTCAAGAAGTACAACATCTTCATCGACTCAAATAATGAATATATAATGAAAAATGATTGAGTAATGTCATGGTGGTGCATACTTAAATCCCACATGGAGTAGTCAGACTGGTCTCTTCCTGGAATAATGATTTATTTATAAAATTAAATTGATAACTAATCAGCTGGCGTTTTATACTAACACTGACGAGATGGCACCAAAGTCCTAAAACTATCGCTGATGTGATGACCTATTTACAGAGCTAAATGATGAAGTAATGAGATGATGTTCCATCGTCTACTCACAAAATCTGACTCCAAAAGGGACTTAGGGTCCATAACATTACCTGTATTTCAAATACGTAATTAAGTGATGAATTATTATTTAATTTCCTAGTTTAACCGGTAAATAAATAAGTGTACTATTAGATGATGCGATGTTCTGGCACGATGGACTCCCCTAAGGAGGCTAAAAACTTTAGTGGTCACTGAATACATAATGACAGATTTTCATAATTCAATGAATAAATATTAAACTAGTGCATGGTGTTATATGCACGAAACCTAAAGATTGATCAATACTGAAGAGTCATTGAGTTCTTAATCATAGATTTGAACAATAAAATGAATGAATGAAAAGATAAGTTCTCATAATTCACCCCTAGAGAGATAACAAAACGATATCAATATTGATTTAAATAAATAAATATTGAAATCACAAGAGACATTTTAACACCAACAAGGGGGCTCCAGACTCCACTCTTCCTGGAGTAGAAAAAGACAGATTTAAATAATGAAAGCATAAGATTGTTAGATCCTCTGTCACACTTGAGTCACACCAGGTGGCACCACACTTCAGGGTTCACAGATTATATAATGAAACAATTTAATAATTACATCTTTACATATCTAAGTCGTTGAAATTTTTCGTATCATCAATTCTTGGGCAGATTTGCCAGATATGAAAACGGATGCTGTCATCACAGATTTTTTAATATTCCATCAGTTAATCGTCAGATAATCATACTTTCTTGCCTGGTGAATTCTGTTGGCCTGACATCCTCACCGGTGCCTGAATCTCTGTTGTGTTGCGGCAGGACCTGAGTTAATTGGCCCATTCCTGGCATACCAGTAGTAGCCAAAATGTTGATATCAGCTGAAAAGGTGGCTGCAGAAGGGGCATCAACAGCATAGCTGAGAGAGAGATGTTCTTCCGTGTTCTGAGTCGTCATCCTTTTGCCAGGTCTCGGTGATGGTGCCGACCTCCTAGTGCCGCTACATCTTCTAGACGTAGACCACAACCGATGTGAAGATGTGGAGGAAGAGCAAGTAGTCAACACCCAGACCACCATGCAGACCTTGGAAAAGTTCTTGTACTTCTCGGAGGGCACCATGCAATCTTCTGGACTCTATTCTCCAGCATTCCTAGTGGTCTGGAAGACGCATAGACATTCAGAAAATGCTCTGCCCATGTCTACAAGTTTCCTAATTTGTCGCTGACAGATATCTGCAACCTAATAATAATCGGTGTTGGCATTGTCTGTCGTTTAAGTAATTTAAAGAACTAAATAAGTCAGTGATAGCTAACGGTCCCAATAAAGAGGTGATGTAGCATTTAATTGGCTGGGAAGTATGGCCAGACTCCAGACATGAAGAATGTCATCATCATCCATTGAAACCATGAATCATAAACTGTGATGATATTGCACATTAACGCCACAAGAGGGAGCTTGACGGGTCTCTTCATGGAATGGACAATTTTTGGTTTACATAATTACACACAGATTTACATTATCTTGGGGATTAACACAGATTGTCAATTTAAATACATTAATTATGTAATTAGATGATCTGTGGCACCAGATTCCAGGTGTCATGGACGATATAATCATTGTTTTGTATAATTAAATAATCAAATAATGAGTTCATGTAACATCATCCACTTCCCTAAGGTGGCTCCAAACCAGGCTCATGAACGATGCTGTCGTGATTAATTTAAATATTTTAACTATATAATTGATATTAAGATTGTCTATGATAATTGCCTCCCACATCGCGTAACCACAATCCACTGATCATGGATTATCTAATGTCCTATTTTAATAATCAAATAACAACATAATCAGAGGACGAAATGGTCTGCCATTCTCCACAAAATTTTATCTCAGTTGACTCCCACATGATTGTGGGAAACTCCCTGGTTCATCCCTTATTTAATCGCACAGCACAGTAGTAACATGTTTAAATGCTGAACTGTCATTGTGTATGCAGGGTTTTTAGAAGATATCACATATTTAATGTTGGACGGCTGCCTCAAAAGAGATGGACTGAAATCTAACAATCGCTAAGTCTACTCTAACAAACGGATTATCACCTTCCTGAAGGAAGTCATCAATGTCAAACTCACCTTTTTGATGAATAATCGTAGTCTTATTATCTTTGCTCCATAGTTTTACTTCTGAGGAGAGAGAGTATTCATAAACAGAAGACTCTGAACTGTTTCTCCACAGACTATGTTCTCTGATGATTAGGTAATCTTGAATTTGGTAACCAGGAAAAGCTGTAGGCACACTTCCAGAGGTGTGGCTCTGACTTGGTTAGGCGAATCAAATGCTGTCATGAAAAGGTTTAGGAGATAGTTATCTTGGCAGACTGTAATGTCCCATGATAACACTTTCTCAAAGCTGCTCTCTCGTCCTTGGCCCACGATACCAGGATACAGAATGCAAGGAGGGTTGCCAGGCAACATTTATGAACCAACATTCTGTCACATTCTAGTGCCCCTCCCATAGGCTAAAAGGAGTATACCCACCGGTGAACTAACCCTACAGCCTCACTGAGTTTCTCACAAAAACAAAGCAGGGCTCTTTCTTTTGAGTTCTACATATTTACCCGTCTCTCAAGCTACAACATGCCTATAGTGACATAAGCATGAAAACGAAAGAATCATTGTGCCATTCAAGTACAATGATGAGTATTTTACTCTTGTTTTCAATTCTTCAATTTGCTAATTTCTAGAATGGAAACAATACAGTTAATCGCCTCTACCATAATCCTTTTCTCTTTATTGAAAATAAAATAAACTCCTCTTCATCCTCTTACCATTAGAGGAGCTTGATCCCATGGTTTCTCAGAGTTGTTTAGATTTGCATTAGGCTGATGATTAAGGATTTTGAGCAGTGTCTTATGTTTCTTTCAGTCATTTTGGATTCCTCAATTGACTGTTCTCTATTAAGTCCTGTACCCCGCTTTCTAAGACGGTTATTTAGAGTTATTTATTGTTGGTGGTGTGTCATGTTATCAGCCCGACAGAGTTCGTGAGATGAGATTCCCTGATCAGGAGATTATACAGTTATTCCGTTTTTAAAATCGGTGGTCACTGTGTCCTTCATGGGTCAGTTCCGTTGCAACCTCGCAGTAACTGATGATGCGAAACAGTACAGTTTTTTTTTTTTTTTTAATCGTGTAATCATTCGATTGTTAAAAATGTACTACTACGTAATCAGTAATCACTGTATGAGGCAGTGTCCCCCATTCTCTGGGCACTGCTTCTGGTACCGATCTGCTGCTGTGTCAATCCCACAGCAGCCACATGACGGATGACACCATCATTACTTACGCAATCAAGTAAGTTAATAATGGGATGGTCCTCCATACTTAACTTTCATAAGATGGAACCAAACTCCAGTGATTGTCAAGGAAGGAGTACTTAGATGATTAAATACTGCCACGTGATTTACTCCCATGGAGGATTGGCCCTAGTCCAGTCAAGAAGTACAACATCTTCATCGACTCAAATAATGAATATATAATGAAAAATGATTGAGTAATGTCATGGTGGTGCATACTTAAATCCCACATGGAGTAGTCAGACTGGTCTCTTCCTGGAATAATGATTTATTTATAAAATTAAATTGATAACTAATCAGCTGGCGTTTTATACTAACACTGACGAGATGGCACCAAAGTCCTAAAACTATCGCTGATGTGATGACCTATTTACAGAGCTAAATGATGAAGTAATGAGATGATGTTCCATCGTCTACTCACAAAATCTGACTCCAAAAGGGACTTAGGGTCCATAACATTACCTGTATTTCAAATACGTAATTAAGTGATGAATTATTATTTAATTTCCTAGTTTAACCGGTAAATAAATAAGTGTACTATTAGATGATGCGATGTTCTGGCACGATGGACTCCCCTAAGGAGGCTAAAAACTTTAGTGGTCACTGAATACATAATGACAGATTTTCATAATTCAATGAATAAATATTAAACTAGTGCATGGTGTTATATGCACGAAACCTAAAGATTGATCAATACTGAAGAGTCATTGAGTTCTTAATCATAGATTTGAACAATAAAATGAATGAATGAAAAGATAAGTTCTCATAATTCACCCCTAGAGAGATAACAAAACGATATCAATATTGATTTAAATAAATAAATATTGAAATCACAAGAGACATTTTAACACCAACAAGGGGGCTCCAGACTCCACTCTTCCTGGAGTAGAAAAAGACAGATTTAAATAATGAAAGCATAAGATTGTTAGATCCTCTGTCACACTTGAGTCACACCAGGTGGCACCACACTTCAGGGTTCACAGATTATATAATGAAACAATTTAATAATTACATCTTTACATATCTAAGTCGTTGAAATTTTTCGTATCATCAATTCTTGGGCAGATTTGCCAGATATGAAAACGGATGCTGTCATCACAGATTTTTTAATATTCCATCAGTTAATCGTCAGATAATCATACTTTCTTGCCTGGTGAATTCTGTTGGCCTGACATCCTCACCGGTGCCTGAATCTCTGTTGTGTTGCGGCAGGACCTGAGTTAATTGGCCCATTCCTGGCATACCAGTAGTAGCCAAAATGTTGATATCAGCTGAAAAGGTGGCTGCAGAAGGGGCATCAACAGCATAGCTGAGAGAGAGATGTTCTTCCGTGTTCTGAGTCGTCATCCTTTTGCCAGGTCTCGGTGATGGTGCCGACCTCCTAGTGCCGCTACATCTTCTAGACGTAGACCACAACCGATGTGAAGATGTGGAGGAAGAGCAAGTAGTCAACACCCAGACCACCATGCAGACCTTGGAAAAGTTCTTGTACTTCTCGGAGGGCACCATGCAATCTTCTGGACTCTATTCTCCAGCATTCCTAGTGGTCTGGAAGACGCATAGACATTCAGAAAATGCTCTGCCCATGTCTACAAGTTTCCTAATTTGTCGCTGACAGATATCTGCAACCTAATAATAATCGGTGTTGGCATTGTCTGTCGTTTAAGTAATTTAAAGAACTAAATAAGTCAGTGATAGCTAACGGTCCCAATAAAGAGGTGATGTAGCATTTAATTGGCTGGGAAGTATGGCCAGACTCCAGACATGAAGAATGTCATCATCATCCATTGAAACCATGAATCATAAACTGTGATGATATTGCACATTAACGCCACAAGAGGGAGCTTGACGGGTCTCTTCATGGAATGGACAATTTTTGGTTTACATAATTACACACAGATTTACATTATCTTGGGGATTAACACAGATTGTCAATTTAAATACATTAATTATGTAATTAGATGATCTGTGGCACCAGATTCCAGGTGTCATGGACGATATAATCATTGTTTTGTATAATTAAATAATCAAATAATGAGTTCATGTAACATCATCCACTTCCCTAAGGTGGCTCCAAACCAGGCTCATGAACGATGCTGTCGTGATTAATTTAAATATTTTAACTATATAATTGATATTAAGATTGTCTATGATAATTGCCTCCCACATCGCGTAACCACAATCCACTGATCATGGATTATCTAATGTCCTATTTTAATAATCAAATAACAACATAATCAGAGGACGAAATGGTCTGCCATTCTCCACAAAATTTTATCTCAGTTGACTCCCACATGATTGTGGGAAACTCCCTGGTTCATCCCTTATTTAATCGCACAGCACAGTAGTAACATGTTTAAATGCTGAACTGTCATTGTGTATGCAGGGTTTTTAGAAGATATCACATATTTAATGTTGGACGGCTGCCTCAAAAGAGATGGACTGAAATCTAACAATCGCTAAGTCTACTCTAACAAACGGATTATCACCTTCCTGAAGGAAGTCATCAATGTCAAACTCACCTTTTTGATGAATAATCGTAGTCTTATTATCTTTGCTCCATAGTTTTACTTCTGAGGAGAGAGAGTATTCATAAACAGAAGACTCTGAACTGTTTCTCCACAGACTATGTTCTCTGATGATTAGGTAATCTTGAATTTGGTAACCAGGAAAAGCTGTAGGCACACTTCCAGAGGTGTGGCTCTGACTTGGTTAGGCGAATCAAATGCTGTCATGAAAAGGTTTAGGAGATAGTTATCTTGGCAGACTGTAATGTCCCATGATAACACTTTCTCAAAGCTGCTCTCTCGTCCTTGGCCCACGATACCAGGATACAGAATGCAAGGAGGGTTGCCAGGCAACATTTATGAACCAACATTCTGTCACATTCTAGTGCCCCTCCCATAGGCTAAAAGGAGTATACCCACCGGTGAACTAACCCTACAGCCTCACTGAGTTTCTCACAAAAACAAAGCAGGGCTCTTTCTTTTGAGTTCTACATATTTACCCGTCTCTCAAGCTACAACATGCCTATAGTGACATAAGCATGAAAACGAAAGAATCATTGTGCCATTCAAGTACAATGATGAGTATTTTACTCTTGTTTTCAATTCTTCAATTTGCTAATTTCTAGAATGGAAACAATACAGTTAATCGCCTCTACCATAATCCTTTTCTCTTTATTGAAAATAAAATAAACTCCTCTTCATCCTCTTACCATTAGAGGAGCTTGATCCCATGGTTTCTCAGAGTTGTTTAGATTTGCATTAGGCTGATGATTAAGGATTTTGAGCAGTGTCTTATGTTTCTTTCAGTCATTTTGGATTCCTCAATTGACTGTTCTCTATTAAGTCCTGTACCCCGCTTTCTAAGACGGTTATTTAGAGTTATTTATTGTTGGTGGTGTGTCATGTTATCAGCCCGACAGAGTTCGTGAGATGAGATTCCCTGATCAGGAGATTATACAGTTATTCCGTTTTTAAAATCGGTGGTCACTGTGTCCTTCATGGGTCAGTTCCGTTGCAACCTCGCAGTAACTGATGATGCGAAACAGTACAGTTTTTTTTTTTTTTAATCGTGTAATCATTCGATTGTTAAAAATGTACTACTACGTAATCAGTAATCACTGTATGAGGCAGTGTCCCCCATTCTCTGGGCACTGCTTCTGGTACCGATCTGCTGCTGTGTCAATCCCACAGCAGCCACATGACGGATGACACCATCATTACTTACGCAATCAAGTAAGTTAATAATGGGATGGTCCTCCATACTTAACTTTCATAAGATGGAACCAAACTCCAGTGATTGTCAAGGAAGGAGTACTTAGATGATTAAATACTGCCACGTGATTTACTCCCATGGAGGATTGGCCCTAGTCCAGTCAAGAAGTACAACATCTTCATCGACTCAAATAATGAATATATAATGAAAAATGATTGAGTAATGTCATGGTGGTGCATACTTAAATCCCACATGGAGTAGTCAGACTGGTCTCTTCCTGGAATAATGATTTATTTATAAAATTAAATTGATAACTAATCAGCTGGCGTTTTATACTAACACTGACGAGATGGCACCAAAGTCCTAAAACTATCGCTGATGTGATGACCTATTTACAGAGCTAAATGATGAAGTAATGAGATGATGTTCCATCGTCTACTCACAAAATCTGACTCCAAAAGGGACTTAGGGTCCATAACATTACCTGTATTTCAAATACGTAATTAAGTGATGAATTATTATTTAATTTCCTAGTTTAACCGGTAAATAAATAAGTGTACTATTAGATGATGCGATGTTCTGGCACGATGGACTCCCCTAAGGAGGCTAAAAACTTTAGTGGTCACTGAATACATAATGACAGATTTTCATAATTCAATGAATAAATATTAAACTAGTGCATGGTGTTATATGCACGAAACCTAAAGATTGATCAATACTGAAGAGTCATTGAGTTCTTAATCATAGATTTGAACAATAAAATGAATGAATGAAAAGATAAGTTCTCATAATTCACCCCTAGAGAGATAACAAAACGATATCAATATTGATTTAAATAAATAAATATTGAAATCACAAGAGACATTTTAACACCAACAAGGGGGCTCCAGACTCCACTCTTCCTGGAGTAGAAAAAGACAGATTTAAATAATGAAAGCATAAGATTGTTAGATCCTCTGTCACACTTGAGTCACACCAGGTGGCACCACACTTCAGGGTTCACAGATTATATAATGAAACAATTTAATAATTACATCTTTACATATCTAAGTCGTTGAAATTTTTCGTATCATCAATTCTTGGGCAGATTTGCCAGATATGAAAACGGATGCTGTCATCACAGATTTTTTAATATTCCATCAGTTAATCGTCAGATAATCATACTTTCTTGCCTGGTGAATTCTGTTGGCCTGACATCCTCACCGGTGCCTGAATCTCTGTTGTGTTGCGGCAGGACCTGAGTTAATTGGCCCATTCCTGGCATACCAGTAGTAGCCAAAATGTTGATATCAGCTGAAAAGGTGGCTGCAGAAGGGGCATCAACAGCATAGCTGAGAGAGAGATGTTCTTCCGTGTTCTGAGTCGTCATCCTTTTGCCAGGTCTCGGTGATGGTGCCGACCTCCTAGTGCCGCTACATCTTCTAGACGTAGACCACAACCGATGTGAAGATGTGGAGGAAGAGCAAGTAGTCAACACCCAGACCACCATGCAGACCTTGGAAAAGTTCTTGTACTTCTCGGAGGGCACCATGCAATCTTCTGGACTCTATTCTCCAGCATTCCTAGTGGTCTGGAAGACGCATAGACATTCAGAAAATGCTCTGCCCATGTCTACAAGTTTCCTAATTTGTCGCTGACAGATATCTGCAACCTAATAATAATCGGTGTTGGCATTGTCTGTCGTTTAAGTAATTTAAAGAACTAAATAAGTCAGTGATAGCTAACGGTCCCAATAAAGAGGTGATGTAGCATTTAATTGGCTGGGAAGTATGGCCAGACTCCAGACATGAAGAATGTCATCATCATCCATTGAAACCATGAATCATAAACTGTGATGATATTGCACATTAACGCCACAAGAGGGAGCTTGACGGGTCTCTTCATGGAATGGACAATTTTTGGTTTACATAATTACACACAGATTTACATTATCTTGGGGATTAACACAGATTGTCAATTTAAATACATTAATTATGTAATTAGATGATCTGTGGCACCAGATTCCAGGTGTCATGGACGATATAATCATTGTTTTGTATAATTAAATAATCAAATAATGAGTTCATGTAACATCATCCACTTCCCTAAGGTGGCTCCAAACCAGGCTCATGAACGATGCTGTCGTGATTAATTTAAATATTTTAACTATATAATTGATATTAAGATTGTCTATGATAATTGCCTCCCACATCGCGTAACCACAATCCACTGATCATGGATTATCTAATGTCCTATTTTAATAATCAAATAACAACATAATCAGAGGACGAAATGGTCTGCCATTCTCCACAAAATTTTATCTCAGTTGACTCCCACATGATTGTGGGAAACTCCCTGGTTCATCCCTTATTTAATCGCACAGCACAGTAGTAACATGTTTAAATGCTGAACTGTCATTGTGTATGCAGGGTTTTTAGAAGATATCACATATTTAATGTTGGACGGCTGCCTCAAAAGAGATGGACTGAAATCTAACAATCGCTAAGTCTACTCTAACAAACGGATTATCACCTTCCTGAAGGAAGTCATCAATGTCAAACTCACCTTTTTGATGAATAATCGTAGTCTTATTATCTTTGCTCCATAGTTTTACTTCTGAGGAGAGAGAGTATTCATAAACAGAAGACTCTGAACTGTTTCTCCACAGACTATGTTCTCTGATGATTAGGTAATCTTGAATTTGGTAACCAGGAAAAGCTGTAGGCACACTTCCAGAGGTGTGGCTCTGACTTGGTTAGGCGAATCAAATGCTGTCATGAAAAGGTTTAGGAGATAGTTATCTTGGCAGACTGTAATGTCCCATGATAACACTTTCTCAAAGCTGCTCTCTCGTCCTTGGCCCACGATACCAGGATACAGAATGCAAGGAGGGTTGCCAGGCAACATTTATGAACCAACATTCTGTCACATTCTAGTGCCCCTCCCATAGGCTAAAAGGAGTATACCCACCGGTGAACTAACCCTACAGCCTCACTGAGTTTCTCACAAAAACAAAGCAGGGCTCTTTCTTTTGAGTTCTACATATTTACCCGTCTCTCAAGCTACAACATGCCTATAGTGACATAAGCATGAAAACGAAAGAATCATTGTGCCATTCAAGTACAATGATGAGTATTTTACTCTTGTTTTCAATTCTTCAATTTGCTAATTTCTAGAATGGAAACAATACAGTTAATCGCCTCTACCATAATCCTTTTCTCTTTATTGAAAATAAAATAAACTCCTCTTCATCCTCTTACCATTAGAGGAGCTTGATCCCATGGTTTCTCAGAGTTGTTTAGATTTGCATTAGGCTGATGATTAAGGATTTTGAGCAGTGTCTTATGTTTCTTTCAGTCATTTTGGATTCCTCAATTGACTGTTCTCTATTAAGTCCTGTACCCCGCTTTCTAAGACGGTTATTTAGAGTTATTTATTGTTGGTGGTGTGTCATGTTATCAGCCCGACAGAGTTCGTGAGATGAGATTCCCTGATCAGGAGATTATACAGTTATTCCGTTTTTAAAATCGGTGGTCACTGTGTCCTTCATGGGTCAGTTCCGTTGCAACCTCGCAGTAACTGATGATGCGAAACAGTACAGTTTTTTTTTTTTTTTAATCGTGTAATCATTCGATTGTTAAAAATGTACTACTACGTAATCAGTAATCACTGTATGAGGCAGTGTCCCCCATTCTCTGGGCACTGCTTCTGGTACCGATCTGCTGCTGTGTCAATCCCACAGCAGCCACATGACGGATGACACCATCATTACTTACGCAATCAAGTAAGTTAATAATGGGATGGTCCTCCATACTTAACTTTCATAAGATGGAACCAAACTCCAGTGATTGTCAAGGAAGGAGTACTTAGATGATTAAATACTGCCACGTGATTTACTCCCATGGAGGATTGGCCCTAGTCCAGTCAAGAAGTACAACATCTTCATCGACTCAAATAATGAATATATAATGAAAAATGATTGAGTAATGTCATGGTGGTGCATACTTAAATCCCACATGGAGTAGTCAGACTGGTCTCTTCCTGGAATAATGATTTATTTATAAAATTAAATTGATAACTAATCAGCTGGCGTTTTATACTAACACTGACGAGATGGCACCAAAGTCCTAAAACTATCGCTGATGTGATGACCTATTTACAGAGCTAAATGATGAAGTAATGAGATGATGTTCCATCGTCTACTCACAAAATCTGACTCCAAAAGGGACTTAGGGTCCATAACATTACCTGTATTTCAAATACGTAATTAAGTGATGAATTATTATTTAATTTCCTAGTTTAACCGGTAAATAAATAAGTGTACTATTAGATGATGCGATGTTCTGGCACGATGGACTCCCCTAAGGAGGCTAAAAACTTTAGTGGTCACTGAATACATAATGACAGATTTTCATAATTCAATGAATAAATATTAAACTAGTGCATGGTGTTATATGCACGAAACCTAAAGATTGATCAATACTGAAGAGTCATTGAGTTCTTAATCATAGATTTGAACAATAAAATGAATGAATGAAAAGATAAGTTCTCATAATTCACCCCTAGAGAGATAACAAAACGATATCAATATTGATTTAAATAAATAAATATTGAAATCACAAGAGACATTTTAACACCAACAAGGGGGCTCCAGACTCCACTCTTCCTGGAGTAGAAAAAGACAGATTTAAATAATGAAAGCATAAGATTGTTAGATCCTCTGTCACACTTGAGTCACACCAGGTGGCACCACACTTCAGGGTTCACAGATTATATAATGAAACAATTTAATAATTACATCTTTACATATCTAAGTCGTTGAAATTTTTCGTATCATCAATTCTTGGGCAGATTTGCCAGATATGAAAACGGATGCTGTCATCACAGATTTTTTAATATTCCATCAGTTAATCGTCAGATAATCATACTTTCTTGCCTGGTGAATTCTGTTGGCCTGACATCCTCACCGGTGCCTGAATCTCTGTTGTGTTGCGGCAGGACCTGAGTTAATTGGCCCATTCCTGGCATACCAGTAGTAGCCAAAATGTTGATATCAGCTGAAAAGGTGGCTGCAGAAGGGGCATCAACAGCATAGCTGAGAGAGAGATGTTCTTCCGTGTTCTGAGTCGTCATCCTTTTGCCAGGTCTCGGTGATGGTGCCGACCTCCTAGTGCCGCTACATCTTCTAGACGTAGACCACAACCGATGTGAAGATGTGGAGGAAGAGCAAGTAGTCAACACCCAGACCACCATGCAGACCTTGGAAAAGTTCTTGTACTTCTCGGAGGGCACCATGCAATCTTCTGGACTCTATTCTCCAGCATTCCTAGTGGTCTGGAAGACGCATAGACATTCAGAAAATGCTCTGCCCATGTCTACAAGTTTCCTAATTTGTCGCTGACAGATATCTGCAACCTAATAATAATCGGTGTTGGCATTGTCTGTCGTTTAAGTAATTTAAAGAACTAAATAAGTCAGTGATAGCTAACGGTCCCAATAAAGAGGTGATGTAGCATTTAATTGGCTGGGAAGTATGGCCAGACTCCAGACATGAAGAATGTCATCATCATCCATTGAAACCATGAATCATAAACTGTGATGATATTGCACATTAACGCCACAAGAGGGAGCTTGACGGGTCTCTTCATGGAATGGACAATTTTTGGTTTACATAATTACACACAGATTTACATTATCTTGGGGATTAACACAGATTGTCAATTTAAATACATTAATTATGTAATTAGATGATCTGTGGCACCAGATTCCAGGTGTCATGGACGATATAATCATTGTTTTGTATAATTAAATAATCAAATAATGAGTTCATGTAACATCATCCACTTCCCTAAGGTGGCTCCAAACCAGGCTCATGAACGATGCTGTCGTGATTAATTTAAATATTTTAACTATATAATTGATATTAAGATTGTCTATGATAATTGCCTCCCACATCGCGTAACCACAATCCACTGATCATGGATTATCTAATGTCCTATTTTAATAATCAAATAACAACATAATCAGAGGACGAAATGGTCTGCCATTCTCCACAAAATTTTATCTCAGTTGACTCCCACATGATTGTGGGAAACTCCCTGGTTCATCCCTTATTTAATCGCACAGCACAGTAGTAACATGTTTAAATGCTGAACTGTCATTGTGTATGCAGGGTTTTTAGAAGATATCACATATTTAATGTTGGACGGCTGCCTCAAAAGAGATGGACTGAAATCTAACAATCGCTAAGTCTACTCTAACAAACGGATTATCACCTTCCTGAAGGAAGTCATCAATGTCAAACTCACCTTTTTGATGAATAATCGTAGTCTTATTATCTTTGCTCCATAGTTTTACTTCTGAGGAGAGAGAGTATTCATAAACAGAAGACTCTGAACTGTTTCTCCACAGACTATGTTCTCTGATGATTAGGTAATCTTGAATTTGGTAACCAGGAAAAGCTGTAGGCACACTTCCAGAGGTGTGGCTCTGACTTGGTTAGGCGAATCAAATGCTGTCATGAAAAGGTTTAGGAGATAGTTATCTTGGCAGACTGTAATGTCCCATGATAACACTTTCTCAAAGCTGCTCTCTCGTCCTTGGCCCACGATACCAGGATACAGAATGCAAGGAGGGTTGCCAGGCAACATTTATGAACCAACATTCTGTCACATTCTAGTGCCCCTCCCATAGGCTAAAAGGAGTATACCCACCGGTGAACTAACCCTACAGCCTCACTGAGTTTCTCACAAAAACAAAGCAGGGCTCTTTCTTTTGAGTTCTACATATTTACCCGTCTCTCAAGCTACAACATGCCTATAGTGACATAAGCATGAAAACGAAAGAATCATTGTGCCATTCAAGTACAATGATGAGTATTTTACTCTTGTTTTCAATTCTTCAATTTGCTAATTTCTAGAATGGAAACAATACAGTTAATCGCCTCTACCATAATCCTTTTCTCTTTATTGAAAATAAAATAAACTCCTCTTCATCCTCTTACCATTAGAGGAGCTTGATCCCATGGTTTCTCAGAGTTGTTTAGATTTGCATTAGGCTGATGATTAAGGATTTTGAGCAGTGTCTTATGTTTCTTTCAGTCATTTTGGATTCCTCAATTGACTGTTCTCTATTAAGTCCTGTACCCCGCTTTCTAAGACGGTTATTTAGAGTTATTTATTGTTGGTGGTGTGTCATGTTATCAGCCCGACAGAGTTCGTGAGATGAGATTCCCTGATCAGGAGATTATACAGTTATTCCGTTTTTAAAATCGGTGGTCACTGTGTCCTTCATGGGTCAGTTCCGTTGCAACCTCGCAGTAACTGATGATGCGAAACAGTACAGTTTTTTTTTTTTTAATCGTGTAATCATTCGATTGTTAAAAATGTACTACTACGTAATCAGTAATCACTGTATGAGGCAGTGTCCCCCATTCTCTGGGCACTGCTTCTGGTACCGATCTGCTGCTGTGTCAATCCCACAGCAGCCACATGACGGATGACACCATCATTACTTACGCAATCAAGTAAGTTAATAATGGGATGGTCCTCCATACTTAACTTTCATAAGATGGAACCAAACTCCAGTGATTGTCAAGGAAGGAGTACTTAGATGATTAAATACTGCCACGTGATTTACTCCCATGGAGGATTGGCCCTAGTCCAGTCAAGAAGTACAACATCTTCATCGACTCAAATAATGAATATATAATGAAAAATGATTGAGTAATGTCATGGTGGTGCATACTTAAATCCCACATGGAGTAGTCAGACTGGTCTCTTCCTGGAATAATGATTTATTTATAAAATTAAATTGATAACTAATCAGCTGGCGTTTTATACTAACACTGACGAGATGGCACCAAAGTCCTAAAACTATCGCTGATGTGATGACCTATTTACAGAGCTAAATGATGAAGTAATGAGATGATGTTCCATCGTCTACTCACAAAATCTGACTCCAAAAGGGACTTAGGGTCCATAACATTACCTGTATTTCAAATACGTAATTAAGTGATGAATTATTATTTAATTTCCTAGTTTAACCGGTAAATAAATAAGTGTACTATTAGATGATGCGATGTTCTGGCACGATGGACTCCCCTAAGGAGGCTAAAAACTTTAGTGGTCACTGAATACATAATGACAGATTTTCATAATTCAATGAATAAATATTAAACTAGTGCATGGTGTTATATGCACGAAACCTAAAGATTGATCAATACTGAAGAGTCATTGAGTTCTTAATCATAGATTTGAACAATAAAATGAATGAATGAAAAGATAAGTTCTCATAATTCACCCCTAGAGAGATAACAAAACGATATCAATATTGATTTAAATAAATAAATATTGAAATCACAAGAGACATTTTAACACCAACAAGGGGGCTCCAGACTCCACTCTTCCTGGAGTAGAAAAAGACAGATTTAAATAATGAAAGCATAAGATTGTTAGATCCTCTGTCACACTTGAGTCACACCAGGTGGCACCACACTTCAGGGTTCACAGATTATATAATGAAACAATTTAATAATTACATCTTTACATATCTAAGTCGTTGAAATTTTTCGTATCATCAATTCTTGGGCAGATTTGCCAGATATGAAAACGGATGCTGTCATCACAGATTTTTTAATATTCCATCAGTTAATCGTCAGATAATCATACTTTCTTGCCTGGTGAATTCTGTTGGCCTGACATCCTCACCGGTGCCTGAATCTCTGTTGTGTTGCGGCAGGACCTGAGTTAATTGGCCCATTCCTGGCATACCAGTAGTAGCCAAAATGTTGATATCAGCTGAAAAGGTGGCTGCAGAAGGGGCATCAACAGCATAGCTGAGAGAGAGATGTTCTTCCGTGTTCTGAGTCGTCATCCTTTTGCCAGGTCTCGGTGATGGTGCCGACCTCCTAGTGCCGCTACATCTTCTAGACGTAGACCACAACCGATGTGAAGATGTGGAGGAAGAGCAAGTAGTCAACACCCAGACCACCATGCAGACCTTGGAAAAGTTCTTGTACTTCTCGGAGGGCACCATGCAATCTTCTGGACTCTATTCTCCAGCATTCCTAGTGGTCTGGAAGACGCATAGACATTCAGAAAATGCTCTGCCCATGTCTACAAGTTTCCTAATTTGTCGCTGACAGATATCTGCAACCTAATAATAATCGGTGTTGGCATTGTCTGTCGTTTAAGTAATTTAAAGAACTAAATAAGTCAGTGATAGCTAACGGTCCCAATAAAGAGGTGATGTAGCATTTAATTGGCTGGGAAGTATGGCCAGACTCCAGACATGAAGAATGTCATCATCATCCATTGAAACCATGAATCATAAACTGTGATGATATTGCACATTAACGCCACAAGAGGGAGCTTGACGGGTCTCTTCATGGAATGGACAATTTTTGGTTTACATAATTACACACAGATTTACATTATCTTGGGGATTAACACAGATTGTCAATTTAAATACATTAATTATGTAATTAGATGATCTGTGGCACCAGATTCCAGGTGTCATGGACGATATAATCATTGTTTTGTATAATTAAATAATCAAATAATGAGTTCATGTAACATCATCCACTTCCCTAAGGTGGCTCCAAACCAGGCTCATGAACGATGCTGTCGTGATTAATTTAAATATTTTAACTATATAATTGATATTAAGATTGTCTATGATAATTGCCTCCCACATCGCGTAACCACAATCCACTGATCATGGATTATCTAATGTCCTATTTTAATAATCAAATAACAACATAATCAGAGGACGAAATGGTCTGCCATTCTCCACAAAATTTTATCTCAGTTGACTCCCACATGATTGTGGGAAACTCCCTGGTTCATCCCTTATTTAATCGCACAGCACAGTAGTAACATGTTTAAATGCTGAACTGTCATTGTGTATGCAGGGTTTTTAGAAGATATCACATATTTAATGTTGGACGGCTGCCTCAAAAGAGATGGACTGAAATCTAACAATCGCTAAGTCTACTCTAACAAACGGATTATCACCTTCCTGAAGGAAGTCAACAATGTCAAACTCACCTTTTTGATGAATAATCGTAGTCTTATTATCTTTGCTCCATAGTTTTACTTCTGAGGAGAGAGAGTATTCATAAACAGAAGACTCTGAACTGTTTCTCCACAGACTATGTTCTCTGATGATTAGGTAATCTTGAATTTGGTAACCAGGAAAAGCTGTAGGCACACTTCCAGAGGTGTGGCTCTGACTTGGTTAGGCGAATCAAATGCTGTCATGAAAAGGTTTAGGAGATAGTTATCTTGGCAGACTGTAATGTCCCATGATAACACTTTCTCAAAGCTGCTCTCTCGTCCTTGGCCCACGATACCAGGATACAGAATGCAAGGAGGGTTGCCAGGCAACATTTATGAACCAACATTCTGTCACATTCTAGTGCCCCTCCCATAGGCTAAAAGGAGTATACCCACCGGTGAACTAACCCTACAGCCTCACTGAGTTTCTCACAAAAACAAAGCAGGGCTCTTTCTTTTGAGTTCTACATATTTACCCGTCTCTCAAGCTACAACATGCCTATAGTGACATAAGCATGAAAACGAAAGAATCATTGTGCCATTCAAGTACAATGATGAGTATTTTACTCTTGTTTTCAATTCTTCAATTTGCTAATTTCTAGAATGGAAACAATACAGTTAATCGCCTCTACCATAATCCTTTTCTCTTTATTGAAAATAAAATAAACTCCTCTTCATCCTCTTACCATTAGAGGAGCTTGATCCCATGGTTTCTCAGAGTTGTTTAGATTTGCATTAGGCTGATGATTAAGGATTTTGAGCAGTGTCTTATGTTTCTTTCAGTCATTTTGGATTCCTCAATTGACTGTTCTCTATTAAGTCCTGTACCCCGCTTTCTAAGACGGTTATTTAGAGTTATTTATTGTTGGTGGTGTGTCATGTTATCAGCCCGACAGAGTTCGTGAGATGAGATTCCCTGATCAGGAGATTATACAGTTATTCCGTTTTTAAAATCGGTGGTCACTGTGTCCTTCATGGGTCAGTTCCGTTGCAACCTCGCAGTAACTGATGATGCGAAACAGTACAGTTTTTTTTTTTTTTTTAATCGTGTAATCATTCGATTGTTAAAAATGTACTACTACGTAATCAGTAATCACTGTATGAGGCAGTGTCCCCCATTCTCTGGGCACTGCTTCTGGTACCGATCTGCTGCTGTGTCAATCCCACAGCAGCCACATGACGGATGACACCATCATTACTTACGCAATCAAGTAAGTTAATAATGGGATGGTCCTCCATACTTAACTTTCATAAGATGGAACCAAACTCCAGTGATTGTCAAGGAAGGAGTACTTAGATGATTAAATACTGCCACGTGATTTACTCCCATGGAGGATTGGCCCTAGTCCAGTCAAGAAGTACAACATCTTCATCGACTCAAATAATGAATATATAATGAAAAATGATTGAGTAATGTCATGGTGGTGCATACTTAAATCCCACATGGAGTAGTCAGACTGGTCTCTTCCTGGAATAATGATTTATTTATAAAATTAAATTGATAACTAATCAGCTGGCGTTTTATACTAACACTGACGAGATGGCACCAAAGTCCTAAAACTATCGCTGATGTGATGACCTATTTACAGAGCTAAATGATGAAGTAATGAGATGATGTTCCATCGTCTACTCACAAAATCTGACTCCAAAAGGGACTTAGGGTCCATAACATTACCTGTATTTCAAATACGTAATTAAGTGATGAATTATTATTTAATTTCCTAGTTTAACCGGTAAATAAATAAGTGTACTATTAGATGATGCGATGTTCTGGCACGATGGACTCCCCTAAGGAGGCTAAAAACTTTAGTGGTCACTGAATACATAATGACAGATTTTCATAATTCAATGAATAAATATTAAACTAGTGCATGGTGTTATATGCACGAAACCTAAAGATTGATCAATACTGAAGAGTCATTGAGTTCTTAATCATAGATTTGAACAATAAAATGAATGAATGAAAAGATAAGTTCTCATAATTCACCCCTAGAGAGATAACAAAACGATATCAATATTGATTTAAATAAATAAATATTGAAATCACAAGAGACATTTTAACACCAACAAGGGGGCTCCAGACTCCACTCTTCCTGGAGTAGAAAAAGACAGATTTAAATAATGAAAGCATAAGATTGTTAGATCCTCTGTCACACTTGAGTCACACCAGGTGGCACCACACTTCAGGGTTCACAGATTATATAATGAAACAATTTAATAATTACATCTTTACATATCTAAGTCGTTGAAATTTTTCGTATCATCAATTCTTGGGCAGATTTGCCAGATATGAAAACGGATGCTGTCATCACAGATTTTTTAATATTCCATCAGTTAATCGTCAGATAATCATACTTTCTTGCCTGGTGAATTCTGTTGGCCTGACATCCTCACCGGTGCCTGAATCTCTGTTGTGTTGCGGCAGGACCTGAGTTAATTGGCCCATTCCTGGCATACCAGTAGTAGCCAAAATGTTGATATCAGCTGAAAAGGTGGCTGCAGAAGGGGCATCAACAGCATAGCTGAGAGAGAGATGTTCTTCCGTGTTCTGAGTCGTCATCCTTTTGCCAGGTCTCGGTGATGGTGCCGACCTCCTAGTGCCGCTACATCTTCTAGACGTAGACCACAACCGATGTGAAGATGTGGAGGAAGAGCAAGTAGTCAACACCCAGACCACCATGCAGACCTTGGAAAAGTTCTTGTACTTCTCGGAGGGCACCATGCAATCTTCTGGACTCTATTCTCCAGCATTCCTAGTGGTCTGGAAGACGCATAGACATTCAGAAAATGCTCTGCCCATGTCTACAAGTTTCCTAATTTGTCGCTGACAGATATCTGCAACCTAATAATAATCGGTGTTGGCATTGTCTGTCGTTTAAGTAATTTAAAGAACTAAATAAGTCAGTGATAGCTAACGGTCCCAATAAAGAGGTGATGTAGCATTTAATTGGCTGGGAAGTATGGCCAGACTCCAGACATGAAGAATGTCATCATCATCCATTGAAACCATGAATCATAAACTGTGATGATATTGCACATTAACGCCACAAGAGGGAGCTTGACGGGTCTCTTCATGGAATGGACAATTTTTGGTTTACATAATTACACACAGATTTACATTATCTTGGGGATTAACACAGATTGTCAATTTAAATACATTAATTATGTAATTAGATGATCTGTGGCACCAGATTCCAGGTGTCATGGACGATATAATCATTGTTTTGTATAATTAAATAATCAAATAATGAGTTCATGTAACATCATCCACTTCCCTAAGGTGGCTCCAAACCAGGCTCATGAACGATGCTGTCGTGATTAATTTAAATATTTTAACTATATAATTGATATTAAGATTGTCTATGATAATTGCCTCCCACATCGCGTAACCACAATCCACTGATCATGGATTATCTAATGTCCTATTTTAATAATCAAATAACAACATAATCAGAGGACGAAATGGTCTGCCATTCTCCACAAAATTTTATCTCAGTTGACTCCCACATGATTGTGGGAAACTCCCTGGTTCATCCCTTATTTAATCGCACAGCACAGTAGTAACATGTTTAAATGCTGAACTGTCATTGTGTATGCAGGGTTTTTAGAAGATATCACATATTTAATGTTGGACGGCTGCCTCAAAAGAGATGGACTGAAATCTAACAATCGCTAAGTCTACTCTAACAAACGGATTATCACCTTCCTGAAGGAAGTCAACAATGTCAAACTCACCTTTTTGATGAATAATCGTAGTCTTATTATCTTTGCTCCATAGTTTTACTTCTGAGGAGAGAGAGTATTCATAAACAGAAGACTCTGAACTGTTTCTCCACAGACTATGTTCTCTGATGATTAGGTAATCTTGAATTTGGTAACCAGGAAAAGCTGTAGGCACACTTCCAGAGGTGTGGCTCTGACTTGGTTAGGCGAATCAAATGCTGTCATGAAAAGGTTTAGGAGATAGTTATCTTGGCAGACTGTAATGTCCCATGATAACACTTTCTCAAAGCTGCTCTCTCGTCCTTGGCCCACGATACCAGGATACAGAATGCAAGGAGGGTTGCCAGGCAACATTTATGAACCAACATTCTGTCACATTCTAGTGCCCCTCCCATAGGCTAAAAGGAGTATACCCACCGGTGAACTAACCCTACAGCCTCACTGAGTTTCTCACAAAAACAAAGCAGGGCTCTTTCTTTTGAGTTCTACATATTTACCCGTCTCTCAAGCTACAACATGCCTATAGTGACATAAGCATGAAAACGAAAGAATCATTGTGCCATTCAAGTACAATGATGAGTATTTTACTCTTGTTTTCAATTCTTCAATTTGCTAATTTCTAGAATGGAAACAATACAGTTAATCGCCTCTACCATAATCCTTTTCTCTTTATTGAAAATAAAATAAACTCCTCTTCATCCTCTTACCATTAGAGGAGCTTGATCCCATGGTTTCTCAGAGTTGTTTAGATTTGCATTAGGCTGATGATTAAGGATTTTGAGCAGTGTCTTATGTTTCTTTCAGTCATTTTGGATTCCTCAATTGACTGTTCTCTATTAAGTCCTGTACCCCGCTTTCTAAGACGGTTATTTAGAGTTATTTATTGTTGGTGGTGTGTCATGTTATCAGCCCGACAGAGTTCGTGAGATGAGATTCCCTGATCAGGAGATTATACAGTTATTCCGTTTTTAAAATCGGTGGTCACTGTGTCCTTCATGGGTCAGTTCCGTTGCAACCTCGCAGTAACTGATGATGCGAAACAGTACAGTTTTTTTTTTTTTTTTAATCGTGTAATCATTCGATTGTTAAAAATGTACTACTACGTAATCAGTAATCACTGTATGAGGCAGTGTCCCCCATTCTCTGGGCACTGCTTCTGGTACCGATCTGCTGCTGTGTCAATCCCACAGCAGCCACATGACGGATGACACCATCATTACTTACGCAATCAAGTAAGTTAATAATGGGATGGTCCTCCATACTTAACTTTCATAAGATGGAACCAAACTCCAGTGATTGTCAAGGAAGGAGTACTTAGATGATTAAATACTGCCACGTGATTTACTCCCATGGAGGATTGGCCCTAGTCCAGTCAAGAAGTACAACATCTTCATCGACTCAAATAATGAATATATAATGAAAAATGATTGAGTAATGTCATGGTGGTGCATACTTAAATCCCACATGGAGTAGTCAGACTGGTCTCTTCCTGGAATAATGATTTATTTATAAAATTAAATTGATAACTAATCAGCTGGCGTTTTATACTAACACTGACGAGATGGCACCAAAGTCCTAAAACTATCGCTGATGTGATGACCTATTTACAGAGCTAAATGATGAAGTAATGAGATGATGTTCCATCGTCTACTCACAAAATCTGACTCCAAAAGGGACTTAGGGTCCATAACATTACCTGTATTTCAAATACGTAATTAAGTGATGAATTATTATTTAATTTCCTAGTTTAACCGGTAAATAAATAAGTGTACTATTAGATGATGCGATGTTCTGGCACGATGGACTCCCCTAAGGAGGCTAAAAACTTTAGTGGTCACTGAATACATAATGACAGATTTTCATAATTCAATGAATAAATATTAAACTAGTGCATGGTGTTATATGCACGAAACCTAAAGATTGATCAATACTGAAGAGTCATTGAGTTCTTAATCATAGATTTGAACAATAAAATGAATGAATGAAAAGATAAGTTCTCATAATTCACCCCTAGAGAGATAACAAAACGATATCAATATTGATTTAAATAAATAAATATTGAAATCACAAGAGACATTTTAACACCAACAAGGGGGCTCCAGACTCCACTCTTCCTGGAGTAGAAAAAGACAGATTTAAATAATGAAAGCATAAGATTGTTAGATCCTCTGTCACACTTGAGTCACACCAGGTGGCACCACACTTCAGGGTTCACAGATTATATAATGAAACAATTTAATAATTACATCTTTACATATCTAAGTCGTTGAAATTTTTCGTATCATCAATTCTTGGGCAGATTTGCCAGATATGAAAACGGATGCTGTCATCACAGATATTTTAATATTCCATCAGTTAATCGTCAGATAATCATACTTTCTTGCCTGGTGAATTCTGTTGGCCTGACATCCTCACCGGTGCCTGAATCTCTGTTGTGTTGCGGCAGGACCTGAGTTAATTGGCCCATTCCTGGCATACCAGTAGTAGCCAAAATGTTGATATCAGCTGAAAAGGTGGCTGCAGAAGGGGCATCAACAGCATAGCTGAGAGAGAGATGTTCTTCCGTGTTCTGAGTCGTCATCCTTTTGCCAGGTCTCGGTGATGGTGCCGACCTCCTAGTGCCGCTACATCTTCTAGACGTAGACCACAACCGATGTGAAGATGTGGAGGAAGAGCAAGTAGTCAACACCCAGACCACCATGCAGACCTTGGAAAAGTTCTTGTACTTCTCGGAGGGCACCATGCAATCTTCTGGACTCTATTCTCCAGCATTCCTAGTGGTCTGGAAGACGCATAGACATTCAGAAAATGCTCTGCCCATGTCTACAAGTTTCCTAATTTGTCGCTGACAGATATCTGCAACCTAATAATAATCGGTGTTGGCATTGTCTGTCGTTTAAGTAATTTAAAGAACTAAATAAGTCAGTGATAGCTAACGGTCCCAATAAAGAGGTGATGTAGCATTTAATTGGCTGGGAAGTATGGCCAGACTCCAGACATGAAGAATGTCATCATCATCCATTGAAACCATGAATCATAAACTGTGATGATATTGCACATTAACGCCACAAGAGGGAGCTTGACGGGTCTCTTCATGGAATGGACAATTTTTGGTTTACATAATTACACACAGATTTACATTATCTTGGGGATTAACACAGATTGTCAATTTAAATACATTAATTATGTAATTAGATGATCTGTGGCACCAGATTCCAGGTGTCATGGACGATATAATCATTGTTTTGTATAATTAAATAATCAAATAATGAGTTCATGTAACATCATCCACTTCCCTAAGGTGGCTCCAAACCAGGCTCATGAACGATGCTGTCGTGATTAATTTAAATATTTTAACTATATAATTGATATTAAGATTGTCTATGATAATTGCCTCCCACATCGCGTAACCACAATCCACTGATCATGGATTATCTAATGTCCTATTTTAATAATCAAATAACAACATAATCAGAGGACGAAATGGTCTGCCATTCTCCACAAAATTTTATCTCAGTTGACTCCCACATGATTGTGGGAAACTCCCTGGTTCATCCCTTATTTAATCGCACAGCACAGTAGTAACATGTTTAAATGCTGAACTGTCATTGTGTATGCAGGGTTTTTAGAAGATATCACATATTTAATGTTGGACGGCTGCCTCAAAAGAGATGGACTGAAATCTAACAATCGCTAAGTCTACTCTAACAAACGGATTATCACCTTCCTGAAGGAAGTCAACAATGTCAAACTCACCTTTTTGATGAATAATCGTAGTCTTATTATCTTTGCTCCATAGTTTTACTTCTGAGGAGAGAGAGTATTCATAAACAGAAGACTCTGAACTGTTTCTCCACAGACTATGTTCTCTGATGATTAGGTAATCTTGAATTTGGTAACCAGGAAAAGCTGTAGGCACACTTCCAGAGGTGTGGCTCTGACTTGGTTAGGCGAATCAAATGCTGTCATGAAAAGGTTTAGGAGATAGTTATCTTGGCAGACTGTAATGTCCCATGATAACACTTTCTCAAAGCTGCTCTCTCGTCCTTGGCCCACGATACCAGGATACAGAATGCAAGGAGGGTTGCCAGGCAACATTTATGAACCAACATTCTGTCACATTCTAGTGCCCCTCCCATAGGCTAAAAGGAGTATACCCACCGGTGAACTAACCCTACAGCCTCACTGAGTTTCTCACAAAAACAAAGCAGGGCTCTTTCTTTTGAGTTCTACATATTTACCCGTCTCTCAAGCTACAACATGCCTATAGTGACATAAGCATGAAAACGAAAGAATCATTGTGCCATTCAAGTACAATGATGAGTATTTTACTCTTGTTTTCAATTCTTCAATTTGCTAATTTCTAGAATGGAAACAATACAGTTAATCGCCTCTACCATAATCCTTTTCTCTTTATTGAAAATAAAATAAACTCCTCTTCATCCTCTTACCATTAGAGGAGCTTGATCCCATGGTTTCTCAGAGTTGTTTAGATTTGCATTAGGCTGATGATTAAGGATTTTGAGCAGTGTCTTATGTTTCTTTCAGTCATTTTGGATTCCTCAATTGACTGTTCTCTATTAAGTCCTGTACCCCGCTTTCTAAGACGGTTATTTAGAGTTATTTATTGTTGGTGGTGTGTCATGTTATCAGCCCGACAGAGTTCGTGAGATGAGATTCCCTGATCAGGAGATTATACAGTTATTCCGTTTTTAAAATCGGTGGTCACTGTGTCCTTCATGGGTCAGTTCCGTTGCAACCTCGCAGTAACTGATGATGCGAAACAGTACAGTTTTTTTTTTTTTTTAATCGTGTAATCATTCGATTGTTAAAAATGTACTACTACGTAATCAGTAATCACTGTATGAGGCAGTGTCCCCCATTCTCTGGGCACTGCTTCTGGTACCGATCTGCTGCTGTGTCAATCCCACAGCAGCCACATGACGGATGACACCATCATTACTTACGCAATCAAGTAAGTTAATAATGGGATGGTCCTCCATACTTAACTTTCATAAGATGGAACCAAACTCCAGTGATTGTCAAGGAAGGAGTACTTAGATGATTAAATACTGCCACGTGATTTACTCCCATGGAGGATTGGCCCTAGTCCAGTCAAGAAGTACAACATCTTCATCGACTCAAATAATGAATATATAATGAAAAATGATTGAGTAATGTCATGGTGGTGCATACTTAAATCCCACATGGAGTAGTCAGACTGGTCTCTTCCTGGAATAATGATTTATTTATAAAATTAAATTGATAACTAATCAGCTGGCGTTTTATACTAACACTGACGAGATGGCACCAAAGTCCTAAAACTATCGCTGATGTGATGACCTATTTACAGAGCTAAATGATGAAGTAATGAGATGATGTTCCATCGTCTACTCACAAAATCTGACTCCAAAAGGGACTTAGGGTCCATAACATTACCTGTATTTCAAATACATAATTAAGTGATGAATTATTATTTAATTTCCTAGTTTAACCGGTAAATAAATAAGTGTACTATTAGATGATGCGATGTTCTGGCACGATGGACTCCCCTAAGGAGGCTAAAAACTTTAGTGGTCACTGAATACATAATGACAGATTTTCATAATTCAATGAATAAATATTAAACTAGTGCATGGTGTTATATGCACGAAACCTAAAGATTGATCAATACTGAAGAGTCATTGAGTTCTTAATCATAGATTTGAACAATAAAATGAATGAATGAAAAGATAAGTTCTCATAATTCACCCCTAGAGAGATAACAAAACGATATCAATATTGATTTAAATAAATAAATATTGAAATCACAAGAGACATTTTAACACCAACAAGGGGGCTCCAGACTCCACTCTTCCTGGAGTAGAAAAAGACAGATTTAAATAATGAAAGCATAAGATTGTTAGATCCTCTGTCACACTTGAGTCACACCAGGTGGCACCACACTTCAGGGTTCACAGATTATATAATGAAACAATTTAATAATTACATCTTTACATATCTAAGTCGTTGAAATTTTTCGTATCATCAATTCTTGGGCAGATTTGCCAGATATGAAAACGGATGCTGTCATCACAGATATTTTAATATTCCATCAGTTAATCGTCAGATAATCATACTTTCTTGCCTGGTGAATTCTGTTGGCCTGACATCCTCACCGGTGCCTGAATCTCTGTTGTGTTGCGGCAGGACCTGAGTTAATTGGCCCATTCCTGGCATACCAGTAGTAGCCAAAATGTTGATATCAGCTGAAAAGGTGGCTGCAGAAGGGGCATCAACAGCATAGCTGAGAGAGAGATGTTCTTCCGTGTTCTGAGTCGTCATCCTTTTGCCAGGTCTCGGTGATGGTGCCGACCTCCTAGTGCCGCTACATCTTCTAGACGTAGACCACAACCGATGTGAAGATGTGGAGGAAGAGCAAGTAGTCAACACCCAGACCACCATGCAGACCTTGGAAAAGTTCTTGTACTTCTCGGAGGGCACCATGCAATCTTCTGGACTCTATTCTCCAGCATTCCTAGTGGTCTGGAAGACGCATAGACATTCAGAAAATGCTCTGCCCATGTCTACAAGTTTCCTAATTTGTCGCTGACAGATATCTGCAACCTAATAATAATCGGTGTTGGCATTGTCTGTCGTTTAAGTAATTTAAAGAACTAAATAAGTCAGTGATAGCTAACGGTCCCAATAAAGAGGTGATGTAGCATTTAATTGGCTGGGAAGTATGGCCAGACTCCAGACATGAAGAATGTCATCATCATCCATTGAAACCATGAATCATAAACTGTGATGATATTGCACATTAACGCCACAAGAGGGAGCTTGACGGGTCTCTTCATGGAATGGACAATTTTTGGTTTACATAATTACACACAGATTTACATTATCTTGGGGATTAACACAGATTGTCAATTTAAATACATTAATTATGTAATTAGATGATCTGTGGCACCAGATTCCAGGTGTCATGGACGATATAATCATTGTTTTGTATAATTAAATAATCAAATAATGAGTTCATGTAACATCATCCACTTCCCTAAGGTGGCTCCAAACCAGGCTCATGAACGATGCTGTCGTGATTAATTTAAATATTTTAACTATATAATTGATATTAAGATTGTCTATGATAATTGCCTCCCACATCGCGTAACCACAATCCACTGATCATGGATTATCTAATGTCCTATTTTAATAATCAAATAACAACATAATCAGAGGACGAAATGGTCTGCCATTCTCCACAAAATTTTATCTCAGTTGACTCCCACATGATTGTGGGAAACTCCCTGGTTCATCCCTTATTTAATCGCACAGCACAGTAGTAACATGTTTAAATGCTGAACTGTCATTGTGTATGCAGGGTTTTTAGAAGATATCACATATTTAATGTTGGACGGCTGCCTCAAAAGAGATGGACTGAAATCTAACAATCGCTAAGTCTACTCTAACAAACGGATTATCACCTTCCTGAAGGAAGTCAACAATGTCAAACTCACCTTTTTGATGAATAATCGTAGTCTTATTATCTTTGCTCCATAGTTTTACTTCTGAGGAGAGAGAGTATTCATAAACAGAAGACTCTGAACTGTTTCTCCACAGACTATGTTCTCTGATGATTAGGTAATCTTGAATTTGGTAACCAGGAAAAGCTGTAGGCACACTTCCAGAGGTGTGGCTCTGACTTGGTTAGGCGAATCAAATGCTGTCATGAAAAGGTTTAGGAGATAGTTATCTTGGCAGACTGTAATGTCCCATGATAACACTTTCTCAAAGCTGCTCTCTCGTCCTTGGCCCACGATACCAGGATACAGAATGCAAGGAGGGTTGCCAGGCAACATTTATGAACCAACATTCTGTCACATTCTAGTGCCCCTCCCATAGGCTAAAAGGAGTATACCCACCGGTGAACTAACCCTACAGCCTCACTGAGTTTCTCACAAAAACAAAGCAGGGCTCTTTCTTTTGAGTTCTACATATTTACCCGTCTCTCAAGCTACAACATGCCTATAGTGACATAAGCATGAAAACGAAAGAATCATTGTGCCATTCAAGTACAATGATGAGTATTTTACTCTTGTTTTCAATTCTTCAATTTGCTAATTTCTAGAATGGAAACAATACAGTTAATCGCCTCTACCATAATCCTTTTCTCTTTATTGAAAATAAAATAAACTCCTCTTCATCCTCTTACCATTAGAGGAGCTTGATCCCATGGTTTCTCAGAGTTGTTTAGATTTGCATTAGGCTGATGATTAAGGATTTTGAGCAGTGTCTTATGTTTCTTTCAGTCATTTTGGATTCCTCAATTGACTGTTCTCTATTAAGTCCTGTACCCCGCTTTCTAAGACGGTTATTTAGAGTTATTTATTGTTGGTGGTGTGTCATGTTATCAGCCCGACAGAGTTCGTGAGATGAGATTCCCTGATCAGGAGATTATACAGTTATTCCGTTTTTAAAATCGGTGGTCACTGTGTCCTTCATGGGTCAGTTCCGTTGCAACCTCGCAGTAACTGATGATGCGAAACAGTACAGTTTTTTTTTTTTTAATCGTGTAATCATTCGATTGTTAAAAATGTACTACTACGTAATCAGTAATCACTGTATGAGGCAGTGTCCCCCATTCTCTGGGCACTGCTTCTGGTACCGATCTGCTGCTGTGTCAATCCCACAGCAGCCACATGACGGATGACACCATCATTACTTACGCAATCAAGTAAGTTAATAATGGGATGGTCCTCCATACTTAACTTTCATAAGATGGAACCAAACTCCAGTGATTGTCAAGGAAGGAGTACTTAGATGATTAAATACTGCCACGTGATTTACTCCCATGGAGGATTGGCCCTAGTCCAGTCAAGAAGTACAACATCTTCATCGACTCAAATAATGAATATATAATGAAAAATGATTGAGTAATGTCATGGTGGTGCATACTTAAATCCCACATGGAGTAGTCAGACTGGTCTCTTCCTGGAATAATGATTTATTTATAAAATTAAATTGATAACTAATCAGCTGGCGTTTTATACTAACACTGACGAGATGGCACCAAAGTCCTAAAACTATCGCTGATGTGATGACCTATTTACAGAGCTAAATGATGAAGTAATGAGATGATGTTCCATCGTCTACTCACAAAATCTGACTCCAAAAGGGACTTAGGGTCCATAACATTACCTGTATTTCAAATACGTAATTAAGTGATGAATTATTATTTAATTTCCTAGTTTAACCGGTAAATAAATAAGTGTACTATTAGATGATGCGATGTTCTGGCACGATGGACTCCCCTAAGGAGGCTAAAAACTTTAGTGGTCACTGAATACATAATGACAGATTTTCATAATTCAATGAATAAATATTAAACTAGTGCATGGTGTTATATGCACGAAACCTAAAGATTGATCAATACTGAAGAGTCATTGAGTTCTTAATCATAGATTTGAACAATAAAATGAATGAATGAAAAGATAAGTTCTCATAATTCACCCCTAGAGAGATAACAAAACGATATCAATATTGATTTAAATAAATAAATATTGAAATCACAAGAGACATTTTAACACCAACAAGGGGGCTCCAGACTCCACTCTTCCTGGAGTAGAAAAAGACAGATTTAAATAATGAAAGCATAAGATTGTTAGATCCTCTGTCACACTTGAGTCACACCAGGTGGCACCACACTTCAGGGTTCACAGATTATATAATGAAACAATTTAATAATTACATCTTTACATATCTAAGTCGTTGAAATTTTTCGTATCATCAATTCTTGGGCAGATTTGCCAGATATGAAAACGGATGCTGTCATCACAGATATTTTAATATTCCATCAGTTAATCGTCAGATAATCATACTTTCTTGCCTGGTGAATTCTGTTGGCCTGACATCCTCACCGGTGCCTGAATCTCTGTTGTGTTGCGGCAGGACCTGAGTTAATTGGCCCATTCCTGGCATACCAGTAGTAGCCAAAATGTTGATATCAGCTGAAAAGGTGGCTGCAGAAGGGGCATCAACAGCATAGCTGAGAGAGAGATGTTCTTCCGTGTTCTGAGTCGTCATCCTTTTGCCAGGTCTCGGTGATGGTGCCGACCTCCTAGTGCCGCTACATCTTCTAGACGTAGACCACAACCGATGTGAAGATGTGGAGGAAGAGCAAGTAGTCAACACCCAGACCACCATGCAGACCTTGGAAAAGTTCTTGTACTTCTCGGAGGGCACCATGCAATCTTCTGGACTCTATTCTCCAGCATTCCTAGTGGTCTGGAAGACGCATAGACATTCAGAAAATGCTCTGCCCATGTCTACAAGTTTCCTAATTTGTCGCTGACAGATATCTGCAACCTAATAATAATCGGTGTTGGCATTGTCTGTCGTTTAAGTAATTTAAAGAACTAAATAAGTCAGTGATAGCTAACGGTCCCAATAAAGAGGTGATGTAGCATTTAATTGGCTGGGAAGTATGGCCAGACTCCAGACATGAAGAATGTCATCATCATCCATTGAAACCATGAATCATAAACTGTGATGATATTGCACATTAACGCCACAAGAGGGAGCTTGACGGGTCTCTTCATGGAATGGACAATTTTTGGTTTACATAATTACACACAGATTTACATTATCTTGGGGATTAACACAGATTGTCAATTTAAATACATTAATTATGTAATTAGATGATCTGTGGCACCAGATTCCAGGTGTCATGGACGATATAATCATTGTTTTGTATAATTAAATAATCAAATAATGAGTTCATGTAACATCATCCACTTCCCTAAGGTGGCTCCAAACCAGGCTCATGAACGATGCTGTCGTGATTAATTTAAATATTTTAACTATATAATTGATATTAAGATTGTCTATGATAATTGCCTCCCACATCGCGTAACCACAATCCACTGATCATGGATTATCTAATGTCCTATTTTAATAATCAAATAACAACATAATCAGAGGACGAAATGGTCTGCCATTCTCCACAAAATTTTATCTCAGTTGACTCCCACATGATTGTGGGAAACTCCCTGGTTCATCCCTTATTTAATCGCACAGCACAGTAGTAACATGTTTAAATGCTGAACTGTCATTGTGTATGCAGGGTTTTTAGAAGATATCACATATTTAATGTTGGACGGCTGCCTCAAAAGAGATGGACTGAAATCTAACAATCGCTAAGTCTACTCTAACAAACGGATTATCACCTTCCTGAAGGAAGTCAACAATGTCAAACTCACCTTTTTGATGAATAATCGTAGTCTTATTATCTTTGCTCCATAGTTTTACTTCTGAGGAGAGAGAGTATTCATAAACAGAAGACTCTGAACTGTTTCTCCACAGACTATGTTCTCTGATGATTAGGTAATCTTGAATTTGGTAACCAGGAAAAGCTGTAGGCACACTTCCAGAGGTGTGGCTCTGACTTGGTTAGGCGAATCAAATGCTGTCATGAAAAGGTTTAGGAGATAGTTATCTTGGCAGACTGTAATGTCCCATGATAACACTTTCTCAAAGCTGCTCTCTCGTCCTTGGCCCACGATACCAGGATACAGAATGCAAGGAGGGTTGCCAGGCAACATTTATGAACCAACATTCTGTCACATTCTAGTGCCCCTCCCATAGGCTAAAAGGAGTATACCCACCGGTGAACTAACCCTACAGCCTCACTGAGTTTCTCACAAAAACAAAGCAGGGCTCTTTCTTTTGAGTTCTACATATTTACCCGTCTCTCAAGCTACAACATGCCTATAGTGACATAAGCATGAAAACGAAAGAATCATTGTGCCATTCAAGTACAATGATGAGTATTTTACTCTTGTTTTCAATTCTTCAATTTGCTAATTTCTAGAATGGAAACAATACAGTTAATCGCCTCTACCATAATCCTTTTCTCTTTATTGAAAATAAAATAAACTCCTCTTCATCCTCTTACCATTAGAGGAGCTTGATCCCATGGTTTCTCAGAGTTGTTTAGATTTGCATTAGGCTGATGATTAAGGATTTTGAGCAGTGTCTTATGTTTCTTTCAGTCATTTTGGATTCCTCAATTGACTGTTCTCTATTAAGTCCTGTACCCCGCTTTCTAAGACGGTTATTTAGAGTTATTTATTGTTGGTGGTGTGTCATGTTATCAGCCCGACAGAGTTCGTGAGATGAGATTCCCTGATCAGGAGATTATACAGTTATTCCGTTTTTAAAATCGGTGGTCACTGTGTCCTTCATGGGTCAGTTCCGTTGCAACCTCGCAGTAACTGATGATGCGAAACAGTACAGTTTTTTTTTTTTTTAATCGTGTAATCATTCGATTGTTAAAAATGTACTACTACGTAATCAGTAATCACTGTATGAGGCAGTGTCCCCCATTCTCTGGGCACTGCTTCTGGTACCGATCTGCTGCTGTGTCAATCCCACAGCAGCCACATGACGGATGACACCATCATTACTTACGCAATCAAGTAAGTTAATAATGGGATGGTCCTCCATACTTAACTTTCATAAGATGGAACCAAACTCCAGTGATTGTCAAGGAAGGAGTACTTAGATGATTAAATACTGCCACGTGATTTACTCCCATGGAGGATTGGCCCTAGTCCAGTCAAGAAGTACAACATCTTCATCGACTCAAATAATGAATATATAATGAAAAATGATTGAGTAATGTCATGGTGGTGCATACTTAAATCCCACATGGAGTAGTCAGACTGGTCTCTTCCTGGAATAATGATTTATTTATAAAATTAAATTGATAACTAATCAGCTGGCGTTTTATACTAACACTGACGAGATGGCACCAAAGTCCTAAAACTATCGCTGATGTGATGACCTATTTACAGAGCTAAATGATGAAGTAATGAGATGATGTTCCATCGTCTACTCACAAAATCTGACTCCAAAAGGGACTTAGGGTCCATAACATTACCTGTATTTCAAATACATAATTAAGTGATGAATTATTATTTAATTTCCTAGTTTAACCGGTAAATAAATAAGTGTACTATTAGATGATGCGATGTTCTGGCACGATGGACTCCCCTAAGGAGGCTAAAAACTTTAGTGGTCACTGAATACATAATGACAGATTTTCATAATTCAATGAATAAATATTAAACTAGTGCATGGTGTTATATGCACGAAACCTAAAGATTGATCAATACTGAAGAGTCATTGAGTTCTTAATCATAGATTTGAACAATAAAATGAATGAATGAAAAGATAAGTTCTCATAATTCACCCCTAGAGAGATAACAAAACGATATCAATATTGATTTAAATAAATAAATATTGAAATCACAAGAGACATTTTAACACCAACAAGGGGGCTCCAGACTCCACTCTTCCTGGAGTAGAAAAAGACAGATTTAAATAATGAAAGCATAAGATTGTTAGATCCTCTGTCACACTTGAGTCACACCAGGTGGCACCACACTTCAGGGTTCACAGATTATATAATGAAACAATTTAATAATTACATCTTTACATATCTAAGTCGTTGAAATTTTTCGTATCATCAATTCTTGGGCAGATTTGCCAGATATGAAAACGGATGCTGTCATCACAGATATTTTAATATTCCATCAGTTAATCGTCAGATAATCATACTTTCTTGCCTGGTGAATTCTGTTGGCCTGACATCCTCACCGGTGCCTGAATCTCTGTTGTGTTGCGGCAGGACCTGAGTTAATTGGCCCATTCCTGGCATACCAGTAGTAGCCAAAATGTTGATATCAGCTGAAAAGGTGGCTGCAGAAGGGGCATCAACAGCATAGCTGAGAGAGAGATGTTCTTCCGTGTTCTGAGTCGTCATCCTTTTGCCAGGTCTCGGTGATGGTGCCGACCTCCTAGTGCCGCTACATCTTCTAGACGTAGACCACAACCGATGTGAAGATGTGGAGGAAGAGCAAGTAGTCAACACCCAGACCACCATGCAGACCTTGGAAAAGTTCTTGTACTTCTCGGAGGGCACCATGCAATCTTCTGGACTCTATTCTCCAGCATTCCTAGTGGTCTGGAAGACGCATAGACATTCAGAAAATGCTCTGCCCATGTCTACAAGTTTCCTAATTTGTCGCTGACAGATATCTGCAACCTAATAATAATCGGTGTTGGCATTGTCTGTCGTTTAAGTAATTTAAAGAACTAAATAAGTCAGTGATAGCTAACGGTCCCAATAAAGAGGTGATGTAGCATTTAATTGGCTGGGAAGTATGGCCAGACTCCAGACATGAAGAATGTCATCATCATCCATTGAAACCATGAATCATAAACTGTGATGATATTGCACATTAACGCCACAAGAGGGAGCTTGACGGGTCTCTTCATGGAATGGACAATTTTTGGTTTACATAATTACACACAGATTTACATTATCTTGGGGATTAACACAGATTGTCAATTTAAATACATTAATTATGTAATTAGATGATCTGTGGCACCAGATTCCAGGTGTCATGGACGATATAATCATTGTTTTGTATAATTAAATAATCAAATAATGAGTTCATGTAACATCATCCACTTCCCTAAGGTGGCTCCAAACCAGGCTCATGAACGATGCTGTCGTGATTAATTTAAATATTTTAACTATATAATTGATATTAAGATTGTCTATGATAATTGCCTCCCACATCGCGTAACCACAATCCACTGATCATGGATTATCTAATGTCCTATTTTAATAATCAAATAACAACATAATCAGAGGACGAAATGGTCTGCCATTCTCCACAAAATTTTATCTCAGTTGACTCCCACATGATTGTGGGAAACTCCCTGGTTCATCCCTTATTTAATCGCACAGCACAGTAGTAACATGTTTAAATGCTGAACTGTCATTGTGTATGCAGGGTTTTTAGAAGATATCACATATTTAATGTTGGACGGCTGCCTCAAAAGAGATGGACTGAAATCTAACAATCGCTAAGTCTACTCTAACAAACGGATTATCACCTTCCTGAAGGAAGTCAACAATGTCAAACTCACCTTTTTGATGAATAATCGTAGTCTTATTATCTTTGCTCCATAGTTTTACTTCTGAGGAGAGAGAGTATTCATAAACAGAAGACTCTGAACTGTTTCTCCACAGACTATGTTCTCTGATGATTAGGTAATCTTGAATTTGGTAACCAGGAAAAGCTGTAGGCACACTTCCAGAGGTGTGGCTCTGACTTGGTTAGGCGAATCAAATGCTGTCATGAAAAGGTTTAGGAGATAGTTATCTTGGCAGACTGTAATGTCCCATGATAACACTTTCTCAAAGCTGCTCTCTCGTCCTTGGCCCACGATACCAGGATACAGAATGCAAGGAGGGTTGCCAGGCAACATTTATGAACCAACATTCTGTCACATTCTAGTGCCCCTCCCATAGGCTAAAAGGAGTATACCCACCGGTGAACTAACCCTACAGCCTCACTGAGTTTCTCACAAAAACAAAGCAGGGCTCTTTCTTTTGAGTTCTACATATTTACCCGTCTCTCAAGCTACAACATGCCTATAGTGACATAAGCATGAAAACGAAAGAATCATTGTGCCATTCAAGTACAATGATGAGTATTTTACTCTTGTTTTCAATTCTTCAATTTGCTAATTTCTAGAATGGAAACAATACAGTTAATCGCCTCTACCATAATCCTTTTCTCTTTATTGAAAATAAAATAAACTCCTCTTCATCCTCTTACCATTAGAGGAGCTTGATCCCATGGTTTCTCAGAGTTGTTTAGATTTGCATTAGGCTGATGATTAAGGATTTTGAGCAGTGTCTTATGTTTCTTTCAGTCATTTTGGATTCCTCAATTGACTGTTCTCTATTAAGTCCTGTACCCCGCTTTCTAAGACGGTTATTTAGAGTTATTTATTGTTGGTGGTGTGTCATGTTATCAGCCCGACAGAGTTCGTGAGATGAGATTCCCTGATCAGGAGATTATACAGTTATTCCGTTTTTAAAATCGGTGGTCACTGTGTCCTTCATGGGTCAGTTCCGTTGCAACCTCGCAGTAACTGATGATGCGAAACAGTACAGTTTTTTTTTTTTTTTAATCGTGTAATCATTCGATTGTTAAAAATGTACTACTACGTAATCAGTAATCACTGTATGAGGCAGTGTCCCCCATTCTCTGGGCACTGCTTCTGGTACCGATCTGCTGCTGTGTCAATCCCACAGCAGCCACATGACGGATGACACCATCATTACTTACGCAATCAAGTAAGTTAATAATGGGATGGTCCTCCATACTTAACTTTCATAAGATGGAACCAAACTCCAGTGATTGTCAAGGAAGGAGTACTTAGATGATTAAATACTGCCACGTGATTTACTCCCATGGAGGATTGGCCCTAGTCCAGTCAAGAAGTACAACATCTTCATCGACTCAAATAATGAATATATAATGAAAAATGATTGAGTAATGTCATGGTGGTGCATACTTAAATCCCACATGGAGTAGTCAGACTGGTCTCTTCCTGGAATAATGATTTATTTATAAAATTAAATTGATAACTAATCAGCTGGCGTTTTATACTAACACTGACGAGATGGCACCAAAGTCCTAAAACTATCGCTGATGTGATGACCTATTTACAGAGCTAAATGATGAAGTAATGAGATGATGTTCCATCGTCTACTCACAAAATCTGACTCCAAAAGGGACTTAGGGTCCATAACATTACCTGTATTTCAAATACGTAATTAAGTGATGAATTATTATTTAATTTCCTAGTTTAACCGGTAAATAAATAAGTGTACTATTAGATGATGCGATGTTCTGGCACGATGGACTCCCCTAAGGAGGCTAAAAACTTTAGTGGTCACTGAATACATAATGACAGATTTTCATAATTCAATGAATAAATATTAAACTAGTGCATGGTGTTATATGCACGAAACCTAAAGATTGATCAATACTGAAGAGTCATTGAGTTCTTAATCATAGATTTGAACAATAAAATGAATGAATGAAAAGATAAGTTCTCATAATTCACCCCTAGAGAGATAACAAAACGATATCAATATTGATTTAAATAAATAAATATTGAAATCACAAGAGACATTTTAACACCAACAAGGGGGCTCCAGACTCCACTCTTCCTGGAGTAGAAAAAGACAGATTTAAATAATGAAAGCATAAGATTGTTAGATCCTCTGTCACACTTGAGTCACACCAGGTGGCACCACACTTCAGGGTTCACAGATTATATAATGAAACAATTTAATAATTACATCTTTACATATCTAAGTCGTTGAAATTTTTCGTATCATCAATTCTTGGGCAGATTTGCCAGATATGAAAACGGATGCTGTCATCACAGATTTTTTAATATTCCATCAGTTAATCGTCAGATAATCATACTTTCTTGCCTGGTGAATTCTGTTGGCCTGACATCCTCACCGGTGCCTGAATCTCTGTTGTGTTGCGGCAGTACCTGAGGTAATTGGCCCATTCCTGGCATACCACTAGTAGACAAAATGTTGATATCAGCTGAAAAGGTGGCTGCAGCAGGGGCCTCAACAGCATAGCTGAGAGAGAGATGTTCTTCCGTGTTCTGAGTCGTCATCCTTTTGCCAGGTCTCGGTGATGGCCTCGACCTCCTAGTGCCGCTACATCTTTGAGACATAGACCACAACCGATGTGAAGATGTGGAGGAAGAGCAAGTAGTCAACACCGAGACCACCATGCAGACCTTGGTAAAGTTCTTTTACTTCTCGGAGGGCACCATTCAATCTTCTGGACTCTATTCTCCAGCATTCCTAGTGGTCTGGAAGGCGCATAGACATTCAGAACATGCTCCGCCCATGTCTCCAAGTTTCCTAATTTGTCGCTGACAGATATCTGCAACCTAAAAATAATCGGTGATGGCATTGTCTGTCTTTTAATAATTTAAAGAACTAAATAAGTCAGTGATAGCTAACTGTCCCAATAAAGACGTGATGTAGCATTTAACATGCAAGGAGGTATGGCCCGACTCCAGTATGAAGAATGTCATCATCTTCCTTTGAAACCATGAATCATAAACTGTGATGATATTGCACATTAACGCCACAAGAGGGAGCTTTACAAGTCTCTTCATGGAATGAACAAATTTTGGTTTACATAATTACACTCATATTTACATTATCTTGGGGATTAACACAGGTTGTCAATTTAAATACATTAATTATGTAATTAGGTGATCTGTGGCACCAGATTCCAAGTGTCATTGACATATAATCATGTTTTATATAACTAAATAATCAAATAATGAGTTCATGTAACATCATCCACTTCCCTAAGGTGGCTCCAAACCAGGCTCATGAACGATGCTGTCGTGATAAATTTAAATATTTTAACTACATAATTGATATTAAGTTGGTCTATAATAATCACCTCCCACACCGTGTCACCACAATCCACTGATCATGGATTATCTAATGTCCTATTTTAATAATCAAATAACAACATAATCAGAGGATGAAATGGTCTGCCATACTCCACACAATTGACTCTCTGTTGACTCCCACATGTTTGTGGGAAACTCCCAGGTTCATCCCTTATTTAATCGCAGAGCAGAGTAGTAACATGTTTAAATGCTCAACTGTCATTGTAGATGCAGGGTTTTTAGAAGATATCACATATTTAATATTGGGCGGCTGCCTCAAAACAGATGGCCTGAAATCCAATAATCACAAAGTCTACTCTAACAAATGGATTAACACCTTCCTGAAGGAAGTCATCAATGGCAAACTCACCTTTTGATGAGTAATTGTGAGTCTTATTTGTCTTTTGTTCCATAGTGTGACTTCTTAGGAGAGAGAGTATTCATAAACAGAAGACTTTGAACTGTTTCTCCACAGACTACGTTCTCTGATGATTAGGTAATCTTGAATTTGGTTACCAGTAAAAGCTGTAGGCACACTTCTAGACGTTTGGCTATGACTTGTTCAGGCGAATCACATGCTGTCATTATAAGTTTTAGGAGATAGTTATCTTGGGAGAATGTAATGTCCCATGATAACACTTTCTCGAAGCTGCTCTCTGGTCCTTGGCCCATGATACCAGGATACAGAATGCAACAGGGTTGTCAGGCAACATTTATGAACCAACATTCTGTCACATTCTAGTGCCCCTCCCACATGCTTAAAGGAGTATACCCACCGATGAGCTAACCTTACAGCCTCACTGAGTTTCTCACAAAAACAAAGCAGGGCTCTTTCTTTTGAGTTCTACATATTTACCATTCTCTCAACATTCAACTTGCCTATAGTGACATAATCATGAAAACGAAAGCATCATTGTGCCATTCACGTATAATGATGAGTATTTTAAACCTGTTTTCTATGCTCCAGTTTTCTAATTTCTAGAACAGAAATAATACAATTAATCACCTGTACCATAATCCTTTTCCCTTTATTAAAAATAAAATTAACTCCTCTGCATCCTCTTACCATTAGAGGAGCTTGATCCCATGGTTTCTCAGAGTTGTTTAGATTTGCATTAGGCTGACGATTAAGGAGTTTGAGCAGTGTCTTCTGTTTCTTTCAGTCATTTTGGATTCCTCAATTGACTGTTCTCTATTAAGTCCTGGACCCTGCTTTCTAATATGGTTATTTAGAGTTATTTATTGTTTATGGTGTGTCATGTTAGCAGCCCGACAGAGTTCATTAGATGAGATTCCCTGATCAGGAGATTATTCACTTATTCCATTTTTAAAATCGGTGGTCACTGTGTCCTTCATGGGTCAGTTCTGTTGCAACCTCTCAGAAACTGATGATTCGAAACAGTAAAGTTTTTTTTTTTAAATCGTATAATCATTCGATTGTTAAAAATCTACTATTACGTAATCAGTAATCACTGTATAATGCTGTGTCCCCCATGCTCTGGCCACTGCTTCTGGTACCGATCTCCTGCTGTGTCAATCCCACAGCAGCCTAATGACAGATGAAACCATCATTACTTACACAATCAAATGAGTTAATAATTGGATAGTCCTTCATACTTAACTTTCAGAAGGTGGAACCAAATCCAGTGATTGTCAAGGAAGTAGTACTTAGATAATTAAATAATGCCACGTGATTAACTCCCATGGAGGAATGGCCCTACTCCAGTCAAGAAGAACAACATCTGCATCGATTTAAATAATTAATATATAATGAAAAATGATTGAAAAATGACATGGTGGTGCATACTTAAATCCTACATGGAGTAGTCAGACTGATCTCTTCCTGGAATAATGATGTTTTAAAAAATTAAATTGAAAATTAATTAGTCGGCCTTTTATATTAACATTGACGAGATGGCACCAAAGTCCTATACCTATCGCTGATGTGATGACCTATTTACAGAGCTAAATGATGAAGTAATGTGGTGATATTACATCATCAACTCCCTAATTCTGACTCCAAAAGGGACTCATGGACTATAACATTACCTGTATTATACATGTGTAAATTAAATGATGAATTATTACATATTTACCTAGATTAACAGTTAAAGAAGTAAGGGTAGTATTAGATGATGTGATCGTCTGATACAATGGTCTCCTCTAAGGAGGATCAAAACTCGAGTGATCACTGAATACATAATGACAGATTTTCATAATTAAATGAATAACCATTAAACAAGTGGATGATGTTTTATGCATGAATCCTAAATGATTGCTCAATACTGAAGAGACATTGAGTTCTTAATCATAGATTTGAACAAAAAATGAATGAATAAACAGATAATTTCTCTTAATTCACCCCTAGAGAGAAAAACAAAATGATATCAACATTGATTTAAATAAAGAAAGTAAGAAACAGAGAATGGAAGAAAGAAAGAATTCACAAGATACAATTTAACACCAACAAGGTGGATACAGACTCCACTCTCCCTGGATTAGAAAAAGACAGATTTGAATAATGAAATAATCAGATAGTTCGATGGTCTGTCACACTTGTGTCACACAAGGTGGCACCAAACTTCAGGGTTCACAGATTATATAATGACAGATTTTAATAATTACATCTTTAAATATGTAAGCCGTTGACTTTTTTTTTTTTTTTTTTTTTTGTATCATCAGTTCCTGGGCAGACTTGCCAGATATGAAATTGGATGATATCATCACGCACTTCTAAAATGCCTTCGGTTAATCGTCAGATAATCATACTGTCTTGCCTGATGAAATCTGTTGGCCTGACATCATCACAAGCACCTGAATCTCTGTTGTGTTGAGGCAGGAAGTGAGATAATGGGCCCAATCCTGGCATAGCAGTAGTAGCCACAATGTTGATAACAGCTGAAAAGATGGCTGCAGCAGGGGCATCACCATCATCATTGTCCCATTCAAGTACAATGATGAGTATTTTAATTCTGTTTTCTTTGCTTAAATTTTCTAATTCGTAGAATGGAAACAGTACACCTCTTCATTCTCTGACCTTTATAGGAGCTTGATCCCATGTTTTCTCGGCCAGGAACAGGGCCAGGGCCCAGGGGGCAGGGGCCAGGGGCCAAGGGGCCAGGGGCCAAAGGCCAGGAGGCCAGGGCCAGCGCCAGGGCCAGGGAAGACACATAGTGGAATGATATCTGGATGCTTCTTCTTTGACAGGCAGTTCTTGCTGGGACCTGGCACTCTCCATGTGATACCTTTTTAGCAGAGGCCCTTCAATGGAGGCTCTTTCACTCATGACTTTAAGAATATAATAGGTCTTTTTGGGAAGATTGATTTCTCTAATTCCAATCCTACACATTTGCTTTGTATTATATAAAGCATTTCATATTGGAGGAAACTGTTAAGACTTTATCCACTAAGTACCTGGGTTACAGGAATGAGTGATCACAATATTGTGTACTAACAACCAGGCTCAATCATTCATCATAAGTGAGCCAAGCTAATGAAATAACATCTGTTGACAAGCCAAACTACAATGCCAGCTCTCTGGATTCAAGGTGGACAGCCCTCCGGCGACACTGGTCACGGATGTCAAAGTAATACTATTCATAATAAGAAGAGAAAAAGATACAAAAGTAAAATTAATGAAAATTTAAAGCATAGATATTCATTTTGAACACTTATGAAAACAAAAAAGAAAACAGTAAATAATCTATATCAAGGGTCATAATAGGCTTAGAATGCAAATATATGCAAAACAAAATTAGAAAGCTAAGTATGGAATTTTTCCCATCTCTAAAGCACTCCCATATACTCGGTTCCTGTTTTTGCTATAAGGTGGTCATATGAGAAGTCAATGTTTCTTTCATAGAGACATTTTCAAGACTCAAGACTTTTTCTACAATGTGACTCCCTGGACAATGAGAATTTTATGAGTCTATAGTTGCCGTGGTGGTAGGCCAAATGTGGACCCCACAAATTTGACTTATGATCTCCGCACAAATATAATTGTCTAAAAACTGGAAATCAATTTACAGACACACACATACAACAGAATTTGTTCTGTTTCTTTTTCTGGTAAAAATGTCTTTGCCATGGTATTTTATAGCATCTTTGCATGATCTATTTTGAAGGCAGTACTTCAAGTTGAAGCACCCATGGGCAAATATTGAGGACATGAAGAAGCATGGAATTTGTAGTAATAATTACTTATATTCACATCCACAGCACAATAAGCTATGTTGTGGAATAATGTCATATGCCACGGGGTTGCTCATGCTGCCTGAGTGAGTTCCAGCATTTTTAAGTTGCAGATCAAACTCAATTCTCCAGGATGTGTGGAACAAAGTGTTGTGGCCTGGAGTTTGTAGGACTGTAATCAGAAACAGCAGCTCAGTCCCATGTCCATTCCTCAGTCACTGAGTGTGGACAATTGGAAGACAAGCTATCATTGATGAAAGGAAGACAGAGACATAATATGATGTCAGGCAGGCAGATTCAGTCAATACTGAAAGCTCCATTTTATTCATACACCAAATTTAAGTAGTCAAACAAAGGTGTGGCAATGGAAGGGGATATCTATTAATATGTATAAAGGGAAAACAGAAATTGCTTCCACTAATGCTAAAGGCACTCCATAATTGCACATACTATGTGCCTTCAGGCACCCCTTTGCTGCACTTCCTCCCTTACTTCTGGGTGGTTAACCTGTCTACTCCCAAATCATTGCTATTTAGATAGGAGATATTCATCATCAAGGCACAGGTGTCCTGTAGCAGGAAAGATAATGTCTTAAGGACAATAGGAATTATTGGATAATTTTGAACTCATGACAAGTTGGAATGGATTCCCATTTAGGAGTTAAGAAAATTCAGACTGGCAGAATATATTCCAGGGCTGCCAAAGCCATACAGAAGCCTTGTATGCAAACAGATGATAAGATCTACCTTTAACTGCTTGGTGGCAGTGCAAATGTTTAATCCTAGGACACAGGAGCCTGCCTGATTTTGCTTAGGTTGAGGCCAGCCAAATCCACAGAATGAGTTTATGTCCTGCACAGAAAAACCCTGTTTTGAAAACAAAAAACAAAACAGAACAAAGTCACATAAAGGAACAGATCAACCTTCTGGTGGTAGCCTACATGTATAAATGGTATTGAACGAGGAAGCTTTCCTTCTTTGGCTGCTTACCCTAGCTCTTGGTACCAAGTTTCTTCCTTCACTACCATAAGAGCCTACTTTTTTGGAATTTTGATGCATAATGACCAGCTGACACATCCATCCTGATAAACTAAACAACTGCTGTACTCTTCAGATTCCCATTGGTTGGCAACCATTGTTGGACTAAATATATCACAGCTTGTGAGACATTGTAATAAATTAACTTTCTACATATATGGAGAGTTTCATCCTACATTCCTTTTCATGCAGAGAACCTTCATTACTGCAGTTGGTTTTTGTTTTGTTTTATTTTTTTTATATGCTTACAGAACATGTATTCCTCTGTAAATATTCAATTTTCCATGAAGACTATTTTCTCATTATGATGACTTTGCCAAGTGTTTGCTCTGAATTTCAGGGATAAAATTCTATATTCATGGAGCCATCATCTGGCATTCTGCCACGAGAAAGATCATTTATCTTTTTTTAAGATGTGGTCCCTACTTTTCTTTTCTGATTATCTGTAGTTCCTGTGACAAACAGGTAAAAAAGCAAATTTAGTTCAACAAAACTCAGTGTTTAACCAAATAACAAATAACACATTTTGCATTCCTAAATCTCTTTGTGGTAGTTAACGAATATTTGGAGTTCCCTTCCAACTTTTTCACCAAGAATCACTCAATCCATTTAAGTAATTATATTTAGCTAGCAACACTGTGTCTAGGTGGAAGAAAGGTAAATGCCTGTGTACTACAGAATGATAGCACAGTTCAGCTATAGGGCAATTGCTATAGAAATGCACATCACTGCTGATGTAGAAAACTCTTAGTGCTAGAAGGCAATCAGTAACCATTGAAATTAGTCCTTAAGCATTCTGCAACCACCTGGGAGGTGCTTTTTATCACTCAGGCCTTAATAGCTAATCTGGCCCCTTTGTGATGTGCCTGTCAAAGGAAGTGCAGGGCCATTCTGGTCTGGATTTGAAGAGAAACTACAGCCAGTGGTTTTGAGTGATGTGCTTTGAGGAAGGGCAAACTGGAAAACCACAGCATGGTGATTGAGGGGCTGCCGTCCTCAGATCGGTGGTGGGAGATAGTGAGGTGATGGATCCAGTGTGGTAGATATTCCCTGGATCTGGGTGGGAAGCTGCAAGGAGACAACCTGTCCCCTGAATTCTCATGTAGTTCTTGAAATTTCCAGAAGCTAGAGGCAGTCTACCAAATAACTATTCTGTGGGCTGTATCTGCTTTGAGTACTGTGAGCAGGGAGGTGTCTATGGAAACATTTTTTAAGTCAACTTCTACATACTTCAGGTGCACCCACTGAAATCAGGGCAACAAACTTCCAGAGGCCTTTTAGTTAAGTACCTTTTATAAGTTCAGTCGTTTGCATTTTAATTTTATGTGTAAGATCCATGTATTGTTAATTTTCTGCATGTTGTAAAAGGCATCTCATGTAAGGGTAGCACTTCACTATTGAGCAGTGATCTACAAGAGTAGAATTTGTAACACAAACGATTTACAACTGCTTTTGAGATATTATATCTCATAAAGTAGAATTTAACTGAGGTAGTACTGCCTATAAAACACACAAAGATAAGTGTATGCTGATCAGTCCTGTTAGAATTTTGAATCCTAGATACACATTTTTTCTCCATGATTTTCCAGACATTTGTCTCCAAACCATTACACAGAAGCTACTCCTGTTTTGCAACAGCATCTAGTCCCTTACCCTTATCATACACCTGCCACAATACAAGCTGCTCAGAGAGATATTACAGTGTCATAAACAACCTTAAATTGTATTATATCATATAGTTGCAGTTTTCTTCTCCAGAAAAGCGTAGTTCTACCACTGTGGCAATAGGACACCAGATTTTAAAAAGTAAACCAATGATGTATGAGTGGCCTGATAAAGCAAAGCTTTTACTTAGGTCCTCATGCAGGGATGAGAAACATTCTTAGAAGAGATAGTAACAACCAGGGGTCTAGGCCTTGAAAGCTTTTCCTAAGGGCCTGGGGTATTGACAATAATACACAGAACCTCGTCAAAAACCAGGTATTTGCATTGGGAGAGCTGGTAATTGTATGGAACAAAGCCTTTGTGGACAGGTTCCTTCTGACATGTAGATATAAACTCCATAGAGCTATGGTTCTCAGTCCCAAGGCCACTGTGGGCTTTGTCAGCAATGATCATGATATATCATGTATTCCCTAGCACTGCATTGTTTTAGTGGTGTTCTCCTGAGTTTGTCCCATTGAATGGGTTTCTACTGACTTTACATAAGTGTCCCCTTTCCTTCCATTTCCTCTGTGGAAATAGTATACAAGAGTCTATTCTCCTTAAGAAACTTTTCATGGGACACATTTCCCTATCCCAGCTTTTTTTAAAAAAACTTTTCTACCTTCTACGTTTCCTATCTATCTCATTCCCCATCACCTTCATGTCAGGATCCTATATGTGGAACAGGTCCTTCAGTTTAAGGTATCTGGTGGCCTTTAGGAACAGTACTGGGAACACATTTGCTGTGTAATCCTCCCATCTCCCTAAGTAGCTAGACATGCTGTCTCCAGTCTCTACTGAAATTGTTCACTGTGTAAAATGGAGCTTGAACCAAAATCCATTTAAGAAGGATAGCATATATGAAAAGCAAACTTTGTCTAGGCTGGCTCCTCTCTGAATATTTTCCAGGGATAGATACATGTTATGTTAGAAATATTTGTCTTTATGGATCTCCTCTGTGGGCGAAGTGATTTCTCCCTGGGAAGGCATATCAATGCTACAACAGATGCATTTGCATCCTGTTAGAAGAATGTTTATGAGACAATCCCTTATGTTGATGCAAGTGGTACTGGTTGCAGTCTGTTGCTCTCCAAACAATGGCCTTGCTGACTTCTGTACTATACCTTCAAATTTCTTAAATTACTGTAACACCTAAGAGATTTAAATTTTCTATTAGAGTCAGGTAGCCAACTATCCAGTGCAGTCACAGGAAAAGCATTTGCAAGCGGAGCATTGCTTCTGCCTTCAGTGCAGATTAAGGAAAATTGTTTACACTGCAGGAGATTTCAGGGTAAGCAACCAGGTGCTAAAGTCACCACTATGAAAAAAGTACATGACTGTGGTAAGGGGAGTGATTTTGTTATTTCCCAGCATGTTTTAATCTGTCATGTGTTTGAACACAGACCAGAGTATGTAGGTGTACAGTTGTGAGGGATGAAATGAAAGGCAGGATTGTTCAGTGACTAGCATTGCCACTTTTGTGGGTGGAGCTTCTTTCAGTATCCCTCAGTCATCTTGGAGGAAATGGGTGGTGCCAGCAGCTGGCCTGTCTCTCTGTTAAAAATGATTTTAATGAGACATTTTAAATGCCATATTCTCTAGATCTCTGAGCATTTGAGGGCTGTCTGAGTGTTTAGCATACCTTAGTATACAAAATATCCCTGTAATTAATCTGTTTTGAAAACTGGATCCAAGCTGAGAGGCTGTGGAGGGATATTTTACTCAGGGCCCTGCAGCCTGACTGTAACTGGATTTTACTTAGTAGGTTACACTTATAACCATAGAGGACAAAGAGATAGAGAAAAACTCCCTGTGATTATAGAGGCTTAACCTTAATAAACAGCTCACAGGAAAGACTGGGTGGCATAAATATTTTGTTAGCTTGAAATAGACATTTATAACCTTAAATGTTTACCACCATTCAAAGGCACATAGCAATTTAGAAATATTTGAGAGTTAGTACAATTGAATTTAAGTTGTATGAAGTTAGCTTACATTTACATAAAGTTAAATTTAAGTTAAATGTACAGATATATTAAACAGGACTGTGAAAAATTGAGAAGGACTAGAATGTGAAGCTATGTATGACATAGTGAAAAAAGAAATTAGAGACAAAGAATAAAGAATAAAGCAAATAAAAGAATAAAAGCAAAAGGTAAATGAATTACAGGTTCTGTTTGCAGCAGAAGCTGGCTAGACTCCCTGTGCCTAGGTGACTGGTGTAGCAGAGGGAAGAACCATGGGGGGGGGGGGTGAGGCTAGGCCATGTTGTCAAAATGGCAGCTTCCATAAATATATCCCAAACAGCTGGCAGAAATCATAACATTTTGGGATTCAATTTTGTCTTGAGTAGATGCTGCCTCAGCCCAGCCTACTGCCCTGAGAGAAGCTGCAGCTGCGGCGCGCAGGAGAGTATTAGTGTGGCGGGAAGAGAACAGAACCAAGTTGAGGGTAAGAGATGATTTAGCAGAGAGATAGAAAAAACTCCTTCCATCTACCTGTTCGCTGGCAGTAATTTGAAAGATCCTGTAAAGTATCTGGATCTAGAGAGCCATTATTCGGGCAATTTGAATTTCCTAGGGGATATCTAGGCCACTCTTCAATACAAAGGTAAATAAGTCTGGGTGCCTTAACAAGTGGCATTAAGTGAAAGGGTTTTAAATTTTCTATCAGGCATCCCAGTGGAGTGGCATGGTATATTTCCTTAGTCAGTTTATTCCCCATGTGTAGAGAAGAAAGTGACCATGCAGTCTTGGAACTCCAGCCCAAGAGTGTGGACACATGATAAGCGAGAAGGGCAGAGTGTTATCCAGAGGTCATCAGCCCAAAACTTTGCCAGGGCCAACAGAGGCTGGAAGGACTCAGCAGTCCCAGAGAAGAGCAGATATCCTGCCCCAGGCAGTATGTCTTCCACCCTTGAGGAATGTACCAGATCTTAAGGAAATGGGTTAAAATTTAAAAGGGTACCTTACCTAATTGAAGCCTGTGTGGGGTGGGGGGAATGGAGGCAGACTACTGGTACTGGAAACAGGATCCCGAGTGTCTCTGGCTGGCCGCCCACCAGCAAACAGCTGCCAGTGACCCTCAAGAAGAGCCTGCCTGGGTTTCAGCACCAATGTTGTTCTTTTGCTGTGCAGCTAATGCCTATGAAACACAAACAGGAGACTCAGCGCCCACGGCGAGTTTGTTGAGAAAAGGGAGAGAAAGAGGGGGTAGCTGGTGGCCAACTGAAAGCAGAAGAGGGGGGGTGTGGGGCACTTGCTTTAAAAGGGGAGGCTTGCACATGTGTAACTGAGTCCTCTGGCAGCCAGGTAAACCTTGAGCCGTCAGGTAAAGCTGATGTACTGATGACATGGCCATGAGGGTCCCGCCCATCATCAGGGTGTTGGAGGTCAAATGGCTGCTAGTTCCTAACAATCAGATTGCTAAGCGGAGTCACTATTTAGCTACACATGTAGTTAAGTGTAAGCCACAAGTTAGCCACAAACTAACCCACTAGTTAGCCACACATACTAGCTCACAAGTACCCACACACACCATGCCTCTTGTTAGCCACATACTTAACTTACTATATAGCTGCACACATGAAGTCACTACTTAGAAAAACACCTAAATCAATAGTCAGCCCCATACCTATGTCACTAGTTAGCCACAAAACTAAGCCACAAGTCCATCACACAAATAAAGCAGTACTTAGCCACACACACTAAGACAGTAGTTAATCACACACCTAAGTTACTATTTAGCTACATGCATAAACAGTAATTAACCACATTGGCTAAGTCACTAGTTAGCCACAGTCACTATGTCTCTAGTTAGTTACACACAATATATCAATACTTACCCACCCATACTAAGTCACTAGTCAGCCACACATCTAATTTACTAGCTAGTCACAAACATCAAGAAAATAGTCAGCCACACACACACTGAGATAGTAGTTAGCCATGCACCTATGTATTTCTATGTATTTAGTCAACTACACACCTAAGTCTCTAGTTAGCTACCAACACTAGGTCACTAGTTATCCACACACATTAAATCAGTAGTTAGACACACACACTATGTCACTAGTTAGACACATACTAAGTCTGTCTAAAAGAAAAACAGCTCACACTAAGGTGGTCCCAGGACATGGGAATCAGGCCTTTAATCCCAGCAGCAGGGATTTGGAGATAGGAGTGACATGGCTGGACAGAGAGAGGAAGATAAGGTAGAGGAGCAAGAAGAGCATGCCGTGAGATGATTTTGTTTGAGAAGTTAGTCTGAGGGATCGAAGCGATAGCAGTCAATCTGAGTAGGCAGTGTGAGGACAGGAACACATCGCTTGTCTGAGAATAGGTAGAGATAACAACTCTAGTAGCCAGATGCTCTGAATCTGTGATCCTTCAGTTTTCACCTTCCCCTCCCTGTTAGATTACTGTGAGTTTTAATTATTAAGATATATTAGAACTTGTGCTGGAAGTGATGTTCTCTCTGTGGAGGTGTGATATTTCAAAGTCAATAGAGGTAAAAATTTTCAATTATTAAAGTATGTTAACTTTATTTTTGAAAATTACATTGGTATCTTTTTAATGTTTTTAATTTGTAAAATTTCTTTATTATACTTATCAAACCAGTTCCCTCCAACTTACTCCCACCCTCCTTCCCGTCCCAACTTCCCAGGCCCCCAGCCACTCTCTCCTCCCATCCAACCAACACTATACCTTCCAGGAGGTGGATGCCTTCCAGGAGGGGTCATCTAAATCCTTCAAGTCATTTTAAGTAGACACTAAAATGTCTCTCCTGTCTCAAGGTTAATGGAGTATCCCTCCATGGGGATTTTCCCCCAATGTCCTTTTTGCAACAGAGATACTTCCTGGTCCCTCTCTCTGAAGACCCTTAGACTGCACAGGCCTTTTAGCTGAGACCCATGTTCAGGGGTCTGTGTCAGTCCCATGTTTGATTCCCAGCTATAAGTCTGGAGCCCCATTAGCTCCTCCTTGTTCAAATCAGCTGTGTCTTTGGGTTTCTGCAATGTGGTTTTGTCCTCCCTCTCGGCATATGGATTCAATTTTGCTCAGTGTTTAGTTGTCCAAGGTTGCTTCTGTTTCCATCAGCTACTAGATGTGGTCTCCATGATGGTGCATAGATTAGTCATTGATCTCATTGCCAGCAAAGGGAATTTATGGTGCCTTTACACTGTTGCTCAAATTGTTAGTTGGGGTCATTCTTGTAGGGCTCTGTACATTTCTCTAGGTTCTGTTTCCTCTTCTAACCTATAATGGCTCCCTCTTTTATAGTCTCTTTCTCTCTTTTCTCTCCTCTGTTCTCCTCTCCTCTCTCCTCTCTCTTCTCTTCTCTTCTCTTCTCAAGTCTATTCCTCCCCTGACCAAATGTTCCTAGACCCACAATCTTTCCTCTCCTCCCATTTTCCTTGTGCTAGGTCCCTCTTCACTCACTACCTGCAAATACCCACCTATATGCTCTGAGGACCTTGTCCCTTCCTGCTTCTGCGAGTGTCCTTATGTAAAACTGTTAGACTCGTCCTTCTATCCTACTTTCTCTGGCAGTTTGATTTGTAGGCTGGTGAACCTTTGCAATATGTCTAAAATCCAAATATGAGTTAATACATACCATGTTTCTCTTTCTGTGATTGGGATACCTCATTCAGGATGGTTTCTTCAAGTTCCATCAACTTGTCTGTGAGTTTCAAGATTCCATTGTTTCTACCCACCCCCACAGAGTAGTATTCCATTGTGTAAATGTGGCAAATCTTCTTTATTTATACTTCAGTTGAGGGGCATCTAAGTTGATTCCAGGTTCTTGCTATTATAAATAATATTGCTATGAACATAGGTGATCACAAGTCTTAGTTGCATGGATTGGGATCATTTGGGTATGTACTTAAGCGGGAGATTACTAGGTCTCGTGGTAGACTGATTCCCATTATCCTGAGAAACTGCCATGCTAGTCTCCAAAATGGCTGTACAAGTTTGCAGTTCCACCTGAAGTGGAGGTGTGTACCCATTTCTGCACATCCTCTCAAGCATAAGTTGGCATTGCTGTTTCTAATTTTAGCAATTCTGACAGGAGTAAGATGGTATCTCAAAGTTGTTTTAGTTGGCATTTCCTTGACAGCTAAGGATGTTGAATACTTTCTTAAGTGTCTTAAATCATTTTTTTATTTCCTCTATGGAGATTTATATCAAATAGAGAGTCTCTGTATATTAATTGGGGCTGGCACAGCTGCGGGACAAGACCAGCAGCGGGCAGAAAACCTTACTCAGCATTTTTTGAAGATGCTTTCCTCATCCCATTGTATACTTTTAGCTGTTTTGTTAGTATGTGTTTGAGTTAATATCAGGATTTTCTATTCGATTTCATTGAGGTACTTGTCTATTTTTGTGCTAATACCAGGCTGTTTTCAGGACTATAGCTCTGTAGAAGATCTTAAAGTCAGGAATAATGTTCCCTCATGAAGTTCCTTTATTATACAGGTCGTTTTGGCTATTCTGGTTCTTTTGGTTTTCAATATAAAGTAGATATTATACTTTCAAGGTCAGTGAAAGATTGTGCTGGGATTTTAATGGAGATTGCATTGAATATGTAGATTGCTGTTGGTAAGATTGCCATTTTTCTAGGTTTTTTCTACCTATCCATGAGATTGAGACATCTTTACATTTTATGGTATTTTCTTTAAAGACAAAAATTCTTATTATATAGGTCTTTCACTTCTTTGGTAAGTGATACCCCAAGATACTTTATGTTGTTTGTGGCTATTGTGAAGGGTGATGTTTCTCTGATTTCTTGAACAACCCCTTTGTTGACTGAATATGTAATGGCTACAGATTTTTTTTTAATTTAATCTTGTATCCTCATACTTTACTGAATATATTTTTCAGCTGTAGGAGAATATTGATAGAAATTTTTGGTTGCTTATGTAAACTATCATATCATCTGAAAATAGAGAAAGTTTGAGTTCTTCCTTACCAATTTGCATCCCGTTGAACTCCTTTTCTTGTCTTATTTCTTTAGCTAGCCCTTCAATTACAATAATGAAGAGATATGGAGAGATAGGGCAGCCTAGTCTTTTTCCTGATTTTAGAGGAATCACCTTAAGCTTCTCTACATTCAGCTTGATATTTCCCATGGGTTTACTATATATTGCTTTTATTATGTTTACATAAATTCCTGTTATCCCTGATCTCCCCAAGACCTTTAACATTAAAGTATGTTGAATTTTGTCAAAGGTTTTTTCTACATCTAGGGAGATGATTATGTGACGTTTCATTTCCAGTTTGTTTATATAGTGGTATATTTGATATATTTTCATATGTGAAACAATCCCTGCAAGCCAGAGATGAAGCCTACTTGATCATAGTAGATGATTTCTCTGACATATTCTTGGATTCAGTTTTCCCATATTTTCTTGAGTATTTTTGCATCAATGTGCATGAGGGGTATTGGTCTGTAATTTTCTCTCTTATTTATGGCTTTGTGTGGATGGGCATCAAGGTGATTGTAGCCTCATAAAAAGAGTTTGGTAATGAACCTTCTTTTCTATTGTGTGGAACAATTTCAGGAGTATTAATATAGCTCTTCCATGAATTTTTGGTAGAATTCTTCACTGAAGAAGACATCTGGCTCTGGGATTTTTATGTTGGAAGGCTTTTCATTATTATTCCTACTTTGTTAGTTGTTATAGGTCAATTTAAGTTGCTTGTCTATTCTTGATTTAATTCTGGTAAGTAATAGTTATCCAGAAATTTGTCCATATCCTTTGAATTTTCAAACCTTGTGGAGTATAGGTTTTCAAAATATGTCCTTAAAATTGTCTGCATTTCCTCAGTGTCTATTGTTATGTACTACTTTTTGTTTCTGATTTTGTTAATTTTCATGTTTTCTCTATGCTTTTTGTTTAGTTTGGATAAAGGTTTCTCTACCTTGTTAATTTTCTCGAAAAACCAACTCTTTCTATCATTGATTTTTTTGTATTGTTTTCCTGTTTTTTATTTATTGTTTTTTAGAGACCCCCATTTCTTTTTGGCTCTGCTGCCTGTCCCACAACTATATATTGTGGAACAGGTTGGTCTTGAACCCACAGAGATAAGCTTCCATCTGCCTCCTGAGCACCAGCATAGTTGCCACCACCACCCAGCTTTTGGTACCTTTTTAAATGTCTTCTTTAAACATATTACTATTTTTATCACTATTTTGCTGCACTCCTATGTTTCTTAGATTTTACTTATTTCATTCTTTTTCTCAAGTGATGCTGATTATTGATTTCTGTGTAGAGCAAAGTTTCTTCTAACTGTGGCTTGTCTTATGCTGTGTAATTGAGAATTGTTTTGAACTCCTAATCCTGGATTCACCTGTACAGTGCTGGGAAGAAAATCCTACACTTCGTTCCAGTTGGGCCCTTGCCTGGTCAGGGAGAAGGAAAATAGACCAGAAAATGAGTGAACTCCCAAGATCTCTGATTATTGTGGGGTCTTATAAATGAAGAGGGATTTGTGCAATGACTGAATTCATGTCCCACTTGGATACTGGTGGAGTCACAATGCAGAAAGGGAGAGGCAGGATGGAAGCTGAGGTTTCCTCCTTCAACAGTAGTTGAGGTGAGCAATGTGGAATTAGATAATCATTCCTAGAAAATCCATCATTGTCTCACAGGGCAGTTTCTTGGAATCCACAGATGAGGGCTATCAAGACTTTGGATAGAGGAGAGACCTTATCATGTATACAAATTACTATAATTACAGTATTTAGCCAAAACCAGTCTGGGTGAACTCTTGTGGACTATGTAACAGGACTATTATTTTTTTTTTTGTTCGTTTGGATGTACAGTCTGAGAGAAAAGGTTTGAGGAATACTTAGTGTGCTCTAACTGAAACCCCTAGTCTCTGGAGCACATGGCCATGAAGCTATTTTCATCTTTTCAAAATATTTTTTTTCAGATCATAGCTACATCATATCCACATATCCTTTTCTGCCCACAAGCCCTGCCATGATTACTTGTGTTCTCTAATTCACAGCCTGCTTTTCTTAAACAGGAGTTTCACATTAAACACAGTGAATATTAGAAGGTGTCATACATTTGGCTGCAGTATTTCCCAGGTATGAGGTCAATGGTTACTGGCCAGTAACAATGAGTGTGTAACAAAATGTGCACACAAGGTACAGTGTGATTTTAATAATGAGCAGCTTGACTTCCAGGACAGTAGAAGAATGTATACTAAAACACAAACTTTCTGGATTAGGCCGCTATCTGCTGGGTGGGTAGTGCAGAGCTACAAGGACTATGCAATCTGAGTCATTGATTTCTGATTCTCTGGTAGTGGGCTGCAAAATTTTAGGTCCAACTGGGTGGTCCCAGCCAATGCTGGACTCTGAGAAGCCTTCTTTCCATGATTCTCTTTTCCTTATGCTCTATCTAGTTGTAAGGAAGAACACAGGTTACACTATTCTGAGTGTACGGTTTTCAAAGCAGGTCTGCTCAGATGTCATTTCTGCAAAATTTGTATGGACCATGAGACAGACTGGGGTTCTTTTGGTACATGTGGTGACCTGGGCAGTTACCCTTGTCCTCTGAGCCTTCCTCTCCATGTGTTTCTTGGTTTGGGGGAGACTCTGCAGCCCTGGCATGGGTGGGTGTGTTGCTTATTATATAACTGTCCAGTGTGCATATGCATGCAATGCTGTTGGTGTGCATTGGGGGCTGACGCTGGATAACTGAAGGTCTGATTTCTTGAAGTTCTGAATATTCCATTCCACTTTCAGGTTTGCCTTATAAATATTTTAGAAAGTAGTAAAAAATGGTGATGTGGATGTCTCTCAGCAATATAAGATTATAATGTTTTTAACTCTCTGCTACCAAGAGTTACAATACTGTGTTAACTGACGTTAAATTCCGGTGAACAAAATGATTCTCTATTCTGCAGAGATATCTCAGGTGTGTATGGTTTTGGGTAGGGAGTTAGGTCAGGATCTTCACCTTGGGCCATAAACCACTTGGCAGGAAGTTGATTTTAAATTATTCTCCCATGTTGTCTGTGGAGTGTGCATCAGTGCGGCTAGGTTTACCTGAAACAATAAAGGGGTGTAAAGGTCTACAGAGCCATAGCAGAAGGTCAACTCCTTTTGCATGGAGAGCTCTAGAACATGGACATCCTGTCTTTGGAATAAATATCCATAGCTACAGGGTCAAAAGTGTCTAAGGGTCACTTTTAGTTGATTTAATTGTAGTGTTGAAGTCTGTGTTTATTTAATCTCTGTACACATGGATTCATAGATATTTGAATAACATTGGTCAAGATCACACTTTTCTTGGCTAAGTTTCTTTTGTACTTTATATTAATAGTTGATATTTTTTGACCTTTGCTCTTGGGTTATTCACTCTATCTCTTTTATTCTCTTACACATATTATACATATTTTTATTGTGGTTGCTTTGTGGTAAGTATAAAAGTCATATTATGTTAGTTTGTGTACTGTGTTTTCATAATTCCATTGAGCATTCTGAGTATTTCCAAAAAAATTGTTACTGTGCCTTTGCAATCTGCATTTTGTTATTAATTGTTGTTCATTGTCATTGGATTGTATTCATTTCATGTTACAAACTTACCATGTATAGGATCTTAAATTCTGATACTTCATGTTCTGAAAACCATTATATAATTCTTTATTTATTTTGGTTTTATTGTTAATCTGTGGAAGATTTTTGGTTCATCAGATAAAACATGTTGTGTATCTTGGCAAGAGACTCTGCACATCTTTTGGGGATGACCAGAGTTCAGATACTTCACATCATTATCTACATTATCTACAATCAATAACCTGTATACTTATACAAACCATTTTTTCTCAAACTCATACATACAAAATATAGCAATAAACTTGAGAAAATGGTAAAGATTAGACTATCAATATTATTGCCACAAATTCTAGTGTTGTACACTACAGTTTAGATTTTACACACTGCACTGGAAATTGTAAAGCTACTTCTAGTTGTTCTTAATAATCAAAACATGGATTCAGATATGCGATTAATGATGAAAGATCAGAGAAGCAGAGCAGCCAAGCCCTAGCTCTTATTTCTACTGAAGTACTCATACCAAAGGGGCGGGCAATTCTGATACTAGGAGTCTTCCCTCAGAAAACAATGAGCTTTTTTCTTCTTCCTCCTTATATTTCTTTCTCCTCCCATCCATATCTACCTCCCAATTTCAGGGATAAAGGAATGAGCCACCACTTGTCTCTCTTTCTCTTTTAGACTGGATCAATGTGGTGTAGCCTGGGGTGGCAATGAAATTACAGACATGCACCTGATTAAGTCTCCCAAGTGCTAGGATTAAAGGTGTACTCCACCATGGCCTGTCCTCTATGGCTAACCACTGCATAGCTCCACATTCTATTCTTAAAGCAAGTTTGTTTTTTTGTTTATATATATTTATGGTTGAAGAAGAGAATAGTTTCAGTTTGAATTGTATAATGATCTTTGCAAGCTCTTCACATTGTGTGGAGAGAGAAAGAAAGTTTGAAATTCTCCTCTGCAGGAACAGAGCTGGGCCGTCTACTGATGACATGGGAAAGTGACATTGAAATTAATGTCTGACTATGCAATGTTGGCTTTTGCCTTTGGTTCCAGCACTGAGGAAGTAGACGCAAGTGGATCTCTCTGATTTAGAGGTCAGCCTGGTCTACAGAGTAAGTTCCAGGACAGTAGGGCCACAAAGGGAAACTCTGTCGCAAAAATAAAAATAAATAAATAAATAAATAAATAAATGTATCAATAAATATTAGACAGTCAATGAAAAAACTATTAGAAAACAACAACAAGATTAATATTAATAATTAATAAGAAATTCACCAGCACAGTTTACTAAGCAAGGAATAGGATGGCAAGAGCCACACAGGGAAATTCTGTCAAAAAAAAAAAACCAAAAAAACCAAATAATTTCCTATTTGTGCAGATCTCTGAAATGTCTAGGTCTGGAGTAAAAGCCAGGGTCAAAGGAGGTGCTGGGCCTGGTGTGTCTTTACGAACACTCTAACCCTTTAGGATGAGCTCTTGTCAATCCAGCCTCACTAGCCAATCAGGTACACTGAGCCAACCCACAAGTCTCAGGTCTGGAAGGAGACTTCCTGGAGCCATGCTGCAGGCTTGCTTTTATATCAGAATAGGCACCAGAGGAATGATTGCTGCTCTGTGAGTGCTTCTGAGAAATGGAGGAGAACAGAAGCTGCAGCATGGTGAGTGAGTGGATTCAGAGGGTGGTATAGGGAGTCATGAATGTCTGTTTTGCAGGCCTTCTATGAGGATGCTGGGCTTGAATGTGCTGTCAAATTCAGTGGTCTGTTAGGCCCATTGTGGTCCTAGGAGCTTCCCAAACCAGGGTGTGGCCCAGGAATACTTTTCCTTGTGGGCTGCATCTGTGGAAAGCATTTTGATTATGCAGCAAGGTGAATAAATACTTTGAAGTCAGCTCTATTATGCTTTTGGTGCACAGGGAAGGCAAGTTACCAAAGAAGGAGAGGTTCAGTTTGTCCAGTGCCTTCCAGAAGCTTTGCCCTTCACATCTAACATTTTGGGGTCAGATACATGCAGAGATATTACCATTTTTTTTGCCATCAAAATAACTTAACTTCTGTTGTTAAGAAATAAATAGAAAGATCTTATTTTGCATATCATTCTCACTTCCATCTCCCTCCCTCCTCCAGTGACCTCCCCATCCCATCCCACATACATTTCTCTGGAAGGCTGAGTTATTTAGGAGGATTCATCAAAACCTGTCAAGACATTTGGGTTTGGCGCGGGCCCTCCTCCTTGTCTCTAGGCTAAGGGAGTATTCACACTTGGAGTTAATTTTGTGTATGCTCTAAATGGCATTCTTTTTCTTAATTATATATATATGGATTTTTGTGTTACAGCATGATCTGGAATTTTCTTTTTTTAATGCTTGTTGTATTTTACTTTTCATCCTTTAATCCATTTGTTTATGCTTACTGATACATCATCGGCAGCGCCTGAATCTCTGTTTGTGGTGTGGCAGGACCTGAGATAATGGGCCCATTCCTGGCATAGCAGTAGTAGCCAAAATGTTGATACCAGCTGAAAAGATGGCTGCAGCATGGGCATCAGCAGCTTTGCTTCTGGACTCTATCATCTAAAATCCCTAGTACAATGTGAGATGCATTGATCATTCAGAAAATGCTCTGCCCATGTCTACAACTTTCCTAAACTTCTCCCTGACAGATATTTGCACCCTAATCTTAATCGGTGATGGGTTGGCATTGTCTGTCGTTTAAATAATTCAAAGAATTAAATAAGTCAGTAATAGCTAACTGTCGCAATAAAGAGGTGATGTAGCGTTTAACTGGCAGGGAAGCATGGACAGACGCCAGTCGTGAAGGATGTCATCATCATCAATTGAAACAGTGAATCATGAAATGTGATGATATTGCACATTACCGCCACAAGAGGGTGCTTTACAGGTCTCTTCATGGAATGGAAGATTTAGGTTTACATAACTATACAAACATTTACATCATCTTGGGTATTAACAAGAATTGACAATTTAAATACTTTATTTATGTAATTAGATGATCTGTGGCACCAAATTCCAGGTTTCATGGATGACATAATCATTGTTTTATATAATTTAATAATCAAATAATGAGTACATATAACATCATCCACTTCCCTAACATGGCTCCAACCAGACTCGTGAACTATCCTGTCGTGATTAATTTTAATATTTTAACTACATAATTGAGACTTAGATGTTCTATAATAATTGACTCCCACATCATGGAACCAATATCCACTGATCATCGATTATCTAATGTCCTATTTTAATAATCAAATAACAACATAATCAGAGGATGAAATGGTCTGTAATTTCAACTCGACACAGTTGACTCTCACTTGACTCCCACATGTTTCAGTGAAACAACCAGGTTCATCCCTTATTTAATCGCAGAGTTGAGTAGTAAGTGGTTTAAATGCTGATATGTCATTGCGCATGCAGGGCTTTAGAAGACATCACATATTTAATGTTGGACGGCAGCCTCCAAAGAGATGGCTTCCAATCCAATAATCCCTAGGTCTACTCTAACAAATGGATTGTCGCCATCCTGAAGGAAGTTAACAATGGAAAACTCACCTTTTGAAGAAAAATTGTGAGTCTTATTATCTTTTGTTCCATAGCTTTACTTCTTAGGATAGAGAACATTCATAAAGAGAAACCTTTGGACTGTTTCTCCACAGACTATGTTTTCTGAAAATTAGGGAATCTTGAATTTGGTAACCAGTAAAAGCTGTAGGCAAAATTCCAGAGATTTGGCTATGACTTGGTTAGGCGTATCAAATGCTGTCATGAAAAGTTTTAGGAGATAGTTAACTTGGGAGACTGTAATGTCCCATGATAACACTTTCTCGAAGCTGCTCTCTTGTCCTTGGCCCATGATACCAGGATACAGAAAGCAAGCAGAATTACCAGGCAACATTCATGATCCAACATTGTGTCACATTCTAGTGCCCCTCCCACATGCTAAAAGTAGCATACCCACCGATGAACTCAGCTTACAACCTCACTGATTTTCGCACAAAAACAAAGCAGGGCTCTTTCCTTTTAGTTATGCATCGTATTTACCAGTCTCTCAAACTACAACATGCCTATAGTGAAATAAGCATGAAAAGGAAAGCATCATTATGCCATTCAAGTAAATTGATGAGTATTTTAAACCTGTTTTCTATCCTTCAATTTTCTAATTTCTGGAATGGAAACAATACAGTTAATCGCCTCTACCATAAACCTTTTCTCTTTTTTGAAAATAAAATGATCCCTCTTCATTCCCTGCCCTTTAGAGGAGCTTGATCCCATGGTTTCTTGAAGTTGTTTCGATTGGCCTTTGGCTGATGACTATGGATTTTGAGCAGTGTCTTATGTTTCTTTCAGTCAGTTTGAATTCCTCAATTGATAGTTCTCTATTAAGTCCTGTACCCCGATTTTTAATATGGTTACTTAGAATTATTTATTGTTGGTGGTGTGTCATGTTCACAGCCGGACAGAGTACATTAGATGAGATTCCCTGATCAAGAGATTATTCAGTTATTCCATTTTTCAAATTGGTGGTGACTGTGTCCTTCATGGGTCAGTTCTGTTGCAACCTCGCAGATAATGATGATGTGAAACAATACAGTTTTTTTTTTTTATCGTGTATTCATTCGATAGTTAAAAATCTCCAATTACTTAATCAGTAATCACTGGGTAACACAGTGTCCCGCATTCTCTGGGGACTGCTTCTGGTACAGATCTCCTGCTGTGTCAGTCCCACAGCAGCCAAATGACAGATGACACCATCATCCATTGAAACCATGAATCATAAACTGTGATGATATTGCATATTAACGCCACAAGAGGGAGCTTTACAGGTCTCTTCATGGAATGGACAATTTTTGGTTTACATAATTACACACATATTTACAATATCTTGGGGATTAACACAGATTGTCAATTTAAATACATTAATTATGTAATTAGGTGATCTGTGGCACCAGATTCCAGGTGTCATGGACGATATAATCATTGTTTTATATAACTAAATAATCAAATAATGAGTTCATGTAACATCATACACTTCCACAAGGTGGCTCGAAACCAGGCTCTTGAACGATGCTGTCGTGATTAATTTAAATATTTTAACTACATAATTGATATTAAGATGGTCAATAATAATTTCCTCCCACATCGCGTCACCACAATCCACTGATCATGGATTATCTAATGTCCTATTTTAATAATCAAATAGCAACATAATCAGAGGATGAAATGGTCTGCCACTCTCCACACAATTGTCTCTCAGTTGACTCCAACATGATTGTGGGAAACGCCCAGCTTCATCCCTTATTTAATCGCAGAGCACAGTAGGAACATGTTTAAATGCTGAACTGTCATTGTGTATGAAGGGATTTTAGAAGATATCACATAATTAATGTTGGACGGCTGCCTCAAAAGAGATGGACTGAAATCTAATAATCGCTAAGTCTACTCTAACAAACGGATTATCACCTTCCTGAAGGAAGTCAACAATGTCAAACTCACCTTTTTGATGAATATCGTGAGTCTTATTATCTTTTTTCCATAGCTTTACTTCTGAGTAGAGAGAGTATTCATAAACAGAAGACTCTGAACTGTTTCTCCACAGACTATGTCCTCTGACGATTAGGTAATCTTGAATTTGGTAACCAGTAAAAGCTGTAGGCACACTTCCAGAGGTGTGGCTATGACATGGTTAGGGGAATAAAATGCTGTCATGAAAAGTTTTAGGAGATAGTTATCTTGGCAGACTGTAATGTCCCATGATAGCACTTTCTCAAAGCTGCTCTCTTGTACTTGGCCCATGATACCAGGATACAGAATGCAGGGAGGGTTGCCAGGCAACATTTATGACCCAACATTCTGTCACATTCTAGTGCCCCTCCCATAGGCTTAAAGGAGTATACCCACCGATGAACTAACCCTACAACCTCACTGAGTTCCTCACAAAAACAAATCAGGGCCCTTTCTTTTGAGTTCTACATATTTACCCGTCTCTCAAGCTACAACATGGCTATAGTGGCATAAACATGAAAACGAAAGCATCATTGTGCCATTCAAGTACAATGATGAGTATTTTAAACCTGTTTTCAATGCTTCAATTTGCTAATTTCTAGAATGGAAACAACCCCGTTAATCGCCTCTACCATTATCCTTTTCTCTTTATTGAAAATAAAATAAACTCCTCTTCAACCTCTTACCATTAGAGGAGCTTGATCCCACGGTTTCTCAGAGTTGTGTAGATTTGCATTAGGCTGATGATTAAGGATACCTAGCAGTGTCTTATGTTCCTTTCAGTCATTTTGGATTCCTCAATTGACTGTTCTCTATTAAGTCTTGTAACCTGATTTCTAAGATGGTTGTTTAGAGATATTTATTGTTTGAGGTGTGTCATGTTATCAGCCCGACAGAGTTCATTAGATGAGATTCCCTGATCAGGAGATTATACAGTTATTCCATTTTTAAAATCTGTGGTCACTGTGTCCTTCATGGGTCAGTTCCGTTGCAACCTCGCAGAAACTGATGATGCGAAACATTACAGATTTTTAAAATCGTGTAATCATTCTATTATTAAAAATGTACTACTATGTAATCAGTATCCCCCATTCCTGGGTACTGCTTCTGGTACCGATCTCCTCCTGTGTCAATCCCACAACAGCCACATGACATATGACACCATCATTACTTACGCAATCAGATAAGTTAATAATTGGATAGTCCTCCATACTTAAATTTCATAAGATGGAAACAAACTCCAGTGATTGTCAAGGAAGGAGGACTTAGATGATAAAATACTGCCATTTGATTAACTCCCATGGAGGAATGGTCAAGAAGAACAACATCTTCATCGATTCAAATAATTAATATTTAATGGAAATTGATTGAATAATGTCATGGTGGTGCATACTTAAATCCCACATGGAGTAGTCAGACTGACCTCTTCCTGGAATAATGATTTATTTATAAAATTAAATTGATAATTAATTAGCTGGCGTTTTATATTAACACTGACGAGATGGCACCAAAGTCCTAAAACTATCGCTGATGTAATGACCTACTTACAGAGCTAAATGATGAAGTAATGAGATGATGTTACATCGTCTACTCACAAAATCTGACTCCAAAAGGGACTTAGGGTCCATAACATTAACTGTATTTCAAATAAGTTAATTAAATGATGAATTATTATTTAATTTCCTAGTTTAACAGGTAAATAAGTAAGTGTACTATTAGATGATGCTATGTTCTGGCACGATGGACTCCCCTAAGGAGGCTAAAAACTTCAGTGGTCACTGAATACATAATGACAGATTTCCATAATTCAATGAATAAACATTAAACTAGTGGGTGGTGTTTTATGCACGAAACCTAAAGATTGATCAATACTGAAGAGTCATTGAGTTCTTAATCATACATTTGAACAATAAAATGAATGAATGAAAAGATAATTTCTCATAATTCACCCCTAGAGAGATAACAAAATGATATCATTATTGATTTAAATAAATAAATAATGAAATCACAAGAGACATTTTAACACCAACAAGGGGGCTCCAGACTCCACTCTTCCTGGAGTAGAAAAAGACAGATTTAAATAATGAAAGCATCAGATTGTTAGATCGTCTGTCACACTTGAGTCACACAAGGTGGCACAACACTTCAGGGTTCACAGATAATATAATGAAACAATTTAATATTTACATCTATACATATCTATGTCGTTGAACTTTTTCGTATCATCAATTCCTGGGCAGACTTGCCAGATATGAAAACGAATGATGTCATCACGGATTTTTAATATTCCATCAGTTAGTCAACAGATAATCATACTTTCTTGCCTGGTGAATTCTGTTGGCCTGACATCCTCACCAGTGCCTGAATCTATGGTGTGTTGCGGCAGGACCTGAGGTAATTGGCCCATTCCTGGCATACCACTAGTAGACAAAATGTTGATATCAGCTGAAAAGGTGGCTGCAGCAGGGGCCTCAACAGCATAGCTGAGAGAGAGATGTTCTTCCGTGTTCTGAGTCGTCATCCTTTTGCCAGGTCTCGGTTATGGTGCCGACCTCCTAGTGCCACTACATCTTCTAGACGTAGACCACAACCGATGTGAAGATGTGGAGGAAGAGCAAGTAGTCAACACCGAGACCACCATGCAGACCTTGGTAAAGTTCTTTTACTTCTCGGAGGGCACCATGCAATCTTCTGGACTCTATTCTCCAGCATTCCTAGCGGTGTGCAAGACACATAGACATTCAGAACATGCTCTGCCCATGTTTACATGTTTCCTAATTTGTCACTGACAGATATTTGCAACCTAAAAATTTTCTGTCGTTTAATTAATTTAAAGAATTAAATAAGTCAGTAATAGATAACTTTCCCAATAAAGAGGTAATGTAGCATTTAACTGGCTGGGAGGTATGGTCAGACTCCAGTCATGAAGGATGTTATCATCATGGAGCCAATGAATCATAAAATGTGATGATATTGCACATTATCTCCACAATATGGAGCTTTACAGGTCTCTTCATGGAATGGAGGATTGTTGTCTACATAAGTATACAAATATTTACATTATCTTGGGGATTAACACAGATTGTCAATTTAAATTCATTAATTATGTAATTAGATGATCTTTGGCACCAGATCAGGTGTCATGGACGATATAATCATTGTTTTATTTAATTAAATAATCAAATAATGAGTTCATGTAACATCATCCACTTTCCTAAGGTGGCTCCAAACCAGGCTCATGAATGATGCTGTCGTGATTAATTTAAATATTTTAACTACATAAGTGATATTAAGATGGTATATAATAATTGCCTCCCACATCGTGTCACCACAATCCACTGATCATGGATTATCTAATGTCCAATTTTAATAATCAAATAACAACATAATGAGAGGATGAAATGGTTTGCCATGCTCCACACAATTTCCTCTCAGTTGACTCCCACATGATTGTGGGAAACTCCCAGGTTCATCACTTATTTAATCTCACAGCACAGTAGGAACATGTTTAAATGCTGAACTGTCATTATGTATGCAGGGTTTTTAGAAGATATCACATATTTAATGTTGGGCGGCTGCTTCAAAAGAGATGGACTGAAATCCAATAATCACTAAGTCCACTCTAACAAACGGATTATCACCTTCCTGAAGGAAGTCAACAATGGCATTCTCACCTTTTGATGAATAATTGTGAGTCTTATTATCGATGTGTCCATAATATTACTTGTTAGGAGAGAGAATTCATAAACAAAAGACTTTGAACTGTTTGTCCACAGACGATGTTCTCTCATTATTAGGTAATCTTGAATTTGGTAACCGGTAAATCCTGTAGGCCATCTTCCACAGATTTGGCTGTGACTTGGTTAGGCGAATCAAATGCTGTCATTGAAAGTTTTTGGAGATAGTTATCTTGGGAGACTGTAATGTCCCATGATAACACTTTCTCGAAGCTCCTCTCTGGTCCTTGGCCCATGCTACCAGAAAACAGAATGAAAGCAGGGTTGCCAGGCAACTTTTATGAACCAACATTCTGTCACATTCTACTGCCCGTCCCACATGCTAAAAGGAGCATACCCACCGATGAATTAACCTTACAGCCCCACTGTGTTTCTCACAAAATCAAAGCATGGATCTTTCTTTTGAGTTTTACATATATACCCGTCTCTCAAGCTACAAAATGCCTATAGTGACATAGGCATGACAATGAAATCATCATTATGCCATTCAAGTAAAATGATGAGTATTTTAAACCTGTTTTCTATGCTTCAATTTTCTAATTTCTAGAACGGACACAATAATATTAATTGGATCTACCATAATCCTTTTCCCTTTATTGAAAATAAAATAAACTCCTCTTCATCTTCTTACCTGTAGAGAAGCTTGATCCCATGGTTTCTCAGAGTTGTTTAGATTTGCATTAGGCTGATGATTAAGGATTTTGAGCAGTGTCTTATGTTTCTTTCAGTCATTTGTATTCCTCAATTGACTTTTCTCTATTAAGTCCCTTATCATGCTTTCTACTATGGTTATTTAGAGTGATTAATTGTTGGTGGTGTGTCATGTTATCAGACCGACAGAGTTTATTACATGAGATTCCCTGATCAGGAGATTATTCACTTATTCCATTTTTAAAATCGGTGGTCACTGTGTCCTTCATGGGTCAGTTCTGTTGCAACCTCTCAGAAACTGTTGATGCGAAACAGTACAGTTTTTTAAATCATGTAATCATTCGATTGTTACAAATCTACTATTACCTAATTAGTAATCACTGCATAAGGCAGTGTCCCCCATTCTCTGGGCACTGCTTCTGGTACCGATCCCCCGCTCTGTCAATCCCACAACAGCCACATGACGGATGAAAACATCATTACTTACGCAATCAAGTAAGTCAATAATTGTATAGTCCTCCATACTTAACTTTCAAAAGATGGAACCATACTCCAGTGATTGTCAAGGAAGTAGTACTTACATGATTAAATAATGCCACGTGATTAACTCCCATGGAGGAATGGCCCTACTCCAGTCAAGAAGAACAACATCTTCATCGATTTAAATAATTAATATATAATGAAAAATGATTGAAAAATTACATTGTGGTGCATACTTAAATCCCACATGGAGTGGTCATAATGATCTCTTCCTGGAATAATGATGTTTTTAAAAAATTAAATTGATAATTAATTAGTGGGCCTTTTATAGTAACACTGCCTAGATGGCACCAAAGTCCTAAACCTATCGCTGATGTAAAGATCTATTTAAACAGCTAAATGATGAAGTAATGAGATGATATTTCATCATCAACTCCCACAATCTGACTCCAAAAGGGACTTAGGGTCCATAACATTACCTGTATTTTATATACGTCAATTAAATGATGAATTATTACCTAATTTCCTAGTTTAACAGTTAAAGAAGTAAGTGTAGTATTAGATTATGTGATGGTCTGGTACAACGGTCTCCCCTAAGGAGGCTCAAAACTCCAGTGATCACTGAATACATAATGACAGATTTTCATAATTAAATGAATAAACATTAAACAAGTGGATGGTGTTTTATGCGTGAAGCCTAAATGATTGCTCAATACTGAATAGACATTGAGTTCTTAATCTTAGATTTGAACAAAAAATGAATGAATAAAGAGATAGATTCTCATAATTCACCCCTAGAGAGATAACAAAATGATATCAACAATGATTTAAATAAAGAAAGGAAGAAAGAAAGAAAAATTAACAAGATACAATTTAACACCAACATGGCGGATCAAGACTCCACTCTTCTTGGAGAAGAAAAAGACAGATTTGAAGAATGAAAGCATCACATTGTTAGATCGTCTGTCACACTTGAGACACAAGGTGGCACCACACTTCAGGGTTCACAGATTATAAAATGAAACAATTTAATAATTACATCTTTACATATCTAAGTCGTTGAACATTTTCGTATCATCAATTCCTGGCCAGACTTGCCAGATATGAAAACGGATGCTGTCATCACGGATTTTTAATATTCCATCAGTTAATCGCCAGATAAACATACTTTCTTGCCTGGTGACTTCTGTTGGCCTGACATCCTCACCGGTGCCTGAATCTCTGTTGTGTTGCGGCAGGACCTGAGGTAATTGGCCCATTCCTGGCATACCAGTAGTAGCCAAAATGTTGATATCAGCTGAAAAGGTGGCTGCAGCAGGGGCATCAACAGCATAGCTGAGAGAGAGATGTTCTTCCGTGTTCTGAGTCGTCATCCTTTTGCCAGGTCTCGGTTATGGTCCCGACCTCCTAGTGCCACTACATCTTCTAGACGTAGACCACAACCGATGTGAAGATGTGGAGGAAGAGCAAGTAGTCAACACCGAGACCACCATGCAGACCTTGGTAAAGTTCTTTTACTTCTCGGAGGGCACCATGCAATCTTCTGGACTCTATTCTCCAGCATTCCTAGTGGTCTGCAAGACGCATAGACATTCAGAACATGCTCTGCCCATGTCTACATGTTTCCTAATTTGTCGCTGACAGATATTAGCAACATAAAATTAATCGGTGATGGCATTGCCTGTCGTTTAAGTAATTTAAAGAACTAAATAAGTCAGTGATAGCTAACTGTCCCAATAAAGACGTGATGTAGCATTTAACTTGCAGGGAGGTATGGTCAGATTCCATAATGAAGAATGTCATCATCATCATTTGAAACCATGAATCATAAACTGTGATGATATTGCACATTAACGCCACAAGAGGGAGCTTTACGGGTCTCTTCATGGAATGGACAATTTTTGGTTTACATAATTACACTCATATTTACATTATCTTGGGGATTAACACAGATTGTCAATATAATACATCAATTATGTAATTAGGTGATCTGTGGCACCAGATTCCAAGTGTCATGGACGATATAATCATTGTTTTATATAACTAAATAATCAAATAATGAGTTCATGTAACATCATCCACTTCCCTAAGGTGGCTCCAAACCAGGCTCATGAACGATGCTGTCGTGATTAATTTAAATATTTTAACTACATAATTGATATTAAGATGGTCTATAATAATTGCCTCCCACATCGCGTCACCACAATCCACTGATCATGGATTATCTAATGTACTATTTTAATAATCAAATTACAACATAATGAGACGATGAAATGGTCTGCTATGCTCACACAATTGAGTCTCAGTTGACTCCCACATGATTGTGGGAAACTCCCAGGTTCATCCCTTATTTAATCGCAGAGCAGAGTAGTACCATGTTTAAATGCTGGGGGGGGGGCGGGGGGGCCCCAAACGAACTCTCATTGTGTATGCAGGGTTTTTAGAAGATATCACATATTTAATGTTGGACGGCTGCCTCAAAAGAGATGGACTGAAATCTAATAATCGCTAAGTCTACTGTAACAAACGTATTATCACCTTCCTTAAGGAATTCAATAATGTCAAACTCACCTTTTTGATGAATAATCGTGAGTCTTATTATCTTTTGTCCCATAGTTTTACTTCTGAGGAGAGAGAGTATTCATAAACAGAAGACTCTGAACTGTTTCTCCACAGACTATGTCCTCTGATGATTAGGTAATCTTGCATTTGGTAACCAGTAAAAGCTGTAGGCACACTTCCAGAAGTGTGGCTGTGACTTGGTTAGACGAATCAAATGCTATCATGAAAAGTTTTAGGAGATAGTTATCTTGGCAGACTGTAATGTCCCATGATAACACTTTCTCTAAGCTGCTCTCTCGTCCTTGGACCATGATACCAGCATACAGAATGCAAGGAGGGTTCTCAGGCAACATTTATGAACCAACATTCTGTCACATTCTAGTACCCCTCCCACAGGTTTAAAGGAGTATACCCACCGATGAACTAACCCTACAGCCTCATGAGTTTCTCACAAAAACAAATCAGGGCTCTTTCTTTTGAGTTCTACATATTTACCCATCTCTCAAGCTACAACATGCCTATAGTGACATAAACATGAAAACGAAAGCATCATTGTGCCATTCAAGTACAATGATGAGTATTTTAATCCTGTTTTCTATGCTTCAATTTGCTAATTTCTAGAATGGAAACAATACAGTTAATCGCCTCTACCATTATCCTTTTCCATTTATTGAAAATAAAATAAACTCCTCTTCATCCTCTTACCATTAGAGGAGTTTGATCCCATGGTTTCTCAGAGTTGTGTAGATTTGCATTAGGCTGATGATTAAGGATTTTGAGCAGTGTCTTATGTTTCTTTCAGTCATTTGGATTCCTCAATTGACTGTTCTCTATTAATTCCTGTACCCTGCTTTCTAAGATAGTTATTTAGAGTTATTTATTGTTGGTGGTGTGTCATGTTATCAGCCCGACAGAGTTCATTAGATGAGATTCCCTGATCAGGAGATTATACAGTTATTCCATTTTTAAAATCGGTGGTCACTGTGTCCTTCATGGGTCAGTTCTGTTGCAACCTCGCAGAAACTGATGATGTGAAACAGTACAGTTTTTTAAAATCGTGTAATCATTCGATTGTTAAAAATGTACTACTGCGTAATCAGTAATCACTGTATGAGGCAGTGTCCCCCATTCTCTGGGCACTGTTTCTGGTACCGATCTGCTGCTGTGTCAATCCCACAGCAGCCACATGACGGATGACACCATCATTACTTACGCAATCAAGTAAGTTAATAAGTGAATAGTCCTCCATACTCAACATTCATAAGATGGAACCAAACCCCAGTGATTGTCAAAGAAGGAGTACTTAGATGATTAAATACTGCCACTTGATTAACTCCCATGGAGGAATGGCCCTACTCCAGTCAAGAAGAACAACATCTTCATCGATTCAAATAATTAATATGTAATGAAAAATAATTGAATAATGTCATAGTGGTGCATACTTAAATCCCACATGGAGTAGTCAGACTGACCTCTTCCTGGAATAATGATTTATTTTAAAATTAAATTGATAATTAATTAGCTGGCGTTTTATATTAACACTGACGAGATGGCACCAAAGTCCTAAAACTATCGCTGATGTAATGACCTACTTACAGAGCTAAATGATGAAGTAATGAGATGATGTTACATCGTCTACTCACAAAATCTGACTCCAAAAGGGACTTAGGGTCCATAACATTACCTGTATTTCAAATACGTTAATTAAATGATGAATTATTATTTAATTTCCCAGTTTAACAGGTAAATAAGTAAGTGTACTATTAGATGATGCTATCTATGTTCTGGCACGATGGACTCCCCTAAGGAGGCTAAAATCTTCACTGGTAACTGAATACATAATGACAGATTTTCATAATTCAATGAATAAACATTAAACTCGTGGATGGTGTTTTATGTGCGAAACCTAAAGATTGATCAATACTGAAGAGTCCTTGAGTTCTTAATCATACATTTGAACAATAAAATGAATGATTGAAAAGATAATTTCTCATAATTCACCCCTAGAGAGATAACAAAATGAGATCAACATTGATTTTAATAAATAAATAATGAAACCACAAGAGACATTTTAACACCAACAAGGGGGCTCCAGACTCCACTCTTCCTGGAGTAGAAAAAGGCAGATTTAAATAATGAAAGCATAAGATTGTTAGATCGTCTGTCACACTTGAGTCACACGAGGTGGCACCACACTTCAGGGTTCACAGATTATATAATGAAACAATTTAATAATTACATCTTTACATATCTAAGTCGTTGAAATTTTTCGTATCATCAATACCTGGGCAGACTTGCCAGATATGAAAACGGATGCTGTCATCACGGATTTTTAATATTCCATCAGTTAATCGTCAGATAATCATACTTTCTTGCCTGGTGAATTCTGTTGGCCTGACATCCTCACCGGTGCCTGAATCTCTGTTGTGTTGCGGCAGTACCTGAGGTAATTGGCCCATTCCTGGCATACCAGTAGTAGCCAAAATGTTGATATCAGCTGAAAAGGTGGCTGCAGCAGGGGCATCAACAGCATAGCTGAGAGAGAGATGTTCTTCCGTGTTCTGAGTCGTCATCCTTTTGCCAGGTCTCGGTGATGGCCCCGACCTCCTAGTGCCACTACATCTTCGACACGTAGACCACAACCGATGTGAAGATGTGGAGGAAGAGCAAGTAGTCAACACCGAGACCACCATGCAGACCTTGGTAAAGTTATTTTACTTCTCGGAGGGCACCATGCAATCTTCTGGACTCTATTCTCCAGCATCCCTAGTGGTCTGGAAGGCGCATAGACATTCAGAACATGCTCCGCCCATGTCTCCAAGTTTCCTAATTTGTCGCTGACAGATATCTGCAACCTAAAAATAATCGGTGATGGCATTGTCTGTCTTTTAAGTAATTTAAAGAACTAAATAAGTCAGTGATAGCTAACTGTCCCAATAAAGAGGTGATGTAGCATTTAATTGGCTGGGAAGTATGGCCAGACTCCAGTCATGAAGAATGTCATCATCATCCATTGAAACCATGAATCATAAACTGTGATGATATTGCACATTAACGCCACAAGAGGGAGCTTGACGGGTCTCTTCATGGAGTGGACAATTTTTGGTTTACATAATTACACACAGATTTACATTATCTTGGGGATTAACACAGATTGTCAATTTAAATACATTAATTATGTAATTAGATGATCTGTGGCACCAGATTCCAGGTGTCATGGACGATATAATCATTGTTTTGTATAATTAAATAATCAAATAATGAGTTCATGTAACATCATCCACTTCCCTAATGTGGCTCTAAACCAGGCTCATGAATGATGCTGTCGTGATTAATGTAAATATTTTAAGTATAAAATTGATATTAAGATGGTCTATGATACTTGCCTCCCACATCGCGTAACCACAATCCACTGATCATGGATTATCTAATATCCTATTTTAATAATCAAGGAACAACATAAGCAGAGGATGAAATGGTCTGCCATTATCCACACAATTTTCTCTCAGTTGCCTCCCACATGATTGTGGGAAACTCCCAGGTTCACCCCTTATTTCATCGCAGAGCACAGGAGTAACATGTTTAAATGCTGAACTGTCATTCTGTATGCAGGGTTTTTAGAAGATATCACATATTTAATGTTGGACGGCTGCCTCAAAAGAGATGGACTGAAATCTAATAATCGCTAAGTCTACTCTAACAAACGGATTATCACCTTCTTCAAGCCTCACCTTTTGATGAATAATCGTGAGTCTTATTATCTTTTTTTCCATAGTTTTACTTCTGAGGAGAGAGAGTATTCATAAACAGAAGACTCTGAACTGTTTCTCCACAGACTATGTTCTCTGATGATTAGGTAATCTTGAATTTGGTAACCAGGAAAAGCTGTAGGCACACTTCCAGAGGTGTGGCTCTGACTTGGTTAGGCGAATCAAATGCTGTCATGAAAAGGTTTAGGAGATAGTTATCTTGGCAGACTGTAATGTCCCATGATAACACTTTCTCGAAGCTGCTCTCTGGTCCTTGGCCCATGATACCAGGATACAGAATGCAAGGAGGGTTGCCAGGCAACATTTATGAACCAACATTCTGTCACATTCTAGTGCCCCTCCCACAGGCTAAAAGGAGTATACCCACCGGTGAACTAACCCTACAGCCTCACTGAGTTTCTCACAAAAACAAAGCAGGGCTCTTTCTTTTGAGTTCTACATATTTACCCGTCTCTCAAGCTACAACATGCCTATAGTGACATAAGCATGAAAACGAAAGAATCATTGTGCCATTCAAGTACAATGATGAGTATTTTACTCTTGTTTTCAATTCTTCAATTTGCTAATTACTAGAATGGAAACAATACAGTTAATCGCCTCTACCATAATCCTTTTCTCTTTATTGAAAATAAAATAAACTCCTCTTCATCCTCTTACCATTAGAGGAGCTTGATCCCATGGTTTCTCAGAGTTGTTTAGATTTGCATTAGGCTGATGATTAAGGATTTTGAGCAGTGTCTTATGTTTCTTTCAGTCATTTTGGATTCCTCAATTGACTGTTCTCTATTAAGTCCTGTACCCCGCTTTCTAAGACGGTTATTTAGAGTTATTTATTGTTGGTGGTGTGTCATGTTATCAGCCCGACAGAGTTCGTGAGATGAGATTCCCTGATCAGGAGATTATACAGTTATTCCGTTTTGAAAATCGGTGGTCACTGTGTCCTTCATGGGTCAGTTCCGTTGCAACCTCGCAGTAACTGATGATGCGAAACAGTACAGTTTTTTTTTTTTTTAATCGTGTAATCATTCGATTGTTAAAAATGTACTACTTCGTAATCAGTAATCACTGTATGAGGCAGTATCCCCCATTCTCTGGGCACTGCTTCTGGTACTGATCTGCTGCTGTGTCAATCCCACAGCAGCCACATGACGGATGACACCATCATTACTTACGCAATCAAGTAAGTTAATAATGGGATGGTCCTCCATACTTAACTTTCATAAGATGGAACCAAACTCCAGTGATTGTCAAGGAAGGAGTACTTAGATGATTAAATACTGCCACGTGATTTACTCCCATGGAGGATTGGCCCTAGTCCAGTCAAGAAGTACAACATCTTCATCGACTCAAATAATGAATATATAATGAAAAATGATTGAGTAATGTCATGGTGGTGCATACTTAAATCCCACATGGAGTAGTCAGACTGGTCTCTTCCTGGAATAATGATTTATTTATAAAATTAAATTGATAACTAATCAGCTGGCGTTTTATACTAACACTGACGAGATGGCACCAAAGTCCTAAAACTATCGCTGATGTGATGACCTATTTACAGAGCTAAATGATGAAGTAATGAGATGATGTTCCATCGTCTACTCACAAAATCTGACTCCAAAAGGGACTTAGGGTCCATAACATTACCTGTATTTCAAATACGTAATTAAGTGATGAATTATTATTTAATTTCCTAGTTTAACCGGTAAATAAATAAGTGTACTATTAGATGATGCGATGTTCTGGCACGATGGACTCCCCTAAGGAGGCTAAAAACTTTAGTGGTCACTGAATACATAATGACAGATTTTCATAATTCAATGAATAAATATTAAACTAGTGCATGGTGTTTTATATGCACGAAACCTAAAGATTGATCAATACTGAAGAGTCATTGAGTTCTTAATCATAGATTTGAACAATAAAATGAATGAATGAAAAGATAAGTTCTCATAATTCACCCCTAGAGAGATAACAAAACGATATCAATATTGATTTAAATAAATAAATATTGAAATCACAAGAGACATTTTAACACCAACAAGGGGGCTCCAGACTCCACTCTTCCTGGAGTAGAAAAAGACAGATTTACATAATGAAAGCATAAGATTGTTAGATCCTCTGTCACACTTGAGTCACACCAGGTGGCACCACACTTCAGGGTTCACAGATTATATAATGAAACAATTTAATAATTACATCTTTACATATCTAAGTCGTTGAAATTTTTCGTATCATCAATTCCTTGGGCAGATTTGCCAGATATGAAAACGGATGCTGTCATCACAGATTTTTTAATATTCCATCAGTTAATCGTCAGATAATCATACTTTCTTGCCTGGTGAATTCTGTTGGCCTGACATCCTCACCGGTGCCTGAATCTCTGTTGTGTTGCGGCAGTACCTGAGGTAATTGGCCCATTCCTGGCATACCAGTAGTAGCCAAAATGTTGATATCAGCTGAAAAGGTGGCTGCAGCAGGGGCCTCAACAGCATAGCTGAGAGAGAGATGTTCTTCCGTGTTCTGAGTCGTCATCCTTTTGCCAGGTCTCGGTGATGGCCTCGACCTCCTAGTGCCGCTACATCTTCGAGACGTAGACCACAACCGATGTGAAGATGTGGAGGAAGAGCAAGTAGTCAACACCGAGACCACCATGCAGACCTTGGTAAAGTTCTTTTACTTCTCGGAGGGCACCATGCAATCTTCTGGACTCTATTCTACAGCATTCCTAGTGGTCTGGAAGGCGCATAGACATTCAGAACATGCTCCGCCCATGTCTCCAAGTTTCCTAATTTGTCGCTGATAGATATCTGCAACCTAAAAATAATCGGTGATGGCATTGTCTGTCTTTTAATAATTTAAAGAACTAAATAAGTCAGTGATAGCTAACTGTCCCAATAAAGACGTGATGTAGCATTTAACATGCAAGGAGGTATGGCCAGACTCCAGTATGAAGAATGTCATCATCTTCCTTTGAAACCATGAATCATAAACTGTGATGATATTGCACATTAACGCCACAAGAGGGAGCTTTACGGGTCTCTTCATGGAATGAACAAATTTTGGTTTACATAATTACACTCATATTTACATTATCTTGGGGATTAACACAGGTTGTCAATTTAAATACATTAATTATGTAATTAGGTGATCTGTGGCACCAGATTCCAAGTGTCATGGACGATAAATCATGTTTTATATAACTAAATAATCAAATAATGAGTTCATGTAACATCATCCACTTCCTAAGGTGGCTCCAAACCAGGCTCATGAACGATGCTGTCGTGATAAATTTAAATATTTTAACTACATAATTGATATTAAGATGGTCTATATTAATCGCCTCCCACATCGCGTCACCACAATCCACTGATCACGGATTATCTAATGTCCCATTTTAATAATCAAATAACAACATAATCAGAGGATGAAATGGTCTGCCATACTCCACACAATTGATTCTCTGTTGACTCCCACGTGATTGTGGGAACCTCCCAGGTTCATAAGTTATTTAATCGCAGAGCATAATAGTAACATGTTGAAATGCTGAACTGTCATTGTGGATGCAGGGTTTTTAGAAGATATCACATAATTAATGTTGGGCGGCTGCCTCAAAAGAGATGGACTGAAATCCAATAATCACAAAGTCTACTCTAACAAACGTATTATCACCTTCCTGAAGGAAGTCATCAAAGGCAAACTCCCCTTTTGATGAATAATTGTGAGTTTTATTTGTCTTTTGTTCCATAGTTTGACTTCTTAGGAGAGAGAGAGTATTCATAAACAGAAGACTTTGAACTGTTTCTCCACAGACTACGTTCTCTCATGATTAGGTAATCTTGAATTTGGTAACCAGTAAAAGCTGTAGGCACACCTCCAGAGGTGTGTCTATGACTTGTTTAGGCGAATCAAATGTTGTCATTAAAAGTTTTAGGACATAGTTACCTTGGGAGACTGTAATGTCCAAAGATAACACTTTTTCGAAGCTGCTCTCTCGTCCTTGGCCCATGATACCAGGATACAAAATGGAACAGGGTTGCCAGGCAACATTTATGAACCAACATTCTGTCACATTCTAGTGCCCCTCCCACATGCTTAATGGAGTATACCCACCAATGAACTAACCTTACATCCTCACCGAGTTTCTCACAAAAACAAAGCAGGGCTCTTTCTGTTGAGTTCTGCATATTTACCAGTCTCTCGGCTACAACTTGCCTATAGTGACATAAGCATGAAAACGAAAGCATCATTGTGCCATTCAAGTACAATGATGGTTATTTTAAACCTGTTTTCTATGCCCGAATTATCTAATTTCTAGAGTGGAAACAATACAATTAAATGCCTCTGTCATAATCCTTTTCTCTTTGTGTAAAATAAAATAAACTCCTCTTCATTCTTTTTCCTTTAGAGGAGCTTGATCCCCTGGTTTCTCAGGGTAGTTTAGCATCATCATTAGGAGGATGATTAAGGAATTTGAGCAGTGTCTTATGTTTGTTTCAGTCATTTTGGATTCCTCAATTGACTGTTTTCTATTAAGTCCTGTGCCCCGCTTTCTAATATGGTTATTTAGAGTGATTTATTGTTGGTGGTGTGTGATGTTATCAGCCCTACAGAGTTCATTAGATGAGATTCCCTGATCAGGAGATTATACAGTTATTCCATTTTTAAAATCGGTGGTCACTGTGTCCTTCATGGGTCAGTTCTGTTGCAACCTCTCAGAAACCGATGATGCAAAACAGTACAGTTTTCTAAAATCGTGTAATCATTTGATTGTTAAAAATCTACTATTAAGTCATCAGTAACCACTGTATAAGGGAGTGTCCCCCATTCTCTGGGCACTGCTTCTGGATCCGATCTCCTGCTGTGTCAATCCCACAGAAGCCAAATGATGGATGACACCATCAGTACTTACACAATCAAATGTGTTAATAATTGGATAGTCCTCCATACTTAACTTTCATAAGATGGAACCCAACTCCAGTGATTGCCAAGGAAGTAGTACTTAGATAATTAAATAATGCCACGTGATTAACTCCCATGGAGGAATGGCCCGACTCCAGTTAAGAAGAACAACATCTTCATCGATTTAAATAATGAATATATAATGAAAAATGATTGAATGATGTCATGGTGGTGCATCCTTAAATCTCACATGGATTAGTCAGACTGATCTTTTCCTGGAATAATGAGGAATTTACAAAATTAAATTGATCATTAATTAGAGGGCCTTTTATATTAACAATGATGAGATGGCACCAAAGTCCTAAACCTATCGCTGATGTAAAGATCTACTTACATAGCTAAATTGTGAAGTAATGAGATGATATTATATCACCAACTACCAAAATCTGACTCCAAACGGGACTTATAGTCCATATCATTAACTGTATTTTAAATACGTCAATTAAATGAAGAATTATTACTTAACTCTCTAGTTTAACTGTTAAAGAAGTAAGTGTAGTATTAGATGACATGATGGTCTGGTACAACGGTCTCCCCTAAGGAGGCTCAAATCTCCAGTGATCACTGAATACATAATGACAGATTTTCATAATTAAATGAATAAACAGTAACAAGTGGATGGTGTTTCATGAGTGAAGCCTAAATGACTGCTCAATACTGAAGAGACATTGAGTTCTTAATCATAGATTTGAACAAAAAAAATGAATAAAGATATAGATTCTCATAATTCACCCATAGATGACAAAATGATATCAATATAGATTTATATAAAGAAAGGAAGTAAGACAGAATGAAAGGAAGAAATGAAGAAAGAAAGAAAGAATTCAGAAGATACAATTTAACACCAACAATTTGGATCACAGACTCCACTCTTCCTGGAGTAGAAACAGACAGATTTGTATAATGAAATAATCAGATAGTTAGATCGTGTGTCACACTTGAGTGTGACACAAGGTGGCGCCAAACTTCAGGGATCTCAGATTATATAATGAAAGAATTTAATAATTACATCTTTAAATAGGTAAGCCGTTGACCTTTTTTTGTATCATCAATTCCTGGGCAGACTTGCCAGGTATGAAACTGTATGCTGTCATCACACATTTTTAACGGGCCATCAGTTAATCGTCAGATAACCATACTGTCTTGCCTGATGAATTCTGTTGGCCTGACCTCATCACAAGCACCTGAATGTCTGTTGTGGTTCTGCAGGACATTTGATAGTGGGCCCAATCCTGGCGTAGCAGTAGTAGCCACAATGTTGATAACAGCTGAAAAGATGGCTGCAGCAGGGGCATCACCAGCATAGCTGAGAGAGAGATGTTCTTCCGTGTTCTGAGTCGTCATCCCTTTGCCAGGTCTCGGTGATGGTGCCGACCTGCTAGTTCCCCTCCTGCTTCTCATCGTAAATCACAACCAATGTGAAGATGTGGAGGAAGAGCAGGTAGTCAACACCCAGACCACCGTGCCGGCCTTGGCGAGGTCCTTGTACTTCTCGGTTGGCACTGTGCAACATTCTGGACTCAATCATCCAGCATCCCTTGTACTCTAGGAGATGCATAGATCAATCAAAAAATGCTCTGGCCATGTCTACATCTTTCCTAACCTTTTCCCTGACAGATATTTGCACCCTAACTGTAAACGGTGATGTCATTGTCGGTCGTTTACATAATTTAAAGAATTTAATGAGTCAGTAATACCTAACTGTCACAATAAATATGTGATGTAGCATTTTACTGGCAGGGAAGCATGGTCAGAATACAGGCATGAAGGATGTCATCATCATCAATTGAAAAAATGAATCATAAAATGTGATGATATTGCCCATTAACTCCACAAGAGGGAGCTTTACAGGTCTCTTCATGGAATGGTGGATTGTTGTTTACATAACTATACAAATATTTACATTATCTTGGGGATTAACACAGATTGTCAAATCAAATTCATTAATTATGTAATTAGATGATCTGTGACACCAGATTCCAGGTGTCATGGACTATATAATCATTGTTTTATATAATTATATAATCAAGTAATGAGTTCATGTAACATCATCCACTTCCCTAAGGTGGCTCCAAACCAGGCTCATGAACGATGCTGTCGTGATAAATTTAAATATTTTAACTACATAATTGATATTAAGTTGGTCTATAATAATCACCTCCCACACCGTGTCACCACAATCCACTGATCATGGATTATCTAATGTCCTATTTTAATAATCAAATAACAACATAATCAGAGGATGAAATGGTCTGCCATACTCCACACAATTGACTCTCTGTTGACTCCCACATGTTTGTGGGAAACTCCCAGGTTCATCCCTTATTTAATCGCAGAGCAGAGTAGTAACATGTTTAAATGCTCAACTGTCATTGTAGATGCAGGGTTTTTAGAAGATATCACATATTTAATATTGGGCGGCTGCCTCAAAACAGATGGCCTGAAATCCAATAATCACAAAGTCTACTCTAACAAATGGATTAACACCTTCCTGAAGGAAGTCATCAATGGCAAACTCACCTTTTGATGAGTAATTGTGAGTCTTATTTGTCTTTTGTTCCATAGTGTGACTTCTTAGGAGAGAGAGTATTCATAAACAGAAGACTTTGAACTGTTTCTCCACAGACTACGTTCTCTGATGATTAGGTAATCTTGAATTTGGTTACCAGTAAAAGCTGTAGGCACACTTCTAGACGTTTGGCTATGACTTGTTCAGGCGAATCACATGCTGTCATTATAAGTTTTAGGAGATAGTTATCTTGGGAGAATGTAATGTCCCATGATAACACTTTCTCGAAGCTGCTCTCTGGTCCTTGGCCCATGATACCAGGATACAGAATGCAACAGGGTTGTCAGGCAACATTTATGAACCAACATTCTGTCACATTCTAGTGCCCCTCCCACATGCTTAAAGGAGTATACCCACCGATGAGCTAACCTTACAGCCTCACTGAGTTTCTCACAAAAACAAAGCAGGGCTCTTTCTTTTGAGTTCTACATATTTACCATTCTCTCAACATTCAACTTGCCTATAGTGACATAATCATGAAAACGAAAGCATCATTGTGCCATTCACGTATAATGATGAGTATTTTAAACCTGTTTTCTATGCTCCAGTTTTCTAATTTCTAGAACAGAAATAATACAATTAATCACCTGTACCATAATCCTTTTCCCTTTATTAAAAATAAAATTAACTCCTCTGCATCCTCTTACCATTAGAGGAGCTTGATCCCATGGTTTCTCAGAGTTGTTTAGATTTGCATTAGGCTGACGATTAAGGAGTTTGAGCAGTGTCTTCTGTTTCTTTCAGTCATTTTGGATTCCTCAATTGACTGTTCTCTATTAAGTCCTGGACCCTGCTTTCTAATATGGTTATTTAGAGTTATTTATTGTTTATGGTGTGTCATGTTAGCAGCCCGACAGAGTTCATTAGATGAGATTCCCTGATCAGGAGATTATTCACTTATTCCATTTTTAAAATCGGTGGTCACTGTGTCCTTCATGGGTCAGTTCTGTTGCAACCTCTCAGAAACTGATGATTCGAAACAGTAAAGTTTTTTTTTAAATCGTATAATCATTCGATTGTTAAAAATCTACTATTACGTAATCAGTAATCACTGTATAATGCTGTGTCCCCCATGCTCTGGCCACTGCTTCTGGTACCGATCTCCTGCTGTGTCAATCCCACAGCAGCCTAATGACAGATGAAACCATCATTACTTACACAATCAAATGAGTTAATAATTGGATAGTCCTTCATACTTAACTTTCAGAAGGTGGAACCAAATCCAGTGATTGTCAAGGAAGTAGTACTTAGATAATTAAATAATGCCACGTGATTAACTCCCATGGAGGAATGGCCCTACTCCAGTCAAGAAGAACAACATCTGCATCGATTTAAATAATTAATATATAATGAAAAATGATTGAAAAATGACATGGTGGTGCATACTTAAATCCTACATGGAGTAGTCAGACTGATCTCTTCCTGGAATAATGATGTTTTAAAAAATTAAATTGAAAATTAATTAGTCGGCCTTTTATATTAACATTGACGAGATGGCACCAAAGTCCTATACCTATCGCTGATGTGATGACCTATTTACAGAGCTAAATGATGAAGTAATGTGGTGATATTACATCATCAACTCCCTAATTCTGACTCCAAAAGGGACTCATGGACTATAACATTACCTGTATTATACATGTGTAAATTAAATGATGAATTATTACATATTTACCTAGATTAACAGTTAAAGAAGTAAGGGTAGTATTAGATGATGTGATCGTCTGATACAATGGTCTCCTCTAAGGAGGATCAAAACTCCAGTGATCACTGAATACATAATGACAGATTTTCATAATTAAATGAATAACCATTAAACAAGTGGATGATGTTTTATGCATGAATCCTAAATGATTGCTCAATACTGAAGAGACATTGAGTTCTTAATCATAGATTTGAACAAAAAATGAATGAATAAACAGATAATTTCTCTTAATTCACCCCTAGAGAGAAAAACAAAATGATATCAACATTGATTTAAATAAAGTAAGAAACAGAGAATGGAAGAAAGAAAGAATTCACAAGATACAATTTAACACCAACAAGGTGGATACAGACTCCACTCTCCCTGGATTAGAAAAAGACAGATTTGAATAATGAAATAATCAGATAGTTCGATGGTCTGTCACACTTGTGTCACACAAGGTGGCACCAAACTTCAGGGATCACAGATTATATAATGACAGATTTTAATAATTACATCTTTAAATATGTAAGCCGTTGACTTTTTTTTTTTTTTTTTTTTTTTTTTTTTGTATCATCAGTTCCTGGGCAGACTTGCCAGATATGAAATTGGATGATATCATCACGCACTTCTAAAATGCCTTCGGTTAATCGTCAGATAATCATACTGTCTTGCCTGATGAAATCTGTTGGCCTGACATCATCACAAGCACCTGAATCTCTGTTGTGTTGAGGCAGGAAGTGAGATAATGGGCCCAATCCTGGCATAGCAGTAGTAGCCACAATGTTGAAAACAGCTGAAAAGATGGCTGCAGCAGGGGCATCACCATCATCATTGTCCCATTCAAGTACAATGATGAGTATTTTAATTCTGTTTTCTTTGCTTAAATTTTCTAATTCGTAGAATGGAAACAGTACACCTCTTCATTCTCTGACCTTTATAGGAGCTTGATCCCATGTTTTCTCGGCCAGGAACAGGGCCAGGGCCCAGGGGGCAGGGGCCAGGGGCCAAGGGGCCAGGGGCCAAAGGCCAGGGGCCAGGGCCAGCGCCAGGGCCAGGGAAGACACATAGTGGAATGATATCTGGATGCTTCTTCTTTGACAGGCAGTTCTTGCTGGGACCTGGCACTCTCCATGTGATACCTTTTTAGCAGAGGCCCTTCAATGGAGGCTCTTTCACTCATGACTTTAAGAATATAATAGGTCTTTTTGGGAAGATTGATTTCTCTAATTCCAATCCTACACATTTGCTTTGTATTATATAAAGCATTTCATATTGGAGGAAACTGTTAAGACTTTATCCACTAAGTACCTGGGTTACAGGAATGAGTGATCACAATATTGTGTACTAACAACCAGGCTCAATCATTCATCATAAGTGAGCCAAGCTAATGAAATAACATCTGTTGACAAGCCAAACTACAATGCCAGCTCTCTGGATTCAAGACAGGATGTCAAAGTAATACTATTCATAATAAGAAGAGAAAAAATACAAAAGTAAAATTAATGAAAATTTAAAGCATAGATATTCATTTTGAACACTTATGAAAACAAAAAAAGAAAACAGTAAATAATCTATATCAAGGGTCATAATAGGCTTAGAATGCAAATATATGCAAAACAAAATTAGAAAGCTAAGTATGGAATTTTTCCCATCTCTAAAGCACTCCCATATACTCGGTTCCTGTTTTTGCTATAAGGTGGTCATATGAGAAGTCAATGTTTCTTTCATAGAGACATTTTCAAGACTCAAGACTTTTTCTACAATGTGACTCCCTGGACAATGAGAATTTTATGAGTCTATAGTTGCCGTGGTGGTAGGCCAAATGTGGACCCCACAAATTTGACTTATGATCTCTGCACAAATATAATTGTCTAAAAACTGGAAATCAATTTACAGACACACACATACAACAGAATTTGTTCTGTTTCTTTTTCTGGTAAAAATGTCTTTGCCATGGTATTTTATAGCATCTTTGCATGATCTATTTTGAAGGCAGTACTTCAAGTTGAAGCACCCATGGGCAAATATTGAGGACATGAAGAAGCATGGAATTTGTAGTAATAATTACTTATATTCACATCCACAGCACAATAAGCTATGTTGTGGAATAATGTCATATGCCACGGGGTTGCTCATGCTGCCTGAGTGAGTTCCAGCATTTTTAAGTTGCAGATCAAACTCAATTCTCCAGGATGTGTGGAACAAAGTGTTGTGGCCTGGAGTTTGTAGGACTGTAATCAGAAACAGCAGCTCAGTCCCATGTCCATTCCTCAGTCACTGAGTGTGGACAATTGGAAGACAAGCTATCATTGATGAAAGGAAGACAGAGACATAATATGATGTCAGGCAGGCAGATTCAGTCAATACTGAAAGCTCCATTTTATTCATACACCAAATTTAAGTAGTCAAACAAAGGTGTGGCAATGGAAGGGGATATCTATTAATATGTATAAAGGGAAAACAGAAATTGCTTACACTAATGCTAAAGGCACTCCATAATTGCACATACTATGTGCCTTCAGGCACCCCTTTGCTGCACTTCCTCCCTTACTTCTGGGTGGTTAACCTGTCTACTCCCAAATCATTGCTATTTAGATAGGAGATATTCATCATCAAGGCACAGGTGTCCTGTAGCAGGAAAGATAATGTCTTAAGGACAATAGGAATTATTGGATAATTTTGAACTCATGACAAGTTGGAATGGATTCCCATTTAGGAGTTAAGAAAATTCAGACTGGCAGAATATATTCCAGGGCTGCCAAAGCCATACAGAAGCCTTGTATGCAAACAGATGATAAGATCTACCTTTAACTGCTTGGTGGCAGTGCAAATGTTTAATCCTAGGACACAGGAGGCTGCCTGATTTTGCTTAGGTTGAGGCCAGCCAAATCCACAGAATGAGTTTATGTCCTGCACAGAAAAACCCTGTTTTGAAAACAAAAAACAAAACAGAACAAAGTCACATAAAGGAACAGATCAACCTTCTGGTGGTAGCCTACATGTATAAATGGTATTGAACGAGGAAGCTTTCCTTCTTTGGCTGCTTACCCTAGCTCTTGGTACCAAGTTTCTTCCTTCACTACCATTAGAGCCTACTTTTTTGGAATTTTGATGCATAATGACCAGCTGACACATCCATCCTGATAAACTAAACAACTGCTGTACTCTTCAGATTCCCGTTGGTTGGCAACCATTGTTGGACTAAATATATCACAGCTTGTGAGACATTGTAATAAATTAACTTTCTACATATATGGAGAGTTTCATCCTACATTCCTTTTCATGCAGAGAACCTTCATTACTGCAGTTGGTTTTTGTTTTGTTTTATTTTTTTATATGCTTACAGAACATGTATTCCTCTGTAAATATTCAATTTTCCATGAAGACTATTTTCTCATTATGATGACTTTGCCAAGTGTTTGCTCTGAATTTCAGGGATAAAATTCTATATTCATGGAGCCATCATCTGGCATTCTGCCACGAGAAAGATCATTTATCTTTTTTTAAGATGTGGTCCCTACTTTTCTTTTCTGATTATCTGTAGTTCCTGTGACAAACAGGTAAAAAAGCAAATTTAGTTCAACAAAACTCAGTGTTTAACCAAATAACAAATAACACATTTTGCATTCCTAAATCTCTTTGTGGTAGTTAACGAATATTTGGAGTTCCCTTCCAACTTTTTCACCAAGAATCACTCAATCCATTTAAGTAATTATATTTAGCTAGCAACACTGTGTCTAGGTGGAAGAAAGGTAAATGCCTGTGTACTACAGAATGATAGCACAGTTCAGCTATAGGGCAATTGCTATAGAAATGCACATCACTGCTGATGTAGAAAACTCTTAGTGCTAGAAGGCAATCAGTAACCATTGAAATTAGTCCTTAAGCATTCTGCAACCACCTGGGAGGTGCTTTTTATCACTCAGGCCTTAATAGCTAATCTGGCCCCTTTGTGATGTGCCTGTCAAAGGAAGTGCAGGGCCATTCTGGTCTGGATTTGAAGAGAAACTACAGCCAGTGGTTTTGAGTGATGTGCTTTGAGGAAGGGCAAACTGGAAAACCACAGCATGGTGATTGAGGGGCTGCCGTCCTCAGATCGGTGGTGGGAGATAGTGAGGTGATGGATCCAGTGTGGTAGATATTCCCTGGATCTGGGTGGGAAGCTGCAAGGAGACAACCTGTCCCCTGAATTCTCATGTAGTTCTTGAAATTTCCAGAAGCTAGAGGCAGTCTACCAAATAACTATTCTGTGGGCTGTATCTGCTTTGAGTACTGTGAGCAGGGAGGTGTCTATGGAAACATTTTTTAAGTCAACTTCTACATACTTCAGGTGCACCCACTGAAATCAGGGCAACAAACTTCCAGAGGCCTTTTAGTTAAGTACCTTTTATAAGTTCAGTCGTTTGCATTTTAATTTTATGTGTAAGATCCATGTATTGTTAATTTTCTGCATGTTGTAAAAGGCATCTCATGTAAGGGTAGCACTTCACTATTGAGCAGTGATCTACAAGAGTAGAATTTGTAACACAAACGATTTACAACTGCTTTTGAGATATTATATCTCATAAAGTAGAATTTAACTGAGGTAGTACTGCCTATAAAACACACAAAGATAAGTGTATGCTGATCAGTCCTGTTAGAATTTTGAATCCTAGATACACATTTTTTGTCCATGATTTTCCAGACATTTGTCTCCAAACCATTACACAGAAGCTACTCCTGTTTTGCAACAGCATCTAGTCCCTTACCCTTATCATACACCTGCCACAATACAAGCTGCTCAGAGAGATATTACAGTGTCATAAACAACCTTAAATTGTATTATATCATATAGTTGCAGTTTTCTTCTCCAGAAAAGCGTAGTTCTACCACTGTGGCTATAGGACACCAGATTTTAAAAAGTAAACCAATGATGTATGAGTGGCCTGATAAAGCAAAGCTTTTACTTAGGTCCTCATGCAGGGATGAGAAACATTCTTAGAAGAGATAGTAACAACCAGGGGTCTAGGCCTTGAAAGCTTTTCCTAAGGGCCTGGGGTATTGACAATAATACACAGAACCTCGCCAAAAACCAGGTATTTGCATTGGAGAGCTGGTAATTGTATGGAACAAAGCCTTTGTGGACAGGTTCCTTCTGACATGTAGATATAAACTCCATAGAGCTATGGTTCTCAGTCCCAAGGCCACTGTGGGCTTTGTCAGCAATGATCATGATATATCATGTATTCCCTAGCACTGCATTGTTTTAGTGGTGTTCTCCTGAGTTTGTCCCATTGAATGGGTTTCTACTGACTTTACATAAGTGTCCCCTTTCCTTCCATTTCCTCTGTGGAAATAGTATACAAGAGTCTATTCTCCTTAAGAAACTTTTCATGGGACACATTTCCCTATCCCAGCTTTTTTTTAAAAAACTTTTCTACCTTCTACGTTTCCTATCTATCTCATTCCCCATCACCTTCATGTCAGGATCCTATATGTGGAACAGGTCCTTCAGTTTAAGGTATCTGGTGGCCTTTAGGAACAGTACTTGGAACACATTTGCTGTGTAATCCTCCCATCTCCCTAAGTAGCTAGACATGCTGTCTCCAGTCTCTACTGAAATTGTTCACTGTGTAAAATGGAGCTTGAACCAAAATCCATTTAAGAAGGATAGCATATATGAAAAGCAAACTTTGTCTAGGCTGGCTCCTCTCTGAATATTTTCCAGGGATAGATACATGTTATGTTAGAAATATTTGTCTTTATGGATCTCCTCTGTGGGCGAAGTGATTTCTCCCTGGGAAGGCATATCAATGCTACAACAGATGCATTTGCATCCTGTTAGAAGAATGTTTATGAGACAATCCCTTATGTTGATGCAAGTGGTACTGGTTGCAGTCTGTTGCTCTCCAAACAATGGCCTTGCTGACTTCTGTACTATACCTTCAAATTTCTTAAATTACTGTAACACCTAAGAGATTTAAATTTTCTATTAGAGTCAGGTAGCCAACTATCCAGTGCAGTCACAGGAAAAGCATTTGCAAGCGGAGCATTGCTTCTGCCTTCAGTGCAGATTAAGGAAAATTGTTTACACTGCAGGAGATTTCAGGGTAAGCAACCAGGTGCTAAAGTCACCACTATGAAAAAAGTACATGACTGTGGTAAGGGGAGTGATTTTGTTATTTCCCAGCATGTTTTAATCTGTCATGTGTTTGAACACAGACCAGAGTATGTAGGTGTACAGTTGTGAGGGATGAAATGAAAGGCAGGATTGTTCAGTGACTAGCATTGCCACTTTTGTGGGTGGAGCTTCTTTCAGTATCCCTCAGTCATCTTGGAGGAAATGGGTGGTGCCAGCAGCTGGCCTGTCTCTCTGTTAAAAATGATTTTAATGAGACATTTTAAATGCCATATTCTCTAGATCTCTGAGCATTTGAGGGCTGTCTGAGTGTTTAGCATACCTTAGTATACAAAATATCCCTGTAATTAATCTGTTTTGAAAACTGGATCCAAGCTGAGAGGCCTTGGAGGGATATTTTACTCAGGGCCCTGCAGCCTGACTGTAACTGGATTTTACTTAGTAGGTTACACTTATAACCATAGAGGACAAAGAGATAGAGAAAAACTCCCTGTGATTATAGAGGCTTAACCTTAATAAACAGCTCACAGGAAAGACTGGGTGGCATAAATATTTTGTTAGCTTGAAATAGACATTTATAACCTTAAATGTTTACCACCATTCAAAGGCACATAGCAATTTAGAAATATTTGAGAGTTAGTACAATTGAATTTAAGTTGTATGAAGTTAGCTTACATTTACATAAAGTTAAATTTAAGTTAAATGTACAGATATATTAAACAGGACTGTGAAAAATTGAGAAGGACTAGAATGTGAAGCTATGTATGACATAGTGAAAAAAGAAATTAGAGACAAAGAATAAAGAATAAAGCAAATAAAAGAATAAAAGCAAAAGGTAAATGAATTACAGGTTCTGTTTGCAGCAGAAGCTGGCTAGACTCCCTGTGCCTATGTGACTGGTGTAGCAGAGGGAAGAACCATGGGGGGGGGGGTGAGGCTAGGCCATGTTGTCAAAATGGCAGCTTCCATAAATATATCCCAAACAGCTGGCAGAAATCATAACATTTTGGGATTCAATTTTGTCTTGAGTAGATGCTGCCTCAGCCCAGCCTACTGCCCTGAGAGAAGCTGCAGCTGCGGCGCGCAGGAGAGTATTAGTGTGGCGGGAAGAGAACAGAACCAAGTTGAGGGTAAGAGATGATTTAGCAGAGAGATAGAAAAAACTCCTTCCATCTACCTGTTCGCTGGCAGTAATTTGAAAGATCCTGTAAAGTATCTGGATCTAGAGAGCCATTATTCGGGCAATTTGAATTTCCTAGGGGATATCTAGGCCACTCTTCAATACAAAGGTAAATAAGTCTGGGTGCCTTAACAAGTGGCATTAAGTGAAAGGGTTTTAAATTTTCTATCAGGCATCCCAGTGGAGTGGCATGGTATATTTCCTTAGTCAGTTTATTCCCCATGTGTAGAGAAGAAAGTGACCATGCAGTCTTGGAACTCCAGCCCAAGAGTGTGGACACATGATAAGCGAGAAGGGCAGAGTGTTATCCAGAGGTCATCAGCCCAAAACTTTGCCAGGGCCAACAGAGGCTGGAAGGACTCAGCAGTCCCAGAGAAGAGCAGATATCCTGCCCCAGGCAGTATGTCTTCCACCCTTGAGGAATGTACCAGATCTTAAGGAAATGGGTTAAAATTTAAAAGGGTACCTTACCTAATTGAAGCCTGTGTGGGGTGGGGGGAATGGAGGCAGACTACTGGTACTGGAAACAGGATCCCGAGTGTCTCTGGCTGGCCGCCCACCAGCAAACAGCTGCCAGTGACCCTCAAGAAGAGCCTGCCTGGGTTTCAGCACCAATGTTGTTCTTTTGCTGTGCAGCTAATGCCTATGAAACACAAACAGGAGACTCAGCGCCCACGGCGAGTTTGTTGAGAAAAGGGAGAGAAAGAGGGGGTAGCTGGTGGCCAACTGAAAGCAGAAGAGGGGGGGGGTGTGGGGCACTTGCTTTAAAAGGGGAGGCTTGCACATGTGTAACTGAGTCCTCTGGCAGCCAGGTAAACCTTGAGCCGTCAGGTAAAGCTGATGTACTGATGACATGGCCATGAGGGTCCCGCCCATCATCAGGGTGTTGGAGGTCAAATGGCTGCTAGTTCCTAACAATCAGATTGCTAAGCGGAGTCACTATTTAGCTACACATGTAGTTAAGTGTAAGCCACAAGTTAGCCACAAACTAACCCACTAGTTAGCCACACATACTAGCTCACAAGTACCCACACACACCATGCCTCTTGTTAGCCACATACTTAACTTACTATATAGCTGCACACATGAAGTCACTACTTAGAAAAACACCTAAATCAATAGTCAGCCCCATACCTATGTCACTAGTTAGCCACAAAACTAAGCCACAAGTCCATCACACAAATAAAGCAGTACTTAGCCACACACACTAAGACAGTAGTTAATCACACACCTAAGTTACTATTTAGCTACATGCATAAACAGTAATTAACCACATTGGCTAAGTCACTAGTTAGCCACAGTCACTATGTCTCTAGTTAGTTACACACAATATATCAATACTTACCCACCCATACTAAGTCACTAGTCAGCCACACATCTAATTTACTAGCTAGTCACAAACATCAAGAAAATAGTCAGCCACACACACACTGAGATAGTAGTTAGCCATGCACCTATGTATTTCTATGTATTTAGTCAACTACACACCTAAGTCTCTAGTTAGCTACCAACACTAGGTCACTAGTTATCCACACACATTAAATCAGTAGTTAGACACACACACTATGTCACTAGTTAGACACATACTAAGTCTGTCTAAAAGAAAAACAGCTCACACTAAGGTGGTCCCAGGACATGGGAATCAGGCCTTTAATCCCAGCAGCAGGGATTTGGAGATAGGAGTGACATGGCTGGACAGAGAGAGGAAGATAAGGTAGAGGAGCAAGAAGAGCATGCCGTGAGATGATTTTGTTTGTGAAGTTAGTCTGAGGGATCGAAGCGATAGCAGTCAATCTGAGTAGGCAGTGTGAGGACAGGAACACATCGCTTGTCTGAGAATAGGTAGAGATAACAACTCTAGTAGCCAGATGCTCTGAATCTGTGATCCTTCAGTTTTCACCTTCCCCTCCCTGTTAGATTAATGTGAGTTTTAATTATTAAGATATATTAGAACTTGTGCTGGAAGTGATGTTCTCTCTGTGGAGGTGTGATATTTCAAAGTCAATAGAGGTAAAAATTTTCAATTATTAAAGTATGTCAACTTTATTTTTGAAAATTACATTGGTATCTTTTTAATGTTTTTAATTTGTAAAATTTCTTTATTATACTTATCAAACCAGTTCCCTCCAACTTACTCCCACCCTCCTTCCCGTCCCAACTTCCCAGGCCCCCAGCCACTCTCTCCTCCCATCCAACCAACACTATACCTTCCAGGAGGTGGATGCCTTCCAGGAGGGGTCATCTAAATCCTTCAAGTCATTTTAAGTAGACACTAAAATGTCTCTACTGTCTCAAGGTTAATGGAGTATCCCTCCATGGGGATTTTCCCCCAATGTCCTTTTTGCAACAGAGATACTTCCTGGTCCCTCTCTCTGAAGACCCTTAGACTGCACAGGCCTTTTAGCTGAGACCCATGTTCAGGGGTCTGTGTCAGTCTCATGTTTGATTCCCAGCTATAAGTCTGGAGCCCCATTAGCTCCTCCTTGTTCAAATCAGCTGTGTCTTTGGGTTTCTGCAATGTGGTTTTGTCCTCCCTCTCGGCATATGGATTCAATTTTGCTCAGTGTTTAGTTGTCCAAGGTTGCTTCTGTTTCCATCAGCTACTAGATGTGGTCTCCATGATGGTGCATAGATTAGTCATTGATCTCATTGCCAGCAAAGGGAATTTATGGTGCCTTTACACTGTTGCTCAAATTGTTAGTTGGGGTCATTCTTGTAGGGCTCTGTACATTTCTCTAGGTTCTGTTTCCTCTTCTAACCTATAATGGCTCCCTCTTTTATAGTCTCTTTCTCTCTTTTCTCTCCTCTGTTCTCCTCTCCTCTCCTCTCTTCTCTTCTCTTCTCAAGTCTATTCCTCCCCTGACCAAATGTTCCTAGACCCACAATCTTTCCTCTCCTCCCATTTTCCTTGTGCTAGGTCCCTCTTCACTCACTACCTGCAAATACCCACCTATATGCTCTGAGGACCTTGTCCCTTCCTGCTTCTGCGAGTGTCCTTATGTAAAACTGTTAGACTCGTCCTTCTATCCTACTTTCTCTGGCAGTTTGATTTGTAGGCTGGTGAACCTTTGCAATATGTCTAAAATCCAAATATGAGTTAATACATACCATGTTTCTCTTTCTGTGATTGGGATACCTCATTCAGGATGGTTTCTTCAAGTTCCATCAACTTGTCTGTGAGTTTCAAGATTCCATTGTTTCTACCCACCCCCACAGAGTAGTATTCCATTGTGTAAATGTGGCAAATCTTCTTTATTTATACTTCAGTTGAGGGGCATCTAAGTTGATTCCAGGTTCTTGCTATTATAAATAATATTGCTATGAACATAGGTGATCACAAGTCTTAGTTGCATGGATTGGAATCATTTGGGTATGTACTTAAGCGGGAGATTACTAGGTCTCGTGGTAGACTGATTCCCATTATCCTGAGAAACTGCCATGCTAGTCTCCAAAATGGCTGTACAAGTTTGCAGTTCCACCTGAAGTGGAGGTGTGTACCCATTTCTACACATCCTCTCAAGCATAAGTTGGCATTGCTGTTTCTAATTTTAGCAATTCTGACAGGAGTAAGATGGTATCTCAAAGTTGTTTTAGTTGGCATTTCCTTGACAGCTAAGGATGTTGAATACTTTCTTAAGTGTCTTAAATCATTTTTTTATTTCCTCTATGGAGATTTATATCAAATAGAGAGTCTCTGTATATTAATTGGGGCTGGCACAGCTGCGGGACAAGACCAGCAGCGGGCAGAAAACCTTACTCAGCATTTTTTGAAGATGCTTTCCTCATCCCATTGTATACTTTTAGCTGTTTTGTTAGTATGTGTTTGAGTTAATATCAGGATTTTCTATTCGATTTCATTGAGGTACTTGTCTATTTTTGTGCTAATACCAGGCTGTTTTCAGGACTATAGCTTTGTAGAAGATCTTAAAGTCAGGAATAATGTTCCCTCATGAAGTTCCTTTATTATACAGGTCGTTTTGGCTATTCTGGTTCTTTTGGTTTTCAATATAAAGTAGATATTATACTTTCAAGGTCAGTGAAAGATTGTGCTGGGATTTTAATGGAGATTGCATTGAATATGTAGATTGCTGTTAGTAAGATTGCCATTTTTCTAGGTTTTTTCTACCTATCCATGAGATTGAGACATCTTTACATTTTATGGTATTTTCTTTAAAGACAAAAATTCTTATTATATAGGTCTTTCACTTCTTTGGTAAGTGATACCCCAAGATACTTTATGTTGTTTGTGGCTATTGTGAAGGGTGATGTTTCTCTGATTTCTTGAACAACCCCTTTGTTGACTGAATATGTAATGGCTACAGATTTTTTTTTTAATTTAATCTTGTATCCTCATACTTTACTGAATATATTTTACAGCTGTAGGAGAATATTGATAGAAATTTTTGGTTGCTTATGTAAACTATCATATCATCTGAAAATAGAGAAAGTTTGAGTTCTTCCTTACCAATTTGCATCCCGTTGAACTCCTTTTCTTGTCTTATTTCTTTAGCTAGCCCTTCAATTACAATAATGAAGAGATATGGAGAGATAGGGCAGCCTAGTCTTTTTCCTGATTTTAGAGGAATCACCTTAAGCTTCTCTACATTCAGCTTGATATTTCCCATGGGTTTACTATATATTGCTTTTATTATGTTTACATAAATTCCTGTTATCCCTGATCTCCCCAAGACCTTTAACATTAAAGTATGTTGAATTTTGTCAAAGGTTTTTTCTACATCTAGGGAGATGATTATGTGACGTTTCATTTCCAGTTTGTTTATATAGTGGTATATTTGATATATTTTCATATGTGAAACAATCCCTGCAAGCCAGAGATGAAGCTTACTTGATCATAGGAGTTGATTTCTCTGACATATTCTTGGATTCAGTTTTCCCATATTTTCTAGAGTATTTTTGCATCAATGTGCATGAGGGGTATTGGTCTGTAATTTTCTCTCTTATTTATGGCTTTGTGTGGATGGGCATCAAGGTGATTGTAGCCTCATAAAAAGAGTTTGGTAATGAACCTTCTTTTCTATTGTGTGGAACAATTTCAGGAGTATTAATATAGCTCTTCCATGAATTTTTGGTAGAATTCTTCACTGAAGAAGACATCTGGCTCTGGGATTTTTATGTTGGAAGGCTTTTCATTATTATTCCTACTTTGTTAGTTGTTATAGGTCAATTTAAGTTGCTTGTCTATTCTTGATTTAATTCTGGTAAGTAATAGTTATCCAGAAATTTGTCCATATCCTTTGAATTTTCAAACCTTGTGGAGTATAGGTTTTCAAAATATGTCCTTAAAATTGTCTGCATTTCCTCAGTGCCTATTGTTGTGTACTACTTTTTGTTTCTGATTTTGTTAATTTTCATGTTTTCTCTATGCTTTTTGTTTAGTTTGGATAAAGGTTTCTCTGCCTTGTTAATTTTCTCGAAAAACCAACTCTTTCTATCATTGATTTTTTTGTATTGTTTTCTTGTTTTTTATTTATTGTTTTTTAGAGAACCCCATTTCTTTTTGGCTCTGCTGCCTGTCCTACAACTATATGTTGTGGAACAAGTTGGTCTTGAACCCACAGAGATAAGCTTCCATCTGCCTCCTGAGCACCAGCATAGTTGCCAGCACCACCCAGCTTTTGGTACCTTTTTAAATGTCTTCTTTAAACATATTACTATTTTTATCACTATTTTGCTGCACTCCTATGTTTCTTAGATTTTACTTATTTCATTCTTTTTCTCAAGTGATGCTGATTATTGATTTCTGTGTAGAGCAAAGTTTCTTCTAACTGTGGCTTGTCTTATGCTGTGTAATTGAGAATTGTTTTGAACTCCTAATCCTGGATTCACCTGTACAGTGCTGGGAAGAAAATCCTACACTTCGTTCCAGTTGGGCCCTTGCCTGGTCAGGGAGAAGGAAAATAGACCAGAAAATGAGTGAACTCCCAAGATCTCTGATTATTGTGGGGTCTTATAAATGAAGAGGGATTTGTGCAATGACTGAATTCATGTCCCACTTGGATACTGGTGGAGTCACAATGCAGAAAGGGAGAGGCACGATGGAAGCTGAGGTTTCCCCCTTCAACAGTAGTTGAGGTGAGCAATGTGGAATTAGATAATCATTCCTAGAAAATCCATCATTGTCTCACAGGGCAGTTTCTTGGAATCCACAGATGAGGGCTATCAAGACTTTGGATAGTGGAGAGACCTTATCATGTATACAAATTACTATAATTACAGTATTTAGCCAAAACCAGTCTTGGTGAACTCTTGTGGACTATGTAACAGGACTATTATTTTTTTTTTGTTCGTTTGGATGTACAGTCTGAGAGAAAAGGTTTGAGGAATACTTAGTGTGCTCTAACTGAAACCCCTAGTCTCTGGAGCACATGGCCATGAAGCTATTTTCATCTTTTCAAAATATTTTTTTTCAGATCATAGCTACATCATATCCACATATCCTTTTCTGCCCACAAGCCCTGCCATGATTACTTGTGTTCTCTAATTCACAGCCTCCTTTTCTTAAACAGGAGTTTCACATTAAACACAGTGAATATTAGAAGGTGTCATACATTTGGCTGCAGTATTTCCCAGGTATGAGGTCAATGCTTACTGGCCAGTAACAATGAGTGTGTAACAAAATGTGCACACAAGGTACAGTGTGATTTTAATAATGAGCAACTTGACTTCCAGGACAGTAGAAGAATGTATACTAAAACAAAAACTTTCTGGATTAGGCCGCTATCTGCTGGGTGGGTAGTGCAGAGCTACAAGGACTATGCAATCTGAGTCATTGATTTCTGATTCTCTGGTAGTGGGCTGCAAAATTTTAGGTCCAACTGGGTCGTCCCAGCCAATGCTGGACTCTGAGAAGCCTTCTTTCCATGATTCTCTTTTCCTTATGCTCTATCTAGTTGTAAGGAAGAACACAGGTTACACTATTCTGAGTGTACGGTTTTCAAAGCAGGTCTGCTCAGATGTCATTTCTGCAAAATTTGTATGGACCATGAGACAGACTGGGGTTCTTTTGGTACATGTGGTGACCTGGGCAGTTACCCTTGTCCTCTGAGCCTTCCTCTCCATGTGTTTCTTGGTTTGGGGGAGACTCTGCAGCCCTGGCATGGGTGGGTGTGTTGCTTATTATATAACTGTCCAGTGTGCATATGCATGCAATGCTGTTGGTGTGCATTGGGGGCTGACGCTGGATAACTGAAGGTCTGATTTCTTGAAGTTCTGAGTATTCCATTCCACTTTCAGGTTTGCCTTATAAATATTTTAGAAAGTAGTAAAAAATGGTGATGTGGATGTCTCTCAGCAATATAAGATTATAATGTTTTTAACTCTCTGCTACCAAGAGTTACAATACTGTGTTAACTGACGTTAAATTCCGGTGAACAAAATGATTCTCTATTCTGCAGAGATATCTCAGGTGTGTATGGTTTTGGGTAGGGAGTTAGGTCAGGATCTTCACCTTGGGCCATAAACCACTTGGCAGGAAGTTGATATTAAATTATTCACCCATGTTGTCTGTGGAGTGTGCATCAGTGCGGCTAGGTTTACCTGAAACAATAAAGGGGTGTAAAGGTCTACAGAGCCATAGCAGAAGGTCAACTCCTTTTGCATGGAGAGCTCTAGAACATGGACATCCTGTCTTTGGAATAAATATCCATAGCTACAGGGTCAAAAGTGTCTAAGGGTCACTTTTAGTTGATTTAATTGTAGTGTTGAAGACTGTGTTTATTTAATCTCTGAACACATGGATTCATAGATATTTGAATAACATTGGTCAAGATCACACTTTTCTTGGCTAAGTTTCTTTTGTACTTTATATTAATAGTTGATATTTTTTGACCTTTGCTCTTGTGTTATTCACTCTATCTCTTTTATTCTCTTACACATATTATACATATTTTTATTGTGGTTGCTTTGTGGTAAGTATAAAAGTCATATTATGTTAGTTTGTGTACTGTGTTTTCATAATTCCATTAAGCATTCTGAGTATTTCCAAAAAAATTGTTACTGTGCCTTTGCAATCTGCATTTTGTTATTAATTGTTGTTCATTGTCATTGGATTGTATTCGTTTCATGTTACAAACTTACCATGTATAGGATCTTAAATTCTGATACTTCATGTTCTGAAAACCATTATATAATTCTTTATTTATTTTGGTTTTATTGTTAATCTGTGGAAGATTTTTGGTTCATCAGATAAAACATGTTGTGTATCTTGGCAAGAGACTCTGCACATCTTTTGGGGATGACCAGAGTTCAGATACTTCACATCATTATCTACAATCTACAATCAATAACCTGTATACTTATACAAACCATTTTTTCTCAAACTCATACATACAAAATATAGCAATAAACTTGAGAAAATGGTAAAGATTAGACTATCAATATTATTGCCACAAATTCTAGTGTTGTACACTACAGTTTAGATTTTACACACTGCACTGGAAATTGTAAAGCTACTTCTAGTTGTTCTTAAAAATCAAAACATGGATTCAGATATGCGATTAATGATGAAAGATCAGAGAAGCAGAGCAGCCAAGCCCTAGCTCTTATTTCTACTAAAGTACTCATACCAAAGGGGCGGGCAATTCTGAACTAGGAGTCTTCCCTCAGAAAACAATGAGCTTTTTTCTTCTTCCTCCTTATATTTCTTTCTCCTCCCATCCATATCTACCTCCCAATTTCAGGGATAAAGGAATGAGCCACCACTTGTCTCTCTTTCTCTTTTAGACTTGATCAATGTGGTGTAGCCTGGGGTGGCAATGAAATTACAGACATGCACCTGATTAAGTCTTCCAAGTGCTAGGATTAAAGGTGTACTCCACCATGGCCTGTCCTCTATGGCTAACCACTGCATAGCTCCACATTCTATTCTTAAAGCAAGTTTGTTTTTTTGTTTATATATATTTATGGTTGAAGAAGAGAATAGTTTCAGTTTGAATTGTATAATGATCTTTGCAAGCTCTTCACATTGTGTGGAGAGAGAAAGAAAGTTTGAAATTCTCCTCTGCAGGAACAGAGCTGGGCCGTCTACTGATGACATGGGAAAGTGACATTTAAATTAATGTCTGACTATGCAATGTTGGCTTTTGCCTTTGGTTCCAGCACTGAGGAAGTAGACGCAAGTGGATCTCTCTGATTTAGAGGTCAGCCTGGTCTACAGAGTAAGTTCCAGGACAGTAGGGCCACAAAGGGAAACTCTGTCGCAAAAATAAAAATAAATAAATAAATAAATAAATAAATAAATGTATCAATAAATATTAGACAGTCAATGAAAAAACTATTAGAAAACAACAACAAGATTAATATTAATAATTAATAAGAAATTCACCAGCACAGTTTACTAAGCAAGGAATAGGATGGCAAGAGCCACACAGGGAAATTCTGTCAAAAAAAAAAAACCCAAAAACCAAATAATTTCTATTTGTGCAGATCTCTGAAATGTCTAGGTCTGGAGTAAAAGCCAGGGTCAAAGGAGGTGCTGGGCCTGGTGTGTCTTTACGAACACTCTAACCCTTTAGGATGAGCTCTTGTCAATCCAGCCTCACTAGCCAATCAGGTACACTGAGCCAACCCACAAGTCTCAGGTCTGGAAGGAGACTTCCTGGAGCCATGATGCAGGCTTGCTTTTATATCAGAATAGGCACCAGAGGAATGATTGCTGCTCTGTGAGTGCGTCTGAGAAATGGAGGAGAACAGAAGCTGCAGCATGGTGAGTGAGTGGATTCAGAGGGTGGTATAGGGAGTCATGAATGTCTGTTTTGCAGGCCTTCTATGAGGATGCTGGGCTTGAATGTGCTGTCAAATTCAGTGGTCTGTTAGGCCCATTGTGGCCCTAGGAGCTTCCCAAACCAGGGTGTGGCCCAGGAATACTTTTCCTTGTGGGCTGCATCTGTGAAAAGCATTTTGATTATGCAGCAAGGTGAATAAATACTTTGAAGTCAGCTCTATTATGCTTTTGGTGCACAGGGAAGGCAAGTTACCAAAGAAGGAGAGGTTCAGTTTGTCCAGTGCCTTCCAGAAGCTTTGCCCTTCACATCTAACATTTTGGGGTCAGATACATGCAGAGATATTACCATTTTTTTTGCCATCAAAATAACTTAACTTCTGTTGTTAAGAAATAAATAGAAAGATCTTATTTTGCATATCATTCTCACTTCCATCTCCCTCCCTCCTCCAGTGACCTCCCCATCCCATCCCACATACATTTCTCTGGAAGGCTGAGTTATTTAGGAGGATTCATCAAAACCTGTCAAGACATTTGGGTTTGGCGCGGGCCCTCCTCCTTGTCTCTAGGCTAAGGGAGTATTCACACTTGGAGTTAATTTTGTGTATGCTCTAAATGGCATTCTTTTTCTTAATTATATATATATGGATTTTTGTGTTACAGCATGATCTGGAATTTTCTTTTTTTAATGCTTGTTGTATTTTACTTTTCATCCTTTAATCCATTTGTTTATGCTTACTGATACATCATCGGCAGCGCCTGAATCTCTGTTTGTGGTGTGGCAGGACCTGAGATAATGGGCCCATTCCTGGCATAGCAGTAGTAGCCAAAATGTTGATACCAGCTGAAAAGATGGCTGCAGCATGGGCATCAGCAGCTTTGCTTCTGGACTCTATCATCTAAAATCCCTAGTACAATGTGAGATGCATTGATCATTCAGAAAATGCTCTGCCCATGTCTACAACTTTCCTAAACTTCTCCCTGACAGATATTTGCACCCTAATCTTAATCGGTGATGGATTGGCATTGTCTGTCGTTTAAATAATTCAAAGAATTAAATAAGTCAGTAATAGCTAACTGTCGCAATAAAGAGGTGATGTAGCGTTTAACTGGCAGGGAAGCATGGACAGACGCCAGTCGTGAAGGATGTCATCATCATCAATTGAAACAGTGAATCATGAAATGTGATGATATTGCACATTACCGCCACAAGAGGGTGCTTTACAGGTCTCTTCATGGAATGGAAGATTTAGGTTTACATAACTATACAAACATTTACATCATCTTGGGTATTAACAAGAATTGACAATTTAAATACTTTATTTATGTAATTAGATGATCTGTGGCACCAAATTCCAGGTTTCATGGATGACATAATCATTGTTTTATATAATTTAATAATCAAATAATGAGTACATATAACATCATCCACTTCCCTAACATGGCTCCAACCAGACTCGTGAACTATCCTGTCGTGATTAATTTTAATATTTTAACTACATAATTGAGACTTAGATGTTCTATAATAATTGACTCCCACATCATGGAACCAATATCCACTGATCATCGATTATCTAATGTCCTATTTTAATAATCAAATAACAACATAATCAGAGGATGAAATGGTCTGTAATTTCAACTCGACACAGTTGACTCTCACTTGACTCCCACATGTTTCAGTGAAACAACCAGGTTCATCCCTTATTTAATCGCAGAGTTGAGTAGTAAGTGGTTTAAATGCTGATATGTCATTGCGCATGCAGGGCTTTAGAAGACATCACATATTTAATGTTGGACGGCAGCCTCCAAAGAGATGGCTTCCAATCCAATAATCCCTAGGTCTACTCTAACAAATGGATTGTCGCCATCCTGAAGGAAGTTAACAATGGAAAACTCACCTTTTGAAGAAAAATTGTGAGTCTTATTATCTTTTGTTCCATAGCTTTACTTCTTAGGATAGAGAACATTCATAAAGAGAAACCTTTGGACTGTTTCTCCACAGACTATGTTTTCTGAAAATTAGGGAATCTTGAATTTGGTAACCAGTAAAAGCTGTAGGCAAAATTCCAGAGATTTGGCTATGACTTGGTTAGGCGTATCAAATGCTGTCATGAAAAGTTTTAGGAGATAGTTAACTTGGGAGACTGTAATGTCCCATGATAACACTTTCTCGAAGCTGCTCTCTTGTACTTGGCCCATGATACCAGGATACAGAAAGCAAGCAGAATTACCAGGCAACATTCATGATCCAACATTGTGTCACATTCTAGTGCCCCTCCCACATGCTAAAAGTAGCATACCCACCGATGAACTCAGCTTACAACCTCACTGATTTTCGCACAAAAACAAAGCAGGGCTCTTTCCTTTTAGTTATGCATCGTATTTACCAGTCTCTCAAACTACAACATGCCTATAGTGAAATAAGCATGAAAAGGAAAGCATCATTATGCCATTCAAGTAAATTGATGAGTATTTTAAACCTGTTTTCTATCCTTCAATTTTCTAATTTCTGGAATGGAAACAATACAGTTAATTGCCTCTACCATAAACCTTTTCTCTTTTTTGAAAATAAAATGATCCCTCTTCATTCCCTGCCCTTTAGAGGAGCTTGATCCCATGGTTTCTTGAAGTTGTTTCGATTGGCCTTTGGCTGATGACTATGATTTTGAGCAGTGTCTTATGTTTCTTTCAGTCAGTTTGAATTCCTCAATTGATAGTTCTCTATTAAGTCCTGTACCCCGATTTTTAATATGGTTACTTAGAATTATTTATTGTTGGTGGTGTGTCATGTTCACAGCCGGACAGAGTACATTAGATGAGATTCCCTGATCAAGAGATTATTCAGTTATTCCATTTTTCAAATTGGTGGTGACTGTGTCCTTCATGGGTCAGTTCTGTTGCAACCTCGCAGATAATGATGATGTGAAACAATACAGTTTTTTTTTTAATCGTGTATTCATTCGATAGTTAAAAATCTCCAATTACTTAATCAGTAATCACTGGGTAACACAGTGTCCCGCATTCTCTGGGGACTGCTTCTGGTACAGATCTCCTTCTGTGTCAGTCCCACAGCAGCCAAATGACAGATGACACCATCATCCATTGAAACCATGAATCATAAACTGTGATGATATTGCATATTAACGCCACAAGAGGGAGCTTTACAGGTCTCTTCATGGAATGGACAATTTTTGGTTTACATAATTACACACGTAATTACAATATCTTGGGGATTAACACAGATTGTCAATTTAAATACATTAATTATGTAATTAGGTGATCTGTGGCACCAGATTCCAGGTGTCATGGACGATATAATCATTGTTTTATATAACTAAATAATCAAATAATGAGTTCATGTAACATCATACACTTCCACAAGGTGGCTCGAAACCAGGCTCTTGAACGATGCTGTCGTGATTAATTTAAATATTTTAACTACATAATTGATATTAAGATGGTCAATAATAATTTTCTCCCACATCGCGTCACCACAATCCACTGATCATGGATTATCTAATGTCCTATTTTAATAATCAAATAGCAACATAATCAGAGGATGAAATGGTCTGCCACTCTCCACACAATTGTCTCTCAGTTGACTTCAACATGATTGTGGGAAACGCCCAGCTTCATCCCTTATTTAATCGCAGAGCACAGTAGGAACATGTTTAAATGCTGAACTGTCATTGTGTATGAAGGGATTTTAGAAGATATAACATAATTAATGTTGGACGGCTGCCTCAAAAGAGATGGACTGAAATCTAATAATCGCTAAGTCTACTCTAACAAACGTATTATCACCTTCCTTAAGGAAGTCAACAATGTCAAACTCACCTTTTTGATGAATATCGTGAGTCTTATTATCTTTTTTCCATAGCTTTACTTCTGAGTAGAGAGAGTATTCATAAACAGAAGACTCTGAACTGTTTCTTCACAGACTATGTCCTCTGACAATTAGGTAATCTTGAATTTGGTAACCAGTAAAAGCTGTAGGCACACTTCCAGAGGTGTGGCTATGACATGGTTAGGGGAATAAAATGCTGTCATGAAAAGTTTTAGGAGATAGTTATCTTGGCAGACTGTAATGTCCCATGATAGCACTTTCTCAAAGCTGCTCTCTTGTACTTGGCCCATGATACCAGGATACAGAATGCAGGGAGTATACAAAATATCCCTGTAATTAATCTGTTGTGACAACTGGATCCAAGCTGAGCGGCTGTGGAGGGATATTTTACTTAGGGCCCTGCAGCCTGACTGTAACTGGTTTTTACTTAGTAGGTTACACTTATAACCATAGAGGACAAAGAGGTAGAGAAAAACTCCCTTTGATAATAGAGGCTTAACCTTAATAAACAGCTCACAGGAAAGACTGGGTGGTATAAATATATTGTTCGCTTGAAATAGACATTTATAACCTTATATGTTTACCACCATTGAAAGGCACAAAGCAATTTAGAAATATTTGAGACTTAGTACAATTGAATTTAAGTTGTATGAAGTTAGCTTACATTTACATAAAGTTAAATTTAATTTAAATGTACAGATATATTAAACAGGACTGTGTAAAATTGAGAAGGACTAGAATGTGAAGCTATGTATGACATAGTGAAAAAAGAAATTAGAGACAAAGAATAAAGAATAAAGCAAATAAAAGAATAAAAGCAAAAGGTAAATGAATTATAGGTTCTCACTACCCCCCAAATCCCATATGCTCTGGGGACCATGTCCCTTCCTGCTTCTATGAATGACCTTATAAGAAACTCTTATAATACTCCTTGTATCCTAGTTTCTCTGGCAGTGTGATTTGTATGGTGGTTATCTTTTGCACAATGTCTAAAATCCACATATGAATGAATACATACCATGTTTATCTTTCTGTGACTGGGATACCTCATTCAGGATGGTTTCTTCAAGTTCCATCCACTTGTCTGTGAGATTCAAGATTTCGTTGTTCCCCCCCCAGAGTAGTATTCCATTGTGTAAATGTGGCACATCTCCTGTATACATACTTCAGTTGAGGGGCATCTAAGTTGCTTCCATGTTCTTGCTATTTTAAATAATATTGCTATGAATATATGTGAGCACAAGTCTTGGTTCCATGGATGTGGATCATTTGGGTATGTGCATAAGAGTTATGTTACTGGGTCCTGTGGTAGACTGATTCCCATTATCCTGAGGAACAGCCATGTTAGTCTCCAAAATGGCTCTTCCAGTTTACAGATCCACCTGCAAAGCTAAGTTGACATTGCTGTTTCCAATTTTAGCCATTCTGACAGCAGTAATATGGTATCTTAAAGTTGTTTTAATTTGTATTTCCTTGTTAGCCAAAGATATTGAACACTTTCTTATGTGTATTTCATCATTCCCCCTATTTAGAGTTCTCTATTCAGTTCTATACCCAATTTCATAGAATTATTTGGTGTTTTGTTGACTAGTTTCTTGAGTTCTTTGTATATTTTGGAGCTCAGCCCTTTGTCGGATGTAGGATTGGTGAAAATCTTTTCCAAATCTGTAGGCTGCCATTAGTCTTGTCCACTGTGTTCTTTGCCTTAGAGAAACTTCTAAGTTTCAATAGGTCCCATTCATTATTTGTTGATCTTAGTGTCTATGCTTCTGGAGTTATTGTCAGGAAACAGTCTCCTGTACCAATTAGTTCAAGAGTACCTCTAATTTTTTTTTCCTAAGAGGTTCAGTGTGGATGGATTCATGGAGGGATCCATTTGTACTTGGGTTTTGTACATGGCTATAGACATAGTTCTATCAGTGTTCTATATACAATCATCCATTTGTACCAGCACCACTTGTTGAAGATGCTTTCCTTAGCCCATTGTACACTTTTAGCTGTTTTGTCAAAAGTCAGGTGCTCATATATGTGTGGGATAATACCAAGATTTTCTATTAAATTTCATTGAGCTACTTGTCTATCTTTGTGCTAATACAAGGCTCTTTTCAGAACTATAGCTCTGTAGTAGATCTTAAAGTCAGGGATGATGAAGCCTCGTGAAGTTCCTGTATTATACAGATTGTTTTGGCTATTCTTGTTCTTTTGATTTTCAATATAAAGTTGATTATTATCTTTTCAAGGTCTGTGAAAAATTGTGCTGGCATTTTAATAGATATTGAATTGAAACTGTAGATTGCCATTGAGAAAATTGCCATTTTTACTATGTTTATTCTACCTATCCATGAGATTGGGAGATCTTTACATTTCCTGGTGTTTTCTTTAATTTCTTTTTGTAAATACACAAATTATTATTATATAGGTCTTTCACTTGTTTGATAAGTGTTACCCCAAGGTAGTTTATGTTGTTTGTGGCTATTGTACAGGGTGATGTTTCTCTGATTTCTTTATTAGCCCCTTTGTTGTCTGAATATAGAATGGCGACATTTTTTTTTTTTAGTTTATCTTCTATGCTTATACATTGCTGAATGTGTTTTTCAGCTGTAGGAGTACCATGGTAGAGTTTTCTGGTTGCTTATGTAAACTATCATATCTTCTGAAAATAGAGAAAGATTGAGTTCTTCCTCTCAATTTGTATCCTCTTGATATCCTTTTCTTGTCTTATTTCTTTAGCTAGCACTTCAAATACAATAATGAAGATATATGGAGACAGAGGTCAGCCTAGTCTTTGTACTGATTTTAGAGGAATTGCCTTATGCTTTTCTACATTCAGCTTGATATTTTCTCTGTGTTTACTACATATTGCTTTTATTATGTTTATATAAATTCCTGTTATCTCTGATCTCTACAAGACCTTTAACATGATAGGATGTTGAATATTGTCAAAGGGTTTTTTCTACATCTAGAGAGATGATCATGTGATTTTTCATTTTAGTTTGTTTATATAGTGGTATATTTGAAATATTTTCATATGTGAAGCCATCCCTGCTACCCAAGGATGAAGCCTACTTGATCATAGTAGATGATTTTTCTGATACGTTCCTGGATTTGGTTTTCCCATATTTTCTTGAGTATTTTTGCATCAATGTGCAGGAGGGATGTTTTTCTGTAATTTTCTCTTAGTTGTGTATTTGTGTGAATGGGTATCAAGGTGATTGTAGCCTCAAAAAAGTGTTTTGTAATGAAACTTCTGTTTCTATTGTGTGGAACAGTTTCAAGATTATTAATATTAGCTCTTCCATGAATTTTCTGTAGAATTCTTCACTGAAGAAGACATCTGGCTCTGGGATATTTTTTATGTTGGAAGGCATTCTATTATTGCTCCTACTTTGTTAGTTGATATAGGTCAATATAAGTTGCTTGTCTAGTCTTGATTTAATTTTGTTAAGAAGAGTTATCAAGAAATTTGTTCATATCCTTTGAATTTTCAAATTTTGTGGAGTATTAGTTTTCAAAATATAACATGAAAATTGCCTGGATTTCCCAGTGTCTACTGTTCTGTACCCCTTTTTGTTTCTGATTTTGTTAATTTCCATTTTCTCTCTTTGCTTTTTGTTTAGTTTGGATAAAGGTTTGTCTCCCTTGTTAATTTTCTGAAAAAAAAAAAAAAAAGCAACTCGTTATTGCATTGATTTTTTTTTTTTTGTATCGTATTCCTGCTTTCTACTTTATTGTTTTCAGCCCAAAAATTGATAATGGGGCCTACTCCTGAGGGTTAAGTTTGCTTCGTTTGTGTCCTAAGGTTTTCAGTTGTATTGTTAATTCTCTAATGTGTCTCTCATCCGTTTTCTTCATATGAGAACTGATTGCAATCAACTTCCTTCTTAGCAGTGATTTCAAGGTGTCCCATAAATTCATGTATGTTGTATCCACAACCTCATTGCATTTTAGGAATTCCGTAATTTCTTTATTTCTTCTTAGACCCAAGTATGTTGAAATAAAGCATTATTCAGTTTCTATGAGTATGTAGGGTTTCTGTGATTTGTTGTTGTATTTATTGAATTCCCATTATAAAGCATGGTGGCCTGATAAGGTACAGGGTAATATTCAAATGTTTTTGTACCAGGTGAGGATTTTTATGTTGCCTAGTATATGGTAAATTTCAGAGAATGTTCCATGTGGAGCAGAGAAAAAGTTATATTCTTTTTTGTTTGGATGGAATGTTCAATAAGTGTCTGTGAAACACAATTGAGACATAACTTCTGTTAGTTCTTTTGTTTCTTTGTAAAGTTTCTGACTTGTGGTCCTGTCTAGTGGTGAGAGTGGGGTGTTGAAGTCTCCCACTCTAAGTGTGTGTGGTTTTATGTGAGGTTTGAGTTTTAATACCATTGCTTTTACGAATGTGGTTGTGTTTGTATTTGGGGCATAGAGGTTCAGAATTGAGGTTTTATGCTTAGGATTTCTCCTGTGATGAATACAAAATGACTTTTTTCATCTCTTTTTATTTATTTTGGTTTGAAGTCTAATTTGTTAGGTATTAAGATAGCCAAACCTGCTTGCTTCTTGGGTCCAGTTGATTGGAAGATCTTTTCCAAGCCCTTTACCCTGAGTAACATCTATCTTTGAAGCTTAGATTTGTTTCTTGTGTGCAGCAGAAGGATGGAATTTGTTTCCGTATTCATTCTGTTAGGATTTCTCTATTTATTAGTGAGATAATACCATTAACATTGAGGGAAAGTAAGGGACATTGTTGGTTAATGATTTTTGCTTATGATTTGATGTTGGCAGTGGTTTTGTGTATATATTTACTCTGCTTTCCCCTTGGATTCTTTTGAAGTTAGATTATCTATTTCCTATGGGTTTTTGAGCTGTGGACATGCCACAGGCAGAGCATGATATGGAGCCAATCCAGAGAATTTCCAGGTTAGGGTGTGGGGGGAATTTCACGCAAATTTTTCCCAGACTCACTCTAGCAGAATCCTGGCAATGGGGGTCATAGATCCTGGTACACAGAGTTTCAAGTGGTTCCTGCACGGATAGGCAGATCTAGCCAGGGCCTGATACTCTCCTTCTGAATCGTCTCTAGCAGAGGCCCAGCGATGGGGGCAAAACATCCAGCACCATGGACTCAGGATGGTGGCAATGATATGTGGATCTAGCTGGGGCCTGGCATTCTTCAAGTGAGGCCTCTAGCCAATGATGGTATCTGATTTTCTAGCTTTTTTCTTTTTAATATTTATTTATTTATTGAGACCCCATTTTTTTTTTGTTTGTACCACAACTATATCTTGTATACCATGCTTGTCTTGAACTCACAGAGATAGGCTTCCATCTGCCTCCTGAACACTAGTGTTAAATGCATGTGCCACCACCACCCAGCTATTGGCATCTTTTTAAATATGTTCTTTAAACACATTACTGCTTGTATCTCTGTGCTGCTGCTCTCCTATGTTTCTTAGATTTTACTTATTCCATTCCTTTTGTCAAGTGATGTTTATTATTGATTTCTGAGTTGAGCAAAGTTTTTTGTAACTTTGGGTTGTCTTATGCTGTATAATTGAGAATTGTTTTGAACTCCCAATCCTGCTTCTCATGTACAGTGCTGGGAAGAAAAACCTACACTTCCTTCCTGCCTGGCCCTTGACTGGTAAGTGAGAAGGAAAATAGACCAGAAAATGAGTGAACTCCCAAGATCTCTGATTAGTGTGGGGACTTATATATGAAGAGGGATTTGTGCAAGGATTGAGTTCATGACCCACTTGGATACTAGTGGAGTAACAGTGCAGAAAGGGAGAGGAAGGAAATAAGCTGAGATTTCCTCCTTCAATGATAATTGAGGTGAGCAATGTGGAATCAGTTAATCATTCCTACATAATCCATAATTTTCCCGGTGGGCAGTTTCTTGGAATCCCCAGATGAGGGCTATCAAGAATCTGGATAGAGGAGAGACCTTATCATGAATACAAATTGCTATAGTTAAAATATTCAGCCAAAACGGGTCTGGGTGAACTATTGTGGACTATGTAACTGGGCTGATATTTTTTGTGGTTTTGGATGTACAGTCTCAGAGAAAAGGTTTGAAAAATCCTTGCTGTGCTCTATTGAAACCACATGGAGCTATGCTTATTAGGCCCATGGACACTGTGGCCTTAGTAAGTAATGTTATTGGGATTGCCTGTTTTCCCCCTGTACTCCACTGCTTGAGTAGCCTTCTGAGGTTGTCCTATCGAATGGTAAATCCTGCTGACTTTTTAGAAGTCTATCATTTGCTTCCATTTTCCCATAGATGTAGTATACAAGAAGCTATTCCTCATGAGAAGCTTACTTAGAATAACACATGGATTAACCAAAACTCCCTGCACCAGCTTTAATCGTTTCTTTGTTCTGCCTTCCCTACTTTTCTCATCTTCTAATACTTCTCCCTCCAGATCTGCTGTTCGAAGTTACTCCTGTACTATGAAATATTATGGTGCTATCTTTTCTGTTGAAAGCTTACATTGCCTTACTGGCTCAACTTGCAGTATCTGTCTCCTAAGACAACTAAGGCTATTTATTTTTGCACCAATAAACTCTGTCTCAAAAAAAAAAAAAAAAAATAACAACAAAAATAACCATCTGTTGTAGGTTCTTTCCTTTTTGATCATTACCAGAAATGAACACAATTTGTCTATACAGACATATTTCTTTACTTATTTCTTAAGTCTGTGGCAATGTCCTTATGTCCTCTTGATTATCCCTGCTTAAACTACATGATTGGATGCCCTCCGTGGAATTTTTGGGACCAAGCTTCTTAAAAACTTTATTTTTGGATACCAATTATTTATACGGATATGTTTAATAAACAGAACTCATTAATTTGTAACATTGCTCATTAAATTAAAATATAATTCTCTGAACGATGGCAGAATATTACCCCCATTTGCATAGAGAAATCTAGACCATGTGGTGTCTCTCTTTGAAACAAATATCAGTCACTGCAGGGTCAGAAGCAGAACAGTTTAGGCATCCTTTTCAGTTAATTTTGTAAGAGTCTGTGTGTATAAGTTCTGAACACATAGAGTCATCGGTAGCTGGGTAACATTACACAAAAATCTCAGGTTATGTGGATGAATTTTTCTTGTTTTTTTTTTTTTTTTTTTTTTTTGACAAAAAGTTGATGGTGTTTTCCCCTCTTATTTTTTTTTCTTCTTCCTCCCCTTTGTTCTTTCCCTAATATTGTACACCTCTAGATCACTGCATGGTTGTTGTAGGTGTAGAAGCCATGCTGTATCAATATATGTACTATATGGTTTTCATAATCCTATTGGGATTCTAACTGGTTCCCATTTGCATGAATCTTTGTAATCAGATATCATTTTATAGGGTGTTAGAAATTTAGTTTGCACTGTATTTGATTCATGTTGCAAATTTTTCTTATACAGAATATGCATACTAATGCATCATGTTCTCAATGATTATAGTTTAATTTTTATTTATGTACTCTGTTTTATTCTTGTTATTTTCAATCTGGAAATCAAATTTACTGTTTTGCTCAGCACATATTCTACTTGGGGATGACCTGAGTAAGATTCCAAAACCCAAAATTCTAGGCTCAATACAACCTCACCTCCAGATGCAGGGTATCTGACAATCTCTACTATGGTATGTAATAATTACATATGGGAAACATCTTTCACACACAATCCAAATATATAAAAACTGGGAACAAATTTGTTTTCAAAATCTTTGTTACTGAAGCTGAAAGACCCGCTGAGGGAGTGGACACTCACACCCCAACTCAGGAAAGGTAGTCCCCCCAAATCACTCATAAGAAGCGGTCTTGATGAAAAAGCATGAGGTCTTTTATATTCCAGTGCACTGGGGTCCACAGCCATAGTCCATGTGGGTTAGAGGACTGGGAAACCTGGGTACAGGGTTCATACAGCTTTTATAGGGTTACAAAAAAGCCCACACATTAAAAACCAATCATCTCATAGCATCCAGTGCAGACCAATCAATTTGAACTATTCAAGCCTGGGGTTAGCCCAGGAAGTCTGCCTTCGCTAGGGCTTCTGGGTAGTGTGACAAGGTTTATTTCCTGTTCTCATTCACTCACAGGTGCTGTCGATAAACCACCTTGTTGTAAACAGTCAAGAATGACCTTTTGCCTTCTCACTGCTAGGGGGCAGAGCCTAGGAAATATTAGGCTAAGTTTTTCCATCATTACAAAGCAACAATGAGAGCAAAACCTGTCTCTTTTTGTGGATGATTCTAATAAAATTTGTTTCTATTTTAATTTTTTTCAAATTTGTTTTCATTTTACATACCAATCCCTCCTTCCCACTCTTCTTCCCCAACTACTCTCCCTTCCTTGCAACTTTTAATAGTCAGAGAGGGTAAGGCCCTCATTCAGGAGTCAACAAAGTCCAGCATACAAATCTGACGAAGAACCAAGCCTCTCTATCTTTTATCTCAACTGAGAAAGGTATCCCTCTATAAGGTGTGAGCTCCAAAAACACTGTTCAAGCAACTGGGTTGGGTACTGGTTTCACTGCATGGGGCCCCCTAACAGATCAAGTCACCTAAGTGTCAACCACATTCAAAGGGTACAGTTTATTGCCTTGAAGGTGCCCTAGCTGTCACTCCATACTCTGTGAGTTCCCACTAGTTATAGTAGGTGTGGTGTGTCCTTGTTGGAGAGGGCTTTCCCTGTTACAGGAAGCATATCACGGTAGAGTCAGGCATTGATGTTTCTTATTCTCAGAATGATGCACAGTGTGTCAGACAAGCCCTGTTACCTCTGAGTCATGCTGTAAGGACTCTAACCTCTAGGACTGCAGCAGCCTCCATGCTGACATGTCCCCTGCCATAACAGAACCTCTGAAATTTTAAGTGTGACACTTCAATTAAATATTTTCCTTGTAAGTGTTACTCTGACCCTGCTGTGTCTTTACACAGCAATGAAAACCTAACAAAGACAGAAGTTGGTTCCAGGACCTGGGTTATTTCTATGATAGAATCTCCCTATCATACAATTTATTTCTGATGTGTTCTCAGTAGTGTTGTTCTGGTAGCTTGCCTCTCCCTTTATGTCTGTTTATTGGGATTTCTTTCTCAGGGTATATGCAACTTAAATGGCCAAAGAAATGGTGCATATGGACCACTAATTCAGTTTACTTCTAATGTGACTGGGTGAATGTATCATAATGTTCATGTGTAAAATAAGTGAGGGAAACACCAAGGATTATATGACTATATTGTCAAAGAAGTTTACATTTACAATGTATTATACTTCTTTGTGTTATTTTAGGATGCAGTGACCTATGACGATGTGCTCATCCACTTTACTGAGGAATTGTGGGCTTTGCTAAATCCTTCTCAGAAGTGTCTCTACAAAAATATGATGCTGGTCACCTACAGGAATCTCGCTGCTACAGGTAAGACTGAATTTTCCTTCACGTTTTAAAATAAGGGACCAATTGTTTCTTGATTATTGATACTATTCTGTAATTTGATTAAGAAAAGGGAAAATTGCGTGAGTGAGGCATGGTTCTATGGTTCATTGAATTTATTACTTAAATTTTGTACAATTTGCAAGAATACATCATATATTATCTCTTATTTCAGACTACATTTGGGATAACCACAAGACAAAGGATCATTGTCAAACTTCTAGAAGACACAGAAGGTAAATTTTCATGTGCAAATTTATGCAAATTTGGCTCTGCAGATATTTTAATGTATCCTGGAAATTTTATTGAAGAGTCACACTTAAAAAATTAAAATATTAAGAAGAACAACAGTGAAAATAAGTGTAGCTTAAAGTGATGATTGTCATTTTCTCACAAAACCCTGTACCTCAGTGAAAGGTAGCTCTTCTGTGTTTGCAAGGCATTTGTGTAAAATGAGAAGGAAACTATGTCTTAAGAGATATCACCCTTTGAATTATAGCACCCGGATATCTATTCTGTAGATATGCCAGTCTGTTTAGTTCCATTCTATTCAGATATTTTAAACAGTATACATGTTGCATAGGTGATAAGTATATGTCCAAGACCTCCTAAGAAAAAAGTCTGTAGTTAAGCAGGCATTACTTATCTAATTACTTATCTATTTGTGACTTTGCTATGGATATTGAAAGGGTCAGTTTATGAGTGTCAAGAAGGTTGTTACGAAGAAACCTTAAAGTTAATTTAAAGAAAGTCAAAGTGTGAACGCTATGTGGAAACCTTTTATTTGTTTTCTTAGTTTCATAAACATATCATATGTAGAGCTGTGTAGTTGTGGCCCATACCTTTAATTCCAACATTCATGATCAAGAGCAAGGTGGATCCCTTAAGGTTGTGATCACCCCAGTCTACAAAGTGAGTTCCAGGATAGCTAGGTTAACACAGAGACATTCTGTATTAGAAAATGTAGGGAAAAAAAGTATTTAGTTTATTCTAAATACAAGCCAAGTGAATTTAGAATGTAGAAAGACACAACGTACCTCTCTTATGACAGCAAGAAGAAATGGAAGATATTTAGTAGTCCCCACTTTGAGGATATGTGTTGAGTGTGAAACAACTTTCAAATTTATCAGTATTCCTAAGTCATCTGAAAGATACCATCAATTTACACTGTAGTAAACCCATATGACCGTTGTAATATGTGAATTCTTACATTTGTACTGGTATATTTAGCCAATGTAGTATGATTTCTATGAATTAAAAAATGATAAATAGTATAAATATGGCAAATCTCTGAGTCATTTCAATTTTTTCAATTATGTGGGAGATTTTATGTAAATAGATGCAATAATTGAGGGCCATGAAGTAAAGCTCTTACTCTGAATCCACAGGTATCTTCAATGAAAACAAAACAATACCACATTAAAGAAGCATTATGAATGTATAACTCAAGATCTGATTCTTGTTTACAATTAGGCCAAATTACAACTTTATTTTATACATGTAGAAAGTTTCTTTAGTTTCATGCATGTGAGAAAGTTTTACATATGCTAATTATCTTTGCAGGAATCAAAGAAGCCATAAGGGAGTGAATCCTATGAATATACACAATGAATGTGTGAAAAACTTTGTGGGTTACAGGCATCTTCAATGGCTTGAAAAAATTCATACTGGAGAGAAACCATATAGAAGTCCAGAGTGTGGTGAAGTCTTTGCATGTCACAATTTCCTTCTTCTCAGTGACAGAGCACACATGGAAAAAAAAAAAAACACCTATGAATGTAGTCAATGTGGTAAAACATTTGCAAGACATACTATGCTTAAAAGACATATTAGAACATATACTGGAGGGAAAACACAAGACTATAATCTATGTGGCAAATGTTTTTCACAATACAGTTATATAGTATGTCATAAAAGAACACATATTGGAGAGAAACCCTATGTGTGTAACCAATGTGGTAGGGCATTTTCACAAGTTAGTACGCTACAATCTCATCATAGAACACATACTGGAGAGAAACCCTATGTATGTAATCAATGTGGTAGAGCGTTTTCACGTGCCAGGAACCTCCAGTCTCATCATAGAACACATACTGGAGAGAGACCCTATGAATGTAATCAATGTGGTAGGGCCTTTTCACATGACAGTACTCTCAAATCTCATCACAGAACACATACTGGAGAGAAACCCTATGTATGTAATCAATGTGGTAGGGCATTTGCAAGTAATGGTCATCTTAAAAGACATATAAGAACGCATACTGGAGAGAAACCCTATATATGTAATCAATGTGGTAGAGTATGGTAGATCTTTCAGATGGATTGCTATCTCTACTCCCAATCCTTCATGCTTACTTTCTTTTACATGGAATAATTAATGTTGCAGGAAAACTTTGAAAACTTTAAGACCTTCAACACAATGGTTACAGGATTGAGTACTCATTAGAGAAAAATATTCAAATATGGAAAACTGTTTGGAGATTTGATTTAATTTTAATTATGTGATGTCATTGTGTGAGTTGGTGATTGTTCATTGTTTTTCACAAAAAGGTTATACCCTTGAGTATTCCTGTAGGAGGAACTATGTTACCAGAAAACTGACATAGGTTATGGCAATGAATTTGCCATAATTTTGTTCATCCACATTTCTAAACCTGTATGTATTTTAAATCCCGTTTTATCATCTTGATGTCTTTGTTGCATTGATGTGAATCCTTTGAGTATATGCCTAAGAGGGGGATTGCCGGGTCCTCTGGTAAACTAATCCCCATTTTCCTGAGGAACCGCCATACTGATCTCCAAAATGGCTGTATGAGTTTGCACTCCCACCAGCAGTGGAGGAGTGTTCCACTTTCTCCACATCCTCTCCAACATAAGTCATCACTGGTGTTTCTAATTTTAGCCATTCTGGCAGGGGTAAGATGGTATCTCAAAGTTGTTTTGATTTGCATTTCCCTGATAGCTAAGGATGTGGAGCATTTTCCTAAGTGTCTTTCAGCCTTTTTGATTTCCTCTATTGAGAATTCTTTCTTCAGTTCTGTACCCCAATTTTAATAGGGTTATTTGGTGTTTTGTTGGCTAGCTTCTTGAGTTCTTTGAATATTTTGGAGATCAGCCCTTTGTCGGATATAGCATTGGTGAAAATCTTTTCCCAGTCTGTGGGCTGCCGTTTGGTCTTGTCGACTGTGTCCTTTGCCTTACAGAAGCTTCTAAGTTTGAAGAGGTCCCGTTTATTAACTGTTTCTTTCAGTGTCTGTGCCCCTGGAGTTATATTCAAGAAGCGGTCTCCTATACAAATTTGTTCAAGGGTACCTCCTACTTTCTCTTCCAGGAGGTTCAATGTGGCTGGATTGATGTTGAGTTCTTTGATCCATTTGGACTTGAGTTTTGTGCATGGCGACAGACATGGGTCTATCTGCAGTCTTCTACACACCCTCATCCTTTTGTGCCAGCACCATTTTTTGAAGATACTGTCCATGCCCCATTGTATAATTTTAGCTGTTTTGTTGAAAATTGGGTGTTCATAGGTGCGTGGGTTAAATCAGGATTTTCAATTCGATTCCATTGGTCTTCCTGTCTATTTTTATGCCAATACCAGGCTGTTTTCAGAACTATAGCTCTGTAGTAAAGCTTAAAGTCAGGAATTGTGATGCCTCCTGAAGTTCTTTTATTGTATAGGGTTGTTTTGGCTATCCTGGGTCTTTTGTTTTTCCATATAAAGTTGATTATTATCCTTTCAAGGTCGGTGAAGAATTGTGCTGGGATTTTAATGGTGATTGCATTGAATCTGTAAATTGCTTTTGGTAAGATTGGCATTTTTACTATGTTAATCCTACCTAACCACGAGCATGGGAGAGCTTTCCATTTTCTGGTATCTTCTTTAATTTCTTTCTTTAGAGTCACAAAATTCTTATTATATAGGTAAAAGACAGATTTCTTAAGACATCCTAATGAGTGGGAAATTTTCTTTCATAATACTGCTGATGCTGCTGATTTAAGAACTGCTTCATACACGCCAGTAGCCAATTTTCATGATCATAATAGGTATTATGTCAGTGCAAAGTTGAGCTGAACACATCAAATTTTCAACAGGAGAAAGTTCTCTGTGGCATCAGAAATCAGAAGGCTGTGCCTGATAAACTATTCACTATTAAAAAAAAAAAAAAAACTAGCACAATCCTGATGAACTTACTTGATGCTACTTCCTTACATTTAATCATCAACTTTGATTATGCACAAAGCATGATCAAAAACAATGAGGTTATTTTCCTTGCCAAAGTTCATTTTGTATAAATAAGTTGCATCTTGCATCAGCATTTGTTCTCAAACTCTCAGGTTCTGTAAGAACTAAGAACATATAATTGTAGGGTACTCCTCCATTATCTGCACACTGTTTCCACGACACTAACACATATAACTTAGCAATGAAAACACATGATACAAGTGATCTATATGCAGGAATTCCGGCAAGTTAAACCAACAGAATAGCTGCCATAAAACTGTAGCTATTTCCTACCAAGGGTAGGCTTCAAGACCCATTGAGTTAACATTCAAATCTCATATCCATAGCTTCATTCAAACTTTTGTTATCATTTGTACTGGCAGCTAAAGATGTCATTACTGGGGACCCTGTGACATTGATAACACTGGTACTGGTACTTGTGTTGCACACAGCATTGCTGGTCACATTAACACCCAATGTGAGTCTGCTCTGCTCCAAGGCCTACACTGGCACAGCAAATGCCTCCAGCTTCTTCTCCCCATTGGCTGGGTAGGAGTTCTGGCAGCCTTCAGCATCTGCAATGAATGCAGTCTTTCTGGTTAGAGTAACAATGTCAGTACTAGCTGCTGCATGTAAGATTACCTGGATTTTGCATAGCATGCCCACATTTACATCCTTTCTTTCCCTGGGGCTTTTTGCACACAGACTTGGTAGGACTTCCTGGAATAACATGATGACTAAGAATCTTTGCCTTTCCTGCCTAGTCTTTTTAAAGAATACCTGGCTTGGATTTAGAGTGGGATTTCTTGGATCGATGTTCATGACAATTTTTCATGCTTTTAGTAGATACAAGTACAGTTTTGGTGGTCTTGGGTGTTGTACCTCAATTGGAAACAGTAGCTATAGGTTGAAGGAAGATTTTCCTTTCATGCTTCACTGTCTCAGGAGCAGATGCCCCAAGGGTTGTGCCTCTGATTATGGTAGAAATTGGAAGTGGCTGAACTTTTTCACTGTATCTTTCATATCTGGTTCTTTTTCGATTCAACTTTGCTACCTTTGGAGTTGCTGCTGTACATGATAACACATGGGGTATAGGGCTGGTAGACATAAAAATATTATGGCTAAGAGACTTGGAAGAAAGCTGCAAAAAAGGTTCACTGGATACAGTGGATTCCAAATTTGGATGCAAATTAGGACATCCAACCTCTGTATTTGAAAGTTTCTAAACTGCGGATTACTTTCTCATCACTCAGCAAAAGAGAGTCACCAGGTTTTGGCTCTTCACAGAAACTCCAGATATCAATACTTGTGGAGAACAAATCAGTGGCTACCGTGTCACAGACAGGTGACAGGCTCTCATACAGATCCTCAGTTTTTATATCAACAGTATTACACATGTCGATCATATTTGGATGTTCGGGTGAGGGGATATTTATACCAAATCTATCTATTGAAGCCCTTTGTAAGTAGGCAAACCATTGACAACAGAACTGCCAATAGCAATGCTGAGGGCACTTTCAGACTTTGGAGATAAATTAGCATGGGGATCTGCTATGGGTTCTGAGGTTGAAGGTAAAGGGGACTGTGTCAAACACAGAGTGAAGGATGAGTCTGAAGGTTTCTCTATGTCCTCACAAAACAACGATCCTTCATTGAGTAAAGCTAAAGTATCAAAAGAACAATCAACTGTTTGTCTTATGTCCTGTGCCAGTCTTGTCTGGGTTATATATTCACATAGTTTCTTGTAGCAGTTTACCAGTATGCTTAACTGCTTGTTTCCCTCAAAGTGCTCATAGTCTATGCACTAGCTACATGAAGTTTTCATTATCATTTTCTTGCCTTTACATATTTTGCAGACATATTGTTGACAGGTGGATTTGGTGGGTGCAATAGGATCTTGTAGCAAATGTCCACAAACACAGCAAGAGAGATACTGTCCCAAGTAAGGCAGGATCCTGATAATCTCTTGAAATGCCTTGGGGTCTCCAGGGTCATGGTTGAACACTAGGCGATTGGTGGAAATGTAGAGAACAGTAGCATTCATGGGGTTCATTGCAAACACTTGGACACAAATGGCTCTCAGTTGAAAAGAAATTCCAGATGCAAGTTTCTAAGCAGCCAGGGAACAATGGTGAGTTTACAACTATTAGGAGAAATCTGAGCAGAACCACTGGCCAAAGCAGCAACCAAAATCCATCAAGTGTGTGAAGCTAAAGCATCCTCCCACACATGGGGCCTCAGTGCCCCTCCTCTGTCCCTTAGTCGAGCAGACCAAAGAGAGAGGAAACTAGTGAGCAATCAGCTTTGGAGTTCAACCAAGGTAGCCACAGATTGTATGATCTGGCCTGGAATGGCATTTGGTTTAGCCCTGCAGCTCTCCTGGTGGCCTGGGCTTGAGCAGCATATCTGGCCACAGAGGCACCACTAGATGGAGCTGTAAGCAACGGTATGGACCAGATAAGTTCCAGGAGCACCCGTATCTCCAGCCATGGGCCCTTACTCCATTGCAGCACCTTCACAGAGGCAGTGGTATGACAAGGACTACCATGCAGGAGTCTAGTGCCAGAAGATTAGGCAGTGGTGGGTGTGTCTGCTGTAATCTTGCAATGCTAGATATGGGGTCCATTCTGTGCCTCAAGCAGGAGGAAAGAGGCACCTACCAAAAAAGGGAGACCCAGGAGGAAATGTGTAAGCCCAAGGTGTTATGAGTGGGCAGAAAACAGGCCCAGCAAGCAGTGGCTGCACCACTCATTCCTAGGTTGCAAACTCAGAATCACCAGCACTAGTGCAGGCCACTCACAGCCCCAGCCCACTCACAGCCCTGCCATCTTTTCAGCACAGCACTGATGACTCATCCCAGCTCTACTGCCACTGCCACTGTCTGTTGAGCCATGGCTTAGGCGAGTTCACCACACCAGGCCACCACCACAGCCCAGCAAACAGGCCTTCTGCAGTCCCCTCCCTTGGGCCTGGCTGCCCTCACCTTCACTTCATGCACAGCTCTACTTCATTTGGGCACATACTGCTCTGTTTGTGGTGGATGGTGCAGTGCTTCAGGCCCACCTGGTATCCTAGAACAGAGCATGCTCAGTTCAAGACTCAAGCTCACTCTGCTCTTCCCCAGGTGCTCTCAAATACTCTCTCTCCTAGGTTGTATGGGTTTTGGTTGATTAGTAAGAAGGTACATTGTCCCTTTGCTTGGGCTGTCCCTGTAGTGCACTGTGGTGTAGGGCCCGGGGTTCCAGGGGGCCTCCCCATGTCTCGACAACTTGATATCATTAACTCAAGGGGCAGAGACACTGTCATCCTTGAGACTCTGATGTGGCTATCCCTAGCTAGCATGTGCACAGCATGCTTTCAATCCCTCCACACCACCCCTCCAGCTTCCTTTCCATCCACTTCCCCTTTCACCTGATTTGTCTCTAAAAGCCCCCTCCATGCCCTCCTGGAGCTACCGACTGGCTCATGTCATGTGCAACACACCCCTCACCTCTCGTTAATATAGCCTTTCGCCATTAATAGTGCACTTTGACACTCAGTTTAGAAAACCCTACAAACACATTAGCCCATGCACACTATCCCTGCCTGCCTCGCTGCCACCCCTTCCCCCACGCACAACCCCCCCAAACAAAAATGAGCACACTACGCATGACCTGATCTCCACTTCTGGCTCCTTGAACAGGGCATGCTCAGTGCATTCGTCAAGCTCTCTCTACTCCTCCCACACATGCTCTCAAATTCTCTCTCTCCAAGTTTGTGTGGGTTTTGGTGGATTGGATAGAAGGCACATTGTCCCTTCTCTTGGGCTGTCCCTGTAGTGCACTGTGGTGCAGGGTCTGGGGTCCCAGCCAGGCCCCACTGCTGTGGGAGAGAGGAACCTCTGGATAATAGACCAATAGAGTCTAACACAATTGAGGCAGTCATCAAAACCCTCCCAACCAAAAAAAGTCCTGGGCAAGATGGCTGCAGTGCAGACTTCTACCAGAAATCCAAAGAGCGAATACCAATATTCCTCAATAGTTCCACACAATAGGAACAGAAGGCTCATTACCAAACTCTATGAGGCCACAAGTACCTAGGTACCCAAGACACAAAAAGATACAAATAAGGAAGAGAACTACAGACTAATATCCCTCATGAACACAAATGAAAAACTCCTCAATAAAACACTAGCAAATCAAATCCAGGCACACATCAGGGATATCATCCACAATGACAAAGGAGGCTTCATCCCTGCATTGCAGGGATGGCTTATCCTGTCACGCCCAACCTCAATCAACAAGGAAGATGCAACTCAGGGGAGATCTTCTTCTAGTAGTTTAATCATGATCCTTGAACATGCTTCTTCTAACTCCAGGGAAACAGAGTTAAATTCCCTTGCGCTAAACAACTCTAGTGAGCAATGTGGACCCTGCAGATAGGCTGCTCTTATAGGGAAGCAGGCAAGCTGGCTTAGCCAAATAAGGACTTGTTTATGACAGAGAGCGCTCACCATCTGGAAGGTGGAAGGGGGAAGCCAGCGCCATTTTTAAGGCATGGCACTTTACAGCTCTCTACATTATCATTTGAAAATCTATCAATGTGATCAACCACATAAACAAACTGAAAGAGAAAAACCACATGATCATCTTACTGGATGCTGAAAAAGCCTTTGACAAAATTCAACCCCATTTCATGATAAAGGTCTTGGAGAGACAGGAATAAACAAGTAAACCAACAGCCAACATCAAACAGAATGCAGAGAAACTTAAGGTGATTCCTCTAAAATCAGGAACAAGATGAGTCTGTTCTCTGTATATAGCTCTTCAATGATGTACTTGAAGTTCTTGCAAAAGGAGTCAAACAACAACAGGAGATCAACAGGATGCATATTGAAAAGTAAGAAGTCAAACTATCACTATTTGCACATGATATGACAGTTTACATAAAGGACACAAAAAGCTCTACCAGGGAACTGCTACAGCTGACATAAACATTCAGCAAACTAGCAGGATACAAGAGAAGGTCAAAAAAAAAAAAAAATCAGTAGCCCTACAATATACAGATGACAAAGGAGCTCAGAAAGAAATCAGAGAAATATTACCCATTACAATAGTCACAAACAACATAAATTATCTTTAATGCTTACCAAACATGTGAAAGATTTATATAGCAAGAACATTGGGTCTTTAAAGATGTAAATTAAAGAAGATACCATAAAACAGAAAGATCTACCATGCTCATGGATAGGTAGGATAAATATAGTAAAGATAGAAATCTTGCCAAAAGAAATCTAAAAATTCATTGCAATCCCCATCAAAATCCCATCACAATTCTCCACTTACCTTGAAAGTATAATAACCTGTATTGAATGGAAAAACAAAAGACTGAGAATAGCCAAAAAAAACAAGTACAATAAAAAAAAAAAATTCATGATGCATCACCATCCTCAACTTCAAACTGTACTATAGAACTATAGTTCTGAAAACAGCTTTGTATTGACACATAGGTAGACAAAAAGAATTAAATCAAAAACCCTGATAATAACCCACCCACCTATGATCATCTGAGTTTTGACAAAACAAAACAGCTAAAACTATACAATGGGAGGAGGAACTCATCTTTAACAAATGTTGGTGGCATAACTGGCTGTTGGTGTGTATATAAGACTGCAGAAAGACTGAGAAGCTTATGTAAGGCAAAGGACACAGTTGATGAGACCACACAGCAGCCCACAGACTGGGAAATGGTCTTCTATTACCCTATATCTGACAGAGGGATGATCTCAAACATATACAGAGAAAACACGAAGTTAGTCACCAAAACACCAAATCGCCTTATTTAAAAAAAAAAAAAAATGGGATATTGAACTGAATAAATAATTCTCAATAGAGGAAATAGAAAAGGATGAAAGACACTTAAGACAGTGCTCATCATCCTTAGCTATCAGGGAAATGCAAATAAAAACAACTCTTAGATAATGTCTTATTCCTGGTAGAATTGCTAAAATAATTAACACCAATGACAACTTATGATGGAGAGGATGTGGAGAAAGGGGAACCCTCCTCAAAAGCTGTTGGGATTTCAAATTTGTACTGCCATTTTAGAGATAATTATGGTGGTTGCTCAGCAAAATCAAAATCAGTCAATTACTGGATCTGGCAATCCCACTCTTTGGCATATATCTAAATGAACAACATCCATACAACAAAAAGATCTGTTCAACTATGTTTGTAGCAAGAACCTGAAAACAACCTAGATGCCCCTCAAGCAATCTACAGATTCAATGCAATCACCATTAAAATCCCACTCAATTCTTCACTGACCTTGAAAGGATAATAATCAACTTTATATGGAAAAACAAAAGACCCAGGATAGCCAAAACAACCCTTTACAATAAAAGAACTTCAGGAGGCATCATCATTCCTGACTTTAAGCTCTACTACAGAGCTATAGTTCTGAAAACAGCCTGGTATTGGCAAAAAAAATAGACAGGTAGACCAATGGAATCAAAATGAAAATCCCGATATTAACCCACACACCTATGAACATCTGATTTTCGACAAAACAGCTAAAATTATACAATGGGGGCGAGGACAGCATATTCAACAAATGGTGCTGGAACAATTGGATGACGGTGTGTAGAAGACTACAGAGATTCCTATAAGGTCCCTCACACATGGGGGAAAGGAGTAGATCCCCAGAGCACATGGGAAGTGGGGGGGCAGTGAATGGAGAAAGAAATAGGAGAAAGTGAAAGGGAAGAGAGGAAAGCATGTGTGACTAGGAAGATTCAGTCTGCATAGGAATAAAGACAGAAGAGAGAGAGAGAGAGAGAGGCAGTGAGACAGAGAGACAAAGGGAACATAAAAGAGGCAGCCATTATTGGTTTGAAGAGAAAACTGAACCAAAATAAAGTTCTAGAGACCTACAAGACTGATTCCCACTAATAATTAGAGCAACCTTGAAAAGGCTACCATAAATAGTGCGATCAACAACTGACTTATCCACCATCATGGAGTCCTGATCTAGTCCCTGTTTGAAACAGAATAAAACACCCATAACTAAACAGTGAGTCATACTAGAATCCAGATGCAGAGAGTGACAACAAGAGCAGATTGCACAAACACCTAGAGACAGCTGACCTGAACTAGGAGGAGCTAATTGCCCAACGCCCCAGATTTATAGCTGGGAATACAGCATGGGACTGACTCAGAACCCACTAAATATGGATCTCAGCTAGAAGGACTGAGTAGTCTAAGGGACCTGATAGAGTGGGCCCGGGATGTATTCATGGTGCACAAAATGACCTTGCAGACATATCCCACATGGAGCGATATGGCTTTAACCTAGTGAGAGAAGTCCTAGTCCCTACTTCAAATTACTTGACAGATCTACATGACCCCACCTGGATAGCATAGCCCTACCTGTGGAATGTGTATTGTGGGATGGGAGGGGAGGGAGGTCAGTGTACAAGTGAGGGAGGGGAGTGTCAGCGGGAGGGAGGGAGTGGGAACTGGGATCAACATGTTAAATATATATATATATATATATATATATATATATATATATATATATAGCCTCAAAATACGTTAGGCTCTAAGGCACTGTTACCTGACATTTCCCTCAGTTGTTGCCCTTGAGATGTTACATTTCTATTGACTAAAATTATTGCCTGCCATTGTCATATATTCCCCCACAAAAAACTGCAACCAACTTAAAGGGAACTGATATTTGATCAAGATTGCTCTAAAAAAAGGGAAGCAACTTACTTTGAGAATACAATATTTATCATCCTTATTTGTTACATTCTATAAATGGTTGAGAATCTGTAGAAAAAATTTTCTGCCAAAATAACAAAAAAAAGTTTAGTGCAATTATCAATTACATTAATGAGGCAAGCCTGAACTACAGGAGAATTTTCTACACAGAAATAAATAATCATCATCACACGAGGGAAAGGAAATGAAACACGTAAAACCTAGAAATATTGGACAGCATAAACAATCACAGATAAAAACAATAATGCACTTAAATCAGATATTAAAAATATACCGATAATTGATAGTTTTGAAAATCAAAATAACATATTTTTAATATGTTGAAAACTTGTCTATACTGACTTCAAAAAAAGTCACACTTCCCTAGAGAGAACAACATTTGCAGCACAAGTTCTGATAGATATTAATAATAAAATTTAGAGTCAGCTCTCAGAGGGTGAAAGCTGATGGATCTCAGAAGCAGAGCCATGTGAGCCTCTAGAGTTCTTACCTCTACCAGTGTTCAGACCAAAGGAGCGATCCTGTTGTCACAAGGCCTTCTAGATTGATGGCTGTCTTTATGAAAGCTCAGAATGACTGCTCAGACTGAACACCCTCACTGCAAGCCCTCCTGTGTCCTCCCACATTATATTCCCCTCTGTCCAGCCATATCCCTCCTATCTCACAATGGACAGTCCTGGGATTAAAGGCATGCCATCTCAATGCTGGGATAACATTTCTGTTAGCAGTTTCTCTTTTAGGTGGAGTCTTTCTCTCTCCCTCCCTCTCTCCCTTTATTAATGGCTTTCCCTCTTCCTCTCCCTATGTTTCTCTGTAGATATCTCCCTAACTCTCTCCCTTTTTCTCCAATCGCTCTTTCTCTAGTAGGCCAGAGTGGCATTGAGCTAATAGATACATGTATCTTTCTCCTCAGAGGTGGGATTAAATCTGTGTCCCACTGCTGCCTGTTTATGGATGATCTTGCATACTTCATTTCCTACCTGTATGGCTAACTAACGTCTTAGGTGTGTGACTAACTTGTGACTGAGTGTATGTAGCAACTAGTGGCTTTGTGTGGGTGGGCTAACTAACGGCTTATTTGTGTGGCTAACTAGTGACTTGGCGCTTAACCAGGTGTGTAGCTATCTAATGACACATCTCTGTGTGGCGCCTACACTGCTGTCAAAGCCCGAGAAGCTGGGGATTGTGTAGATGTTGAGAACACAGGACTCTTGCTTTATATTAAGAAGGTTCTTCATTATTTTCCTTTTAGTCTGGGGGCTAGCTTATATACCACAGCACTAGATGGAGGAGGGGGAACCAGAGCCTGTGGTTAGTCATCTCAGGTTCCAAGAACAGGTTAGTGTGCATTCAGGGTTGCAGAAGCCAAAGGAACAATAGCATTTTGCATTACAAAACATGTCTCCTGTTTTCCAGCTGTTACAACTGCCTGCCCTGAGGGCAGATGGAGGGGGAGTAAATTCTTAGTCTAGGTCTTAATTCTTACAATTCCCCCTTTTTTATTTTCTATGAGAGACCCCTAGTTTAGGTCTCGCAGAGTGTGGCACCCCTTAACGGTCTTCAGGGGCCCCAGCAACCTCATGTTTTAGGCTGGGGGGGGGGCTTCACTGCAAGTTGCCCATCATGGGGGTACCTCATTTCTGCAGCATCTGTTAACAGACCCATGATTATTGGGAGAGCCATGGGCCAGACTGTGTTTCTTTTGTGAAAAGAACTGTCAGACCATGCATAGCACAAGAATCCCTACCCCAACCACTACTGGGTCCAACTTGCTGAGAGACAATGTGCCATTCAAAATCTGTGACCAACCTCCAATCTGGGCCATGGCATTCCACTGCCATCTGCTGAAATAGGAGTAATTCAGGTCTTATTGACCTCTACTCTCTGGTCAGCCAAAACACTGTTAAAATTTACAAAAGACAAGGCCCTGCCAGCATTGAGGCTGTTGACCCCTACAGAGACATTTGCATTCCAATCAAGGTGATACAAGAGGAATGACAGAATGAAAGCAGGAGGCCTGCTATACCAACCCAAAACCCCTAATTGTTCCTGAAGTGAGGCAGTTTTCTGATTTAAGTCAGAATCAAAACTGAATATGAGAGTCCAAATCCAATAAGAGCATTCAAGCAGGGCATTCTCTGCTTTAGGGCTTCACTGATTCTGCCCGCCAGCTGGTTAACAGTCTCTACATTGGCAGCGAACTGAGCGACAGAAATCCCTGCAATGACAGTGACAGTCACCTACACAGCAATGACAGGAATGATGGCAGCAGTGAAATCAAAGTCCCTTCTTGGCTGTCCCTTGGCGTGAGGTCAGGAACTGGAACTACCAGGGCACTGGTGTCTCACGGGGACCATAAATTGCTCAGGAAGAAGGTTGTAGAAGAACTATTGAAAGATTTTTCCATCCCCAAGGATCCTTTAAAGGTGGAGCACAGTGTCTCCAAGGCAAGTGCCTATGCAAGTCATAACTTCCTGGGGAGCTTCCAGCATAGGGGCCCTGATATAGGGGCCATATAGCAGCATCTTCCTGTTCCTGCTGGAAGTTTATGTTATAGGACCTCTCTGAGTCCCCAGCAATTGCTCATGCTGACATTGGGGTGAAAATCATCTCGGGAGGCATTACTCAAAGCTATGCATAAAAACAAGAATCACCCATTGGGCAATTGAGAAAAATTAAGCACTCTCTGGAAGCCAAGGCTCCCCTGAGTCAGGAAGGTCAAATTACTCAGTAATGAAGTTTCTATTGGCACATTGGCAACCAGTAGTCGCAGGGAATGTTCTCTCCTGACTAACTGGCATCAGGATGTGGGGTTCCTCACCAAGGCCCAAACCACTTGATCCTACATGGGCCAGGGATTCCAGTACAGCAGGATTAGGATCCTGATTAGGATCCACAGGACAAACATGTTGTTCTGGTATCCAAATAGGTTTCTCTGTTTCTCGGGGAAAAACACAAACAGCCCCTCAGTCCCTAGCTAATAGTGGGGGTGGGCGGTTGCCATAGCCGTGTAATTATGTCTTTCCATCTGACCCATCCCAATGTTTGGGAGGGTTTGTTCCAATGTTTCTCCATGGCAGGCAAGTTATTTTTATCTACAGTCAAAAAATTTAAATTAAAAAGTATAGTGGATAATTGAGAATTGAGGAAGAGCCTATATTCCCCCTTTTTATTTTATTAAAATATTGTTTAAGTGTGGCATGAGTGTGTTTCACGATGGCTTGTCCCATAGAGTTGTGTGGGATGCCAAATGCATGATTGATATGATGTTCCTTGCAAAAGGCCAAGAAGTGATGACTAGCATATGTGGGGCCATTGTCTGTTTTTAAGATATCAGGAACACCATATAGGCAAAGGCCTGTAAACAATGAGACATGACATCTTTAATCTTTTCTCCCCAGGTTAGAGATGCAAAAAACAACCTTAAAATATGTATCCACAGAAACTTGCATATATTTTAATTTTCTAGCTTAAGGCAGGTGAGTGACATCCATTTGCCAAATATTGTATGTATTCTCATGCAGCAGGCATTAAGGAGTGAGGAGAAGTGGGATCAGAATCTCCTTGTAAAATATCAGATAAGGGTCTAAGCTGTCCAGTGGTTAGGGCCAAACTAGATTAAACCCAATTTGTATCTACCAATAATTTTTGAAAATCATTAATTTTGGTCAGATTATCCAGGCTTAAAGTAATCTTTTGAGGACTGATACCAGAATATAACAATAGGTGACCAAGGTATTGATAGGGAAATTCTTGTTGCACAATTTCTGGGGCTATTCTTAAGCCAGCTAGTTGAAGATTATGTTGTATTTCTCCAAAAGCCTCTTTCATTTCCTTAGAATCCGGGCTGGCTAAAAAAATATCATCCATATAATGTAAAATATACAGGGATTGAAATTTCTCTGTAATGGAGGCAATGGCCAATGGTACATAAATTTGACAAATTGTGGGTCATTGGCCATTCCTTGAAGCAACACCACCCATTGATATCTCTTATAAGGCTTTTAAAAATTAATAGAAGGTATGCCAGATGCAAATCGCTCACTACCCTCAGGATGCAAGGCAATGCTAAAAATGTAATCTATTAGCTCTATAAATAACAAATGATAACCTTGAGGATACCTACAGGGGATGGTAAGCCAGGTATGTGGCTCCTATAATTTGCATGCAATCATTAACAGCTCAGAAATCTTGTAGGAGTCTCCATTTTCCAGATTTTTTCTTTATAACAAAGATTGGAGTATTCAATGGGGAAGTAGAAGGAACAATATGTCCTGCCTCTAATTGTTCCTTTAGAAGTTGATGTGCAGCCTGTAATTTCTCAATAGATAGTGGCCATTGCTCCACCCATACTGGGTCATCAGTTTTTCAGATAATAGAAATGGGACCAAGGTGCATAGCAATAGCCCCTAGGGAAAATTTCCCAGTTCAGAGTGATCTCACTCGCTTTTGATAATTAAATTTTTAGATAGAACAGACTGAGGGTCACCTTGGGGGAATTTACCCAGTCCTCTTCCTTGTATATAACCTTGGTCAGCCAGCATATTTTTCACAGGCTCAGTAGTAAGAACTGCTCCCATGGCCAAAGCACATCTCTTCCCCAAAGATTAACAGAGTTATGAGTTATTACAAAAGTTGAAAAAAGACTTGTATGTCTATCAGCTGACCATTTAGGAAACTGAGTACTACATTCTGGAGCCACAGCAATTCCTTTTGAAATATCCTGGTTGTCCACACACAAAGCAATTCTTTTGTCTGGCTCCTCCATCCTTCCCACCTATTTGCATGACTGAAGCTATAACCTGGCCCATAAATGTGATGAAGATCTATGTCCCAATATATGCATACATACTCATTAAGACTTTTGGCCTTATGGGGACTTAAAGCCTCTTTACAAAACTTGTTTGCATTTTCAAATGTGAATTGTTGAACAATGGGCACTGCATTTCCAACATCACCAAATATGTGGCCTGGCAGCTGTAGGAGGCGGTCTGAAAAATCTGAATAGGGCTCAGACAGTCCCTGCCATACCTTAGATAGTTGATCTCCTGCAGCCTTATTAGGCAGGGCTTTGCAAGGTCTAGTAGCAGCAACAGCATTTTGTGCATGGACTGTTGGGTCAAAAAAAATTTGAGCTGCAAGTGTAGAATATTGCCTAGTGTGTGTGAGCATATCTAAATTCCTAGCAGGAAATCCAGTAGGAGCATTACTTTGTGTGGTTTCCTTGCAAAATTCTTGAAATTTGCCTCTCCAGAGCAAATAGTCACCCCCACTCAGCACAAGTCTATAGAACTGCATCCAATCACTAAGGGTGCAATTTAATGCTGCAAAAGAATCAAAAATTGTCTGAGTAAAAGGAGCATGGGGCCCATAAACAGTGAAAGCCTCTTTAAGCTATTTTATATCCTTAAAATTTAATGGGCTGTGCTCCCTTACCATGGTATCCTCCAGATTCAGTGTCTCAATCACTGGAAACACTTGTCTTTCCTATTCTAATGCTTCTACCTTGGTTATTAAATTTTTGGCCTCATCCTTTAACACTCGAGGTACAGAGGACCTACAAAAAGAATCAGAATCACAAAAGGGGTTGTGTCTTGGCAGTTGGCATATACGCTCACCAGCTTCAGTTTCTGATTCCAAAGTATCCAGTTCATCAGTTATAGCATGACTATCATCTCTTAGTTGGGATCCCTCTTTTCCCCTGATAGATTGTTTAGATTCTAAATCTTGTAATTCCTCAAAAGTCCTATTCATCTCTGCCATTTTTTCTTTGAAATTGTTGCAATGAATTCTTTACCTGTCTTGTTTTAGTCCTATTGCCCTGTCTTTCAATAGGGCCACTAATAGTCCACTGAGCATTTCCTTACAGTTACTGGCACTCATCCTTCAATACACCCTCATTCACTTACTTTTGCGGGCCAGCCTTCAAGGGTGATCTCATCTCATAGATGATCCTTTCTTTCCCAATCTTGGTGGGACCTACACTTGTAGCACCTGTGCCAGGATGTGTTCCACAAATCGGGCGAAGGCCTAGAGATTGAAATAAAGACAAGACAGAGCATCATTCATTCAATGGCAATGACAGAACACCAAATGCAGTTTACTGAGGGGAAAGAATGGTCTTAAATACTGACTTACAGCACAGTGGAAAATTACAGGAATTTTAGGCTTAGCTCCTCCCTACGAGCTGTGTGTTGTCATGAGGTGTGCTGTCATGAGGTGTGCTATCAAAACAGGAGGAGTACCAAAACAGCCTTGGGGCAAGGAGTTCTAGCCAACAGCTTCAGGCTTGCTCAAGTTCTCTCAGGGGTCAAACAGGAAGTGTGATAAACACATTGTAAATGTCTGCTTTGACAATATAGTCATATAATTCTGGTACTTACCACATTATTTCATTGCTTGGACATTATAATGTATTCATCAATTTTCCTTAGAAGGAAACTGAATTGGAAGTTCACATAGATATTTCCTTGGCCCTTTAAAAAGCCTATAGCACTGAGGAAAGAAAATCAAAATGAATAGACATAACGGGAGACACAAGCTAGCAGATCAACTATACTCATAAAAAAATAATCAAAGAAATTTTATGATAGGGCCAGCCTCTCACAGCAATATCCTAGCCCCTGGTACCCACATCTGTCTTTGTTAGGATTTTATTGCTGTGAAGAGATACTACATACCATGGGAACTCTTAAAAAGAAAACATTTATTTGAGTTGTCTCACTTAATATTTCAAAGATTCAGTTAATCATCATTATGGGTAGGGCAAGGCAGCCTGCAGGTGAATGTGGTACTGGGGGTTAGTGTCCTTAAATCTTCACTCAGAGCTAACAGGATGTTCACCAACACACTGGCCAGCATCCTGTATATAAGAAACATCAATGCCTGTCTCTGCCCACATCCAGTGACATACTTCTTTTAACTAGAAAAGCCCACTCCCACAATCCCCCATCCCCTAATACTCTTTTAGTAGCACTCACAGACTGTGGACTGAGAGTTGGAGGACTTTCCTTGCATCAGACTAAACCCTGTGAATGTCTGTGATAATTATTTGAATTGATCTGTTCAAGGAACCCTGGCAGTGCAACCAGGAGCTATCCCAGATGCATGAACTGGCTGTTTGTAATGAGACTAGCTGTGTTTATGACACTTGTGTCAATCTCACAGAAATCAGCTGCCTGGGTCTCCTGAGTACTGGGGTTAAAGGAAAGCACAGCCAAAAACCTGGCTTATAAAGCAGACTTTTGCATTACATAGGTAATGCCATTTTAAAATTCTTTCAGGGTCAGATTACAACTGAAACTTTGAAGAATTTCAATAGTAATAAGAAACAGCAAGTAAGGCCAGGAAGGCAATTAAATTCTTCAACAGAAAATTAGTATCATAATTATTTAATAGTATATGAGTAACATGAAACAGATGTTCACACTTCACTGACAGGTCTTGGGGTAGAGGTGTGTGAAGATGAGTGAAAGAGGAAAGGCAGAAGAAAGAAAAGATAAAACCTGGGGAAGGGACATCTTGCTTGACTTATGTCTTATTCTAAGTAAGCTTCTTATCAGGAATATCTTCCAGTTCCCTACTTTCAGGGGGAGATGGAAGAAATGGGAGTTATCTTTCAATTTGACCAGCTCATGCAAAGGCTACTCATGCATTGTATCATGATGGAGAACACAGTGTATCTGAGGAACTTTACTGAATAAGCCCTCAGTGCCTTGGGACCGATAACCCCAGCTCCATGTGGTGAGAAAAGTAGTGTTCACAAGATATGAAGCAACACCTCCACCAAGGCCCTGGATTCAAACAATTGCATTCTCTCCTAAGCATCTTCATTATGCTAAAGGACTGAATCTATTTCATTGTCAATACCTGAGGGTCTAAGTCTAGGTCACCAGGCTGATAATGAATCTCCTAAACTCATTGATGTGTTTGAGAAGGAGCTATGTTCCTTCTTTATGAGTCAGGACTTAAACAGATGTCTTGCTTGCTCAGTCAACCTCTCAACACAACAGTGTTTACCTTTTCAAACAGTTTTCATCTGGGCTAATCTTGCCCAACTGGCTGAACTATGTGTTTCTCTAGAAGAAAACTGGACCACCACTGGCACTTAAATCAGGAAAGAGAAGCTGCATTCAGATGACAAACAAGATAGTATCATCTTTTCCTCCTAGAAAGCTGGATTATGGCTCTACGAATGAAGGAGTTTTATCACTGAAAATCAGAGGAAATGCTTGGAAAATACATAGTAATGGAAAAAGTTGTCTTCCTAGAAAATTGAATACTTGGAGAGGAACAGAACTAGGAAGTTTGCATTTGTGAGCAATATTGTTAGTTGACACATGTTCAGTAGCAGGTTAAAATCAAAAGAAAGCAAAAGGTAATTTCATTTTTCGAAGTTCTCTGCTTGAACAGGCATGGTAGGATAAATCTCTCCATATATGTAGAATGTGGATTTATTATAATGTCTCATAGGCTGTGGTCCAGGTAGTCCAAAAATGGCTGCCAGCAATGGGAATCTGAAGACCACAGCAGTTGTTTAAATCACCAGGGTGCATGTCTCACCTGGTCATCATTATACTCTTCAAGTCCAAAGAAGAAAGCTCTAAAGCTAGTAAAGTTATAAACTTGGTAGTCATAAATAGGGCAAGGAGCAACTGAAGGAGAGCCTACTCATTCAATTCCCTTTATACATGCAGGATACCCCCAGATGGTGAGACTCATATTAAGGTGAATCTAATTCTTCCTTATGTGTTTTATTTTATTATTGAATTTCATTTTTGATTACTATCAACCTCCTTAGTTCTGATATTAAACATGTGCACTGCCACCAAGTAGTTAAAGATGGATCTCATCATCTAATTCCATGTAAAGCTTCTCTGAGTGCCTGTGACAGTTCTGGAACAAACTCTGCCTGCCTGTCCTGTCTGAAATCCTATATGGGAATCCATTCCAACTTGTCATGGATACAGAGAGCACAAATAACATCTATTGTCCCTAATATATTACCTTTCCTACCATAGGTTGTCTGGGCCTTTTTTGGTGAATATCTCCTATCTAAAAGCAATATATTTGGGCACATACAGGCTTATAGACACCCTTCAGGCAGGGAATATGTGCAAATATGTGGTTCCTTAAGGCAGATAATATGTGCAGTTATGGAGTGTCTTTAGTATTAGGGGAAGCAATTTCTATTTACTCTTTATACATATTAATAGAACACCTCTGCCATTGCCCCACCATTGGTTGACTAAATTTTGACATATGAATTAAATGGAGCATTCAGTATTCATAGTGAGATATTCACCTTGTCCCAGCCTGTGGCATAGACCACGCCCATTGGGGGGGTGGAGACAGGGCTGGATGTGACCTGGGGGAACTGATTTTGAGGAGCATACTGGGAGAGCTCTCTTTCCTGCAGCACAGGAACAGCTTTTTGGGACCGGGAACCTGCTGTAGTTCATCTATGTTGTAAGTTATGTCTCGCTGAATAAACATCTATTCAGCCTATTGTTTTTCTCCTGATCCTTATCGAACATCAATATCTGGTGTCAGAAGCGGAATCCGGATTTTTACCAGACCTGGTTTTCACCAAGGTGGCAGACTCCGCTCACTTCTCACACCATCCCCGAATGGGCAGGGTTCCTTGAGTAACCAGGTGGACACACCACAGCTTGTGGAATATTTGCCACTGCGCTACAACTTTACCTCCACCGCAGCCCTGAGAAAGCTCACACTGCTCATCTTTTGCCAATTCCCCACTTTGCATTTGCAGCTGTGGCTCACTTGGCGCCTGCCCAGCTGGTGTGTTTCCTGAGGCCCAAAGGCGCCAGTAAGAGGCAACACCTGTTAGCTCTGTGGTCCTCAGAAATTTGCACAAGGCTCCTTTCACTCATTCGTTTAACAAAATTTTGCTTGCCTTATTTTGTTAAGAGCTATTCTTCAGAGACCAAGATCAGAAGGATTGTCTGCTGCCAGATGCGATTTGGTGGGACACCTCCAGGCATTACCACCACAAGCTGAGTTCAACAACTAAAACCATCAAAGTTCGAGGACAGCAGAATTCCACCTAAGGTAAATACAATATTCTTCACAATTTAAGATGATATAATATATGAGATCAATTGTTCCATACCTAGGGTGGATAATCTTATGATAGAAGACTTTGGAAATTCCTTTACTTCATATATAGAAGGAATTTTAACAAAAGAAAATCATGGATTAACCAATATATACATTTTTTTTTGTAAAGACAATGGGTATCAACCTGATGAAAAAAAGATTCAGAATATTAGAGATGCAAAAAGAGAGCTGACATCTAGAATACAAAACATGGGACATAAAAATTACCAACTAGAAAACAGAATTTGTTCTATGTCAAATGCTTCAATAACCAAAACAGAAACAGTGCACTGCATTAACATGCTGGCAGAAACAGCTAATTCCTGGTTGAACGAAGCTGCTAATAAGGTTAAAAAACTGGAATATCAGATGGAAAGACTAGCAGAATCCGTTCCATGTCTGAGGATAATGGAAAGCTATCAGATAGAACATTGTTTCTGGAAGGCAGTTTACATGCCATTCAGATAATACCTAAGAATATTAAAAATAGGGAATCATTTGTAGTTGGAGAAAGCAAGAGCCTTACAGATTCAATGAAGTCTCTAGAAAGTTTTGTGATTCAAGATCAGATACTCAAGGAAACAATGCTGAGTAGATTTCAGGCCTTAGAAGACTGCTGAGCCATGCCAAGTTAGGGTAAGACAGACTTTTTACCTCCTTGCTTTTGTTGTGGTCTCTCAGGTACTCTAGGCATTATCAATAATTGGCTGTACCAACCTTGAGGTGAGACCTTGACTATCCAGGTAGCTGTTTCTGTCCTTGCTCAACCATTTGAAGTTGTCCACCCACACTTCCTGCCTACCCTAGTATTGTTATTTTTATTCCCAGGTCTTTGATGAGTTTGAATATTAAATTATCACAAGTATTATTCTCTCTTCCTAGTTAGATATATTTCTTAGTAGACTTAAGATTTCCAGCTTTGGACAACACTATTGTAATCCCCATTTTGCCTTCATCCTAGTTCTAGGTAGTTATGTCTTAAGTTTATATGTCCTCAATTTTCCTTTTCTTAGAGCACACTTGTTATTCACTGTTTTGTATATAGTTTTTGTATCAAGCCTAAATCATATCTTTAGACTAAAATGGGGATTTTGGTGAGATCATCACTTTTTTTGCACCTGTGGCATAGACCATGTCAATTGGGGTGGAGACAGAGCAGGAGTTACATGGGGGAACTAAGTTTGAAGAGGAGTCTCAAAGAGCTCTATTGCTTGCAGCACGGGGACAGGAGTACATCTGGAGGCATATTTGGGACCAGGAACAGCTAGTATTCTTATTTCTATATTGTAAGTTATTTCTCCCTGAATCGATTCAGCCTATTTGTTTCTCCTTATCCTTATTAAGCATCAACAAAGGAGAGCTGCTGTACCCAACATAAGCAGAAAAACAAGCCAAAAGTTAAAAGTGCAGAGGGTGCAGAGATGCTCAGGGGAAGGCACCACAGTAAGAAGGTACACTCAGGATTTAAATAAATAAATAAATAAGATATTCACTTCAGCCACAAAACCTACTAGTAATGAAAGACCCCCACTATGCTTATTGCCTGTTTAAATTGCTCTTGCTAATTTGCCAAGGTCAAGTTATGAGAAAAGTACAGGAGGGAACCAGGTGCTGCTCTCATCCAACGCAACCAGATATCTGTGGTCTGCAGCTTGGACCAAAGCAAGGTCAGCAGGACAGTGTCCAGTATGCTGAGATAGTCATAACTGAATTCTTTATATTCTTTGTGCCCAACCCGAATAACCAACTGTCCTTGGTTAACTACAACTGCTACATTTAGATGAAACAATGAAATCCCTGTAACCATGCTTCTGCTTCTGTAAGCCTGCTTCTTGCCACCCCAACCCTATATAAACTGCCTGAGTTTTAACCTCAGCACGCTCAGTCCCCCCGAAAGACTGAAGCGTCCACAGGTACCTGTGTAAACAATAAACAACCTCTTGCACTTGCATCCAGTGGTCTGGTCTCGTCTCTTGGGGGCAAGGGCCTTCCCCCTGACAGGCTCCAAACTCTTGGGGTCTCTGGGGGTCTTTCATTGGAGGTTCCACCGAGATTGGAGACCCTTCCCCCTAGAGACTGACACTGACACCCACCGGGAGGTAAGCTGGCCAGCGCTTAATTTCTGTTCTTTGTTGTCTTGTTCATATGTCTTTTACTTGTTGCTTGTTGCGCAGCGATCGGTAATCGGCTAGGCTAGTCGAGTTTGTAGGCGGCTTGAGAAGGAGCTGACGAGCTCGGACTTCTACCCGCCACCCTGGGAGACGTCTCAGGGATCTGGGGTGCCCGATTTTTCGGGGCCCACAACGAGTCCCAGGGATTCGTGGTTTTGGGGGGGCCAGGGGGCTTAAGATCCTCTGTGCCTCCAACTCAGTATCTGGTTTCGGTTTTATGCCGAAAACGCGCAGCGTGTCTTTATGCCGGCTGTCTATGTGTTTTGTCTGTTCTGTTTATCTGTCTGATTCTTTATTTCGAAGAAAATATGAAACAATCTTTAACCACCCCCTTAAGTTTATTTTAGATCATTGATGATGTACAGAGCCGAGCTCACAATCAGTTGGTTAAAGGAAAAAAAACTGTGTCGGACTCCCCGGTAGCCAGCTGACTCCGAGATCAAAGGGAGCCAGCCACCGAAGGAACCTGCTGAGCCTTTCCCCTGCCCAGGCTGCTGGATTAGGAGGCCAATTTCAATTTCAATACTGGTCTTTCTTGGCGTCCAACCTTTATAATTGAAAAATCTAACAACCCCTCCTTCTCCAAAGACCCTGTAGCTCTCTAACCTACTTGAATATGGCTTTTTCAGGTCCTCCTAACCTTGGGGGGGGGGGGGGGGACAACGCATCTTCCTGGGAAAAACGTCTTATTTGGCAACTCAGTTGCCAAATAAAATTGAGGAAATTTTTCCCCTAAATCGTCCCTGCTGGGACTTTAACACCTACTTCTTTATCGCCAGTTACTCACAGCGGGTCTCCTCGGGCCTGGGACGCTGTCCCAGGAATTTGGCTCAGGTAAGACAGATAACCCAGGGACCGGAGGAAACTCCCACTGCATTTTTGGAGAGGCTAAAGAAAGCCTACCGTATGTATACACCCTTTGATCCTGATAGTAATGAGCAAAGGGGCAATGTTTCTATGGCTTTCATTTGGCAGTCGGCTCCAGATATTAGGACTAAGTTGCAGAGACTAGATAATTTATAAGATTATAGCCTGCAGGATCTCGTAAAGGAAGCAGAAAAGATCTTTAATAAGAGAAAAACACCTGAAAAAAAAGAAGAAAGACTTAGAAAGTTGCAGGAGGAAAGAGAGGACAAGTTTAAGAAGGAGCTAAAGGAGGAGAGAGAGAGAGAGAAAAAGAGAAAGAGAGAGAGAGGGATCATAGAAACCGGAGAGAATTAAGCAAAATCCTGGCCACTGTAGCTCAGAATAATCATAGTGCAGGAAGTCAGGAAAGAAAGAAAAAAGGAAGGAGGCCCAGGGTAGATTGAGACCAGTGTGCCTACTGCAAAGAAAAAGGCCATTGGGTCAAAGATTGCCCTAAGAGACCTAAAAATCAGAGGCATGGGGATGGACCCCAAAGACCAACTCAGCTTCTAGCCCTAGATGAAGACTAGGGCAGTCGGGGCCAGGAGCCCCCCCCTGAGCCCAGGCTAACCTTAAGAGTCGGGGGGCAGCCAGTCACCTTCTTGGTGGACACTGGAGCCCAACATTCAGTTCTCACTGAAACGAACGGGCCATTGAATACCAAAACAGCTTGGGTACAAGGAGCCACCGGAGAAAAACAATACCGATGGACCACGGAGAAAAAAGTTCATCTCGCATCAGGTAAAGTCTCACATTCCTTTTTGCATGTACCGGACTGTCCATATCCATTACTGGGTCGAGATCTACTGACTAAATTAAAAGCCCAGATCCATTTTGAAGGACCAGGAGCTAAAGTCTCTGGCCCACAAGGGGCTCCACTTGAAATATTGACTTTACAATTGGAAAATGAATATAGACTTTTTGAAAAGCCTCCTGAACAGCAGGAAGGAATGGACTTATGGTTAAAACAACACCCCCTGGCCTGGGCAGAAACAGGGGGCATGGGCTGGCCATACAACAGCCACCCCTAATAATAACCCTGAACCCAGCCACCTTGTTACCACTGCTGGAGGAACCAGCCTCCCATGACTGTCAGCAGATCCTTGCAGAGATGCATGGAATGTGGCCTGATCTGACCGATCAGCCCTTGAAAGATGCAGACTACACCTGGTTCACAGACGGCAGCAGCTACTTGCTAAATGGTGAGAGACGGGCAGGGGCTGCAGAGAGGAATGCCTCAGAGGTCATATGGGCCACTGCACTCCCCGGAGGCACCTCTGCTCAGCAAGCTGAACTCTTTGCTCTGACTCAGGCTCTCCAGATGGCAACAGGTAAGAAGCTTAATGTGTACACTGATAGCCGGTATGCCTTTGCCACTGCCCATGTCCATGGAGAAATTTATCGGAGAAGGGGCCTTTTAACATCAGAAGGCAAAAAAATTAAAAATAAAAATAAAATCTTGACATTATTAAAGGCCCTGTTCCTTCCTAAAAAAATTGAGCATAATGCATTGCCCTGGACATCAAAAGGGGGAAAGCCTGGAGGCAAAAGGAAATCGCCTGGCTGATGAAGCAGCCAAACAAGCAGCCTTAAGCCCCCAACTATTGACTATTAGCATATTGACTGAAAAGGAAACAGCTAAGACTCCAGATTGGGACTATGATGAAACGGATTTGGACATTGTTCAGAAACTAGGTGCAGATTATGACCCCAATCGGCAATGCTGGGTCTACCAAGGAAAGACTATACTGCCTATAAAAATGGCAGAAATGTTAATAGACCACCTCCATAAACTGACTCATCTAAGCGCCAAAAATATGAAAACTTTGCTAGATAGACAAGAAATTGGAACTTACCTTCCCAATCGGAATTTATTACTGGAACAAGTAACTGCTAACTGTCTGGCCTGTGCCCAGATAAACCAAGGAAAACCAAACTGAATTCTGGGACCCGGCTTTGTGGCCATAGGCCTGATGTCCATTGAGAAATAAACTTTACTGAAGTCAAACCTGGAATATATGGTTATAAATATTTACTGGTTTTTATAGACACCTTTTCAGGATGGATGGAAACGTTTCCTACCAAACATGAGACTGCAAAAATGGTCACCAAGAAACTATTGGAAGAAATCTTTCCCAGATATGGGATGCCACAGGTAATAGGATCAGACAATGGGCCTGCCTTCGTCTCCCAGGTAAGTCAGCTGGTGGCCAGGTTGCTGGGGATAAATTGGAAATTACATTGTGCTTACAGACCCCAGAGTTCAGGACAGGTAGAAAGGATGAATAGAACCATTAAGGAGGCTTTATCCAAATTAACGCTTGAAACTGGCTTTAAGGACTGGGTACAACTCCTACTTCTGGCCCTCTATTGGGCCAGAAACACTCCAGGCCCTCATGGCCTAACTCCCTTTAAAATCCTATATGACAGTCCACCGCCAGCTGTATCATTCTTTGATGCTGACATTTCTGATTTTGCAAACACCCCTTCCATACAGGTGCATCTATGAGCCTTACAGATAGTCCAAGAAGAGGTCTGGAAACCTCTGGCGGCCGCATCCCGGGAGGAACAAAGAACCTCTTGTCAGCCCCACTCTTTCCAGATTGGTGATTCCGTCTGGGTTCGGAGACATCAGACTAAGAACTTAGAGCCCCACTGGAAGGGCCCCTACACTGTGCTCCTGACAACTCCCACCGCCCTGAAAGTAGACAGGATTGCTGCCTGGATGCATTTTAAATAGCCTGGTACTGTTCAAAAATACACACACACTTGTCAGTTGTTCAGGCCCTAGTTTTGACCCAGCAGTACCAGCAATTAAAACAAATGAAAACTGAAAAACCATGAATAAAGGATTTTATTCATTTTATAGAAAAAGGGGGGAATGAAAGACCCCCACTATGCTTATTGCCTGTTTAAATTGCTCTTGCTAATTTGCCAAGGTCAAGTTATGAGAAAAGTACAGGAGGGAACCAGGTGCTGCTCTCATCCAACGCAACCAGATATCTGTGGTCTGCAGCTTGGACCAAAGCAAGGTCAGCAGGACAGTGTCCAGTATGCTGAGATAGTCATAACTGAATTCTTTGTATTCTTTGTGCCCAACCCGAATAACCAACTGTCCTTGGTTAACTACAACTGCTACATTTAGATGAAACAATGAAATCCCTGTAACCATGCTTCTGCTTCTGTAAGCCTGCTTCTTGCCACCCCAACCCTATATAAACTGCCTGAGTTTTAACCTCAGCACGCTCAGTCCCCCCGAAAGACTGAAGCGTCCACAGGTACCTGTGTAAACAATAAACAACCTCTTGCACTTGCATCCAGTGGTCTGGTCTCGTCTCTTGGGGGCAAGGGCCTTCCCCCTGACAGGCTCCAAACTCTTGGGGTCTCTGGGGGTCTTTCAGTAAGAGTCATTGATAAGAGGAAAAATGAAAAATAGAAAAGGAGAGTGTTGTCAATGTTAAGGATGTTTGACAAAATCAGAGAAAGAGACAAAAGGTAATGTAAAGCAATATAGAGGTTGAAAGAAAATTCGTAAATAGGTCAGAGGAAGATGTAAACTGTTTGCTGTGGGCTCTCATATCTACAAATATAAATTTAAATTTAGTAATATGCGTTAAAATTTTGACCATACAAGGTTAATTGCTTAAAAGTTCCATTTATTTCTCTAAAGACAATTTTATGTACTTGTTGAAAAGTTCTAGAGTTTGCCTCCAATATGGCAAGACCAGCCATTTGGGCAAAATATTGTTCTTGCCTGGACTGTTTGGATTTATGCTGTATGGACTGGACATGCAGGACACACAGGAAAGTGACTGCTGATACAAGATGGACATTGCTATATGGTTCCTTCTTCATGGAAGAGTCTGCTAGACAGTCTGAAGGATGTGAAGAAAAGGTACTGACAAGCTGACAACACAGGTAGGACACTTTTATATTTCTTGCTTGGCTGAAAAATCTGCCATACATAAACTATGGCCTATAGGCTTAAGATGAAACATTACAGAAGAACATCGGATCTGACCAGGGGAGTTGTCCCTTTCAGTTCTAGATTTTATATATTATCCTTCTGTGTTCTTTGAAGGAGTTGAAGACTGATAGTTAAGGTTATAGTATTCCTTGGTTGGGTTTAAAGTGGCATATAGGACTTTATACTCACAAAGATAGGATAGATCATAGAATATTTCCCTTAAATCTTACAAATGTTAATGGACTGGAAAAAAAAAATTCTATCTGTGTGATTCCTGTTATAAACCTACCTTTTATTACAAGAATAGATCTAAAACAAAAATGGTTTAAACATTTTTGGGGTCTAATGCTAACAGCCCTCAGATCAAAATTTATCTCTAAGCTCTGGTCATTAAATTCATATGATGAGAAAATCCTTATCAATTCACTCCTGGTTATAATCAAACTAAGTATTAATAATTAATGACAGGGATAAACTTCACTCTGTCACCTATACATGTTCTAAATAATTAAGGTTAAAACAAGTAACTGAAACAAATTTGTCTATTTAGCTATACCTAGACAGACTTCTAATAGTACAGAGATCTGTAGAATAAGGCATTTAAATGTTAACTAAAAAGCAATAATAATATCAGATGTAGAATCACAGATCCTAAAATGACCCTAGGCCTCTTAAGAAGATTATGGGACTGCATGAATTGTTATGACACTGACCAGGGAGCAAGATGCTCAAATACAATGTCTGTTGACAGGTTAAACCCAGCTTAGACTTTTTAGAGGATGCAGGGAACTGAAAAATTGCTTGCACCACCTTGGCCTAGATAAAATAAGGTCAGAAATTTCCCTGTTCCTCTTCCACAGAGAAAAGACAAACAAAAAAACAAACAACAACAACAACAAACCTCTCATTATGTACATGGTGAAGAACTTCTGCCCTCAATGCCATAGACAATTAGTTATGGCTAGGAGTATATTGACTGGTCCCTGTTTTTTTTTTTTTTTTTTTTTTTTTAGTAGATTGGACAGTTAATTAAATATATCCTTCTCAGTTGGCTGGGCTAACCATAACTTTGTCAGCTTGTCAGTATTAGGCAGCCTTAATATGGCTCCTAAATAAGGATCTAAAAATATAAAGACATAAATGTCTAATTTGGACATTTATTTATTAATTATGCATACAGTGTTCAGCCTGCATATATGTCTCAAAGGCATAAGTGCATGCCTGCTGTTTTACAGATACCTAATATCTACTTTTTCTACAATATGGATTTCAGCACAGATTGGTAATGATAATATATCTAAAACTTTTATGTCCTTTTATATAACATAGTTCATATAGGCTTCAGAGGATCAAATGTCATAAAGTTTGGATCCACTGCTTAAAGGACAAAAGGACTGCAGATAAGTACATCTATTCTGAGGATGGAATTTTCTCCCTGGTCTTGCTGACCTTCTTGATCACTAAAGGTAAGGAACTAAGAGTTGCAATTAAATAGATACATTTTAACTTCTATTCCCAGTTTGAACATGTCTCAGCTGATTTGTGCTTCTGGAAAATGATAATCAGTTTCTAACTAAAGCCTGCTCCTCAATATTGCTCTCCCTGGACTTATGGTGAACCAGTGCAGCCCATGTGAATCTTCAACATTGTCTACAAACCAATGCCTGTGATAAGTCTTCCATTTCCTGCATCCCCCTTCCTTTTGTTGGTATTGTCTAGCATTTTAGCCTACTTACAGCTAAGAAAACACAGCAAAATTAAGCATGAAGTAATACAGGCATATCCCTGACACAATAGTGTTTTGATTTTCAAATAGCTGTCACCTGGAGTTCTATAGCCTATAAAGCCTCCTTGAGCAGCTTGTTACTTCTATGTCTACCAGTTTCCTCAACCTCCATGGAAGTAACTTCTGACTGCACAAGCAAAAGGTTTGTATTGCTAAAAATCAAGCCAGCTGGGACCTCACTCTATCAGAAATGTATGGTAGTGGCCTAAAATAGTGAAGTGTTTTTAAAAGGATAAACAGACAGGGAGGCTTGAAACCATTAATTTCAGTAGACAAGGTTTCCAAAATACAGGCAGTTCATAGAGTACAAATTTAATTTACAAGGTCATCATGGATCTAAGTTAATAGTGTCTGTCATTTGTTAATGCAGGATTGATAAGCACACCTGAAAGGTTGGGAGATTTTCTTCTTCCCCTGAGAACAGGTTGTGGGCTCTGTACTCTAATCAGGGATTTATCTACTGGCAGAAATTCTTGTTCTCTTTATTCTTCCAATAAGCCCTAATTTTATACATTTTGGTTATTAATTTTTCCATCACATTCCCTCTTTGCTATGGACATGAGAGGCCCAATTTTTGGGCCTCCAATAGGCAAAAGTCTTCTGGTGATTTTTGGCCTAAAGGTTAGTCATCTTATCCCCTATGTATACGAGTTACCTTTTGATATATTATCTCAACAAGGGGAAAAGCTTATACATTTTTCTTCTGTCAAGAGAGATCCACGTACAGACTGGTCAGAGGTACATTAGGCCTGATGAAAAGTCCTTCACATTTACACTTAGATGACAACCAAAATAAATCATAAAACCTTGAGCTTTTGTCTAAACAGCTGGGAGTCACTGCCCAATAGCTTAAGAGAACTTAATTAAATGTTAAGCTCTGCATTTTTATATTGGAAATTATTTTTCTATCTTTAAGACTTATATGTCTTGGGCTAGAGAGATGGCTCAGAGATTAAGAGTATTTGCTGCTCTTCTAGAAGTCCTGAGTTCAATTCACAGCAACTACTTTGTGTCTCACAAGCATCTATAATGAGATCTGGTACCCTCTTTGGGCATGCAGACATGTATGCAAGCAGAACACTTTATGCATAATTAATAAATAAATGTTCAAAAAAGACATATGTCTTCATATTTTTAGATCCTTTTTAGGAGCCATGTTAATGGTGGCTTTACTGCCAAGCTCACAAAGTTTTGGTTAGCTAAGACATCAATAGTATCAGAGACCTGAGAAGGATAAATTTTATTTAACTTTTGAATCTATTTAAAAAAATGACAGGGCCCATTCATTATATTACTAGCCATAATCAATTGTTTATGGCATTCAGGGGAGAAGTTTTACACCAAGTACATAATGTGAGAGGGTATATTTATTTATTCTTTTTTGTTTTTTGTTTTTTCTCTGTGGAATTTTGACTTGGAAATGTCTCACCTTATTTTGTCTAGGCAAAGATGGTGCAGACAATTTTCCAGTACCCTGTAGCCTCTACACAGTTTGAGCTGGGTCCTGTCTTGCAGCAGGCATTGTATTTGAACATCTTGCTCCCTGTTCAGTGTCATCACAATCTATGCTGCCCCATAGTCATCTTTAGAGACCTTGGGTCATTGTTAGGTTCTCTGATTATTTGCCTGATAGTATTACAGCGTTTTAGTTAACATTTAAATGCCTTATTCTACAGATCTTTGTAGTATTCAAAGTCTTTCTAGGTGGATCTGAATAGACAACTTGGCTTTCAGTTACTTGTTTTAACCTTAATTATTTAGAACATGTATTGGAGACAGAGTGATGTTTATTACTGTTATTAATCATTAATACTTAGTTTGACTATAACCAACAGTTAATCTATAAGGATGGCTGGTAACTTGTGTTTCTTAACATTTATAATAGGTTACCAGCTTTTATAAAAGTAGAACTTTGCATTGTCAGTTTTAGCTTTAAAAATACTGATTTTAATTTGAAACTCCTTTTAGGGAAACATAAAACAACTGTGTGACTCAGTTTCTCTAAATAACTTACATTTCCAAATTTAGCAAATGCAAGGATGGATTGCCTTCTGTAACATAAGAAATGAGCATCTCAACTTTTGGTTAGTATATGCACTGTATGCTGTGATCTTAACTTTTAGCCCTTTGATTTAACTTTACACCTTAACAATGTAATAGAAGCACAAATACAATGTACTTTTCTGAATTTAAACATTTAAAAACTGTCTTATAAAACAATAAAATATCGTGTAATTTATTTTTGTAATATCAACTTTAAGCACCCTTTATGTCTTTAAACCCATGATGACATTGGTGACTGTTAAATTTATGTTAATTACCAGTGTTACTAATTGTAGCAGTTTAACTAGTTTCAATTTTTAACAGCTTTAGACATAAAACAGTATTAGTGTCATCTACATTAAAAGGGCATCTGATTTTCTGATAATATGAATTTAGTGACCAGTGCTCAGAGATAAATTTTGAGCTGAGAGATGTTTGCATTGGACAGCAAAAATGTTAAAACCATTTTTGTTTTAGCTCTATTCTTGCAATAAACAGGTTTCTAACAGGAAACACAGATAGAACTTTTTGACAAGTACATATATTTTTCTGGAGAGAAATGAATGGCACTTTTAAACACTCAACCTGGTTTCGTCAAAATTACTAATCAATTTATATTTGTAGATATGAGAGTCCACAGCCAACAGTTTATATCTTCCTCTGACCTATGTACTACTTTTCTTTGAACCTCTGTATCTTTTAACATTACCTGTAGTCTCTTTTTCTGATTTCCTCAGACATCCCTAGTGTAGATGAATCTCTCCTTTTCTGTTTTTCTTTTTCCTTTTTATTATCACTGAATCTTACTCAGAGGTGCATGCCTGCAGTGAAATCTTATTTATTTATTTAATTGTTGATCTCAGTATCTGTGCTCCTGGAGTTATGTTCTGGAAGTGGTCTCATATACCAATTTCTTCAAGGGTACCTCCTATTTACTTTTCTAAGATGTTCAGTTTGTGTGGATTGATGTTGAGGTCTTTGATCTATTTGGATTTGAGTTTTGTGTATAGGGATAAACATGGGTCCATCTGCAGTCTTTTACACACCCTCATCCAATTGTGCCAGCACCATTTGTTGAAAAAGCTTTCCTTGCCCCATTGTATTCTTTTAGCCATTTGGTTTAAAGTCAGGTGTTTATAGGTGTGTGGGTTTGTATCACGATTTAAAGTTTGATTCCATTGGTCTAACTTTCTTTTTTGTGCCAATTCTAGGCTGTTTTCAGGCATATAGCTCTGTACTAGAGCTTAATGTCACTAATGGTGATGCCTCCTGAAGTTCTTTTATTTCACAGGGCTGTTTTGGCTATATCAGGTCTTGTCTTTTGTTTTTCCATATAATGTTGATTATTATCCTTTCAAGGTCCATGAAGAATTGTGGTGGAATTTCAATAGGGATTGAATTGAATCTCTAGATTTTTTTTTTGGCAAGATTGTCATTTTTATTATTTTTATCCTTCCTATCCAATAACCTGGGAGACCTTTCCATTTTCTGGTATATTCTGTAATTTATTTGTTTAGAGCCACAAACTTCTTAATATATAGGTCTTTCACTTGTTTGGTAAGCATTACCTCAAGATACGTTATGTTGCTTGTGGCTATTGTAAAGCGTGACATTTCTCTGGTTTCTTTCTCTGTCTCTTTGTTGTCTGAATAATGTAGGGCTACTGAATTTTTTGAGTTTATCTTGTATCCTGCTGATTTGCTGCAGATGTTTATCATCTGCTCCCTTTCTGCACTCACTCCTTTCTCCTGAAAACAAGGTTGCTAGCCAGCTTGCACAGGGTACTACACAATCACATGATGTGATTATTCCATGTCATAACTACTAGTGAGAGATTTCAGCACAGAAAAAGAGATGCATGTTCTGTAGTTTCCCACTGAGGTAAGATGAACTGAAACCACTTATTTCATGGTTGTCACTGGGGCTGCAGACAAGTTAAAAAGAAAAAAGAAAAGAAACAGGAACAAGATCACAAACAACAAATTAATTCTTTCTCCAATCTCAAGCCTGGATGATGGCTCCACTGATTTAGAAACCTGAACACAGTCCTGTTCAAGAAGAGATCATTGAATAATGCAGTTATTTTCTCAACTGTACCCTGAGGAAGCTGTGTTGGTCATCACAATGCTTGTAGATGTGATCTTCCCAGACCAATTCTCTCAAATTACCATGAAGACAACAGTTTTTATTATTATTCTTTAGTCAAGAGTTTCAGGAATAAAACTCCCAAATTCATTAGAACTATCATCCAAGCATCTAACAGGAGAAAGATATAGCATTTTCTTTGTGATATGGCTCCTTCCCTTCTTTCATGGTTTTCTGAAGTGTCTGTGATTACTAGATAAAATGTATATCCAGTTCCTCTGACCTTAGCAAGAAACCACAGAAAAAACATCTTCTGTGCCATATGCCCTAAAATCTCTGAAGTTTTTAATAATCTGGGCACCCTTCCCTCTATTGAATAATTTAATCATTCCAGTCTGCATTGTGTAATTGTATCTGCAACATCTGCACATTGTGTGGAAGAGGAGAGCATGATCTCACACACTGTTGGAAGACAATGGGGTTGTCTGTTTTAGAAAGGAGTAAGTGTCATTGAGATTTATGTCTCTGTAGGTGACTACAAGGTCTGGGTCTTGAGTAGAAGCCAGAGCCAAGGAACCCTTGAGAAAGTGCTCTTGTTGTTCAAGCTTAAACATCCAGTTAGCAAAACCAGGCCAAACTGCCAGTCACAGGCATTGCAGGATACTTCCTGTAAACACACTGTAGGCTTTTACTCTTGCTTTGGGCTTCGTTTTAAGCAGAACAAGTGCCAGTGTATTGATTTCTGTTCTGGGAGTGCTATTGTAGAAAATTGTGAGTGGACCATGAATGATCACAGAAGCCACAACATGGTGAGTGAGGGGATGCTATCCTCAGATGGGGAGGATGGGATGGGGAGAACTGGGAATTGGTGTGGCAAGCCCTCGAAGTTGCTTGGTGGGAAATTTTGGCCACATTCAGTGTTCTGAAACGTACTATATGGTCCCAGCAACTCCCTATACCCGGGTGTTGGAGTATGAATATTTCACACAGTGGAAAGCATTTCATTTCCATCAGAGAGCTTTGTGTAGAAAGACATTGATAGTCAGCATCAGAGTTCTTTTGGTACATAGGAAGGCAAGTAGCCAAACTTGGAGAGGCCTAATTTCTCCAGTGTCTTCTACAAATTCTGCAGTAAACATTTAATGTGTAGGTACAAGATTCATGTTTAGTTATTTGTGTGTATCCTGTAAAAGGCATTTTCTTTATTTCAGTACATACTTATATTTATTTATTTTTGATTTTTTGATATACCTTTTTTCTTTGATTTTTACATATTTATTATTTTTTCTTATTTTACATATTGCTCACAGTTCCCAGTCCCTCCCTCCCATGCCTCCCAATTTGGCTCTAGTCCCATGTCCCATTCCTGTTCCCACTCCACAGGTAGGGTGTTGCCTTCCAGGAGGAGTCAAAAATCTGTCAAGTCATTTGCAGTAGGGACTATGCCCTCCCTCCTGCCTCTAGGCTAAGTGAGTGTCTCTCCCAAAGTCCTTTCATACTTCAGGGATACATCCTGTTTCCAGGGAGACAACTTCTTTCTAGGTATAGCATTGTTGCATGACAAAGTTGCTCTGTAGATCAGGCTAGTCCCAAACTCATAGAGATATACATTCCTCTGTCTCCTGACAGTGATATTATAGGCATGAGACACTGAACATGTCCCTACATGGCATTCTTGTGTTGGATTGCACTCCACTACTAAACTGTGATGTGGAAGAGTACAATCGTACATATAAAAGACTTACCTATTCATACAGAGAGTGAGACCCATAAAATATGATTTAGCTGAAGGAGTGCTGCCTATAAAATAGCCCAAAGATGAGTAGTGTACTAATAAGGCATGTTCGGATTAGGATGCTAAAATATACATTTGATCTCTAGGATTGTCCAGGACATTTTACTCCAAACTATGACAAAGGAGAAACCCCTCATTCACAAAGAGCCCAGGGCCCATCTCTTTTTGACAAAACAACACTTTTAGAAGCTGCTCAGGGGACATTGCTTGGTCACAATGAACATTAGGGCCTGTTGTGCCTGAAAGTGCCAGTTTTCTAGAGAAATTCATAGATGGGCAAGATAAACCCAAGTGACAACTGTTTGAAAGGGAAAACCCTTTTGTTTTGAGGGTTTGGCTGAGCAAGCAATACTTTCAGTTTAGGTCCTCAATCATGGAGATGGATCAATGATCCTTCTCAAAACTAGAAACTTGATTGGCAGAAACAGTAACAACCAGGGGCATTTGCCTTAGGACTTTTCCATCATGCCCTGAGATATGCAGAATAAAATAGAGCTCCTGCTATAAAACAAGGAAGATGCTTATGAGGGAATGCAATAGTGTGTGGCCAGGGCCTTTGTGTAGGTATCATTTCAGATCCTGAGAACACAGCTCTTACTCCTGCTGCCTTTCTAGTGTTTTCCCATTTCCTTCCATTTCCTCCTGGAAGTAGTAAAGAGGTGGCAATTCTTCATAAGAAGTTTACATAGAATAAGACGTAAGTTAAGCAAGACCTCTCTTCCCCAGGTTTTATCTTCTCTTTGTTCTGCCTTTCCTATCTTCCTCATCTTCTGGCACATCTGTGTCCGAAACTGTCATTAAAGTGTGACCTGCTGTTGCATGTCACTGGTGTACTATGAAATCATTATGGTACTATCTCTTCTGTTGAAGTCTTTCATGGCCTTACTGGCCCGACTTGCAGTTTCCTGACCCTATTTAAATTCTTCAAATTGTCAGCTGGCATCTGACCCTGGAAGAACTTAAAAGTGGCAGCAATTGTGGAATGCAAAATATGTTTTAGGAGCCAGACAATGATGATGAATTCCTTTAATCCCAGCCCTCAGAGGGCACATGCAGACAAATTTCTGTGTGTTTGAGACTAATGTGCTCTATAGAGCTAGCCCCACTACAACAAAGGCTATAGCACAAAGAAACTGAGAAACCCTGTCTCAAAAAATTATCTGTTGTAGGCTTTCTCCTCTTTGAACATTAGTGAAAGATCGTTGCATGCAATCATTACAGAGATTTTTTTTTTTTAACCTCTTTAGTTAATGGAGATATTTCTCACTGGAAAGGCAAAGTCTAGAACTTTACTCCTAGCATTTTAGAATTAATTTTCTGAGACATGCTTTCTCATTGACAATGGTTGCTTTGATCCCAGTATGTTGCTTTCCAGTGCAATGCATTCTTTCATCTTAAACACACCTCATTAAATTAAGCGACTGTTTACCCTCAGAAGGCAGAAGGATTTTCTTTTAACACCTAATTTGAGGACACTAATTACTTTTAAGAAGATATTTAATAAATGGAACTCATTAATCTGTAACACTGCACATTGATTTAAAATATAATCCACCTCTACATCACAAGTGATCTCAATGACAACAAGATAAATAAGTATGACCCTTGTGTTTTAAAACTGTCCATATGTGTCATGAAGTTGACTGTCCATTGCACTTACAGCAAAAAGATTTGCATGTGGAGCATGATGCTGCTTTCAGACCAGAATAGAAAGAATAGTTTATTGCATGCACTGCAAGGAGAAACAGGGTGTATGTCAGTTGCTGTATCCGTCATAAAAAAAAAAAAAAATGGCCGTGATTGCTGCATTTTGATGGTTTGAATGTGATTGCACCTATAATCTCATACGGAATGGCAGTAGTAGAAGGAGGAGCTTTGTTTCAGTGACTTTTGCATTTTGAGAAGAAGAGTATCACTGGTCATGGGTTTTGAGGTTTCCTATGTTTTGGATTTGGGCAAGTATATAAGATGTCTTACTGAGGCCTGCATATCAAGATGTAGCCAGCACCATATTCTTCTTCAAATCATGCTCCCTTCTATTATGAAAATGGACTCAATTTCTAACACTGTGAGCCAATCCAATTACTTGTTTTCTTTATAAAATTTGTGGGGGATCTCTTTCTTGCTAGTAGAGTGATGCGTATTTCATTCCTGATTGTCACTGTCGAGACTAGGGTTGGAATCCCTGACTGGGAGAGTTTTACCAAGGAGGCAGAGACAGGTTGATCTCTGTGAGTTCAGGACCAGGCTGTTCTACAAGAGCTAGTTCCAAACCACCTTAAAAGTCACAGAGAAACCCTGTCTTGAAAAACAACAAAAATTGTTGTGGTGGTCTTAGAACTTATACACAGCAACAAAAGTCCTAACTAATATAGATTCAGTGGTTTTCTTCTATAAATACTCAGGGTGTATTGAATCATGTCATGTGAATGAAGACAGACCTGATTTTTGGGATAAAATTTGGAAATTATATTGAGGTGGCTGTAGCCGATGGTGTGATGTAGTTGAGATTTGCATTGATCACAGCTACTCCTTCCTTTGCTTCCTAGTGCTGGAAAAGAACTCCTACAATTCCTTTAGGAAAAGGCTTTGAGTGTTCATTAAGAAGGAAATAATGGTTACTTACTGACTGTTTTCCAATTACCCTGGCTGGTATTGGGAATTCAAATGACAACAAGAATATGCAAGAATTGATTTCATTTAAGAACTTTGAAGCTGGTGTAGGCACAGTGCAGAAAGAGGTGGGAGAAGGAAGGAACATGTGCAATTTCTTGCATTACTTTGGTTTGAAATATCTGTGTTGAGCCTATAATCAATTGTAGATGGTTTACACATGTCTGACTCAACATTTCTTAGTGTCCATAGACAAGGTCAATCAATAATCTTGATAAAGTACTGATGTGATAATAAAACAAAAGTGCTTTTGTATAGAAGATACAATGAAATCCACAGCCCCATAGCATGGTCAGTGTGTAAGCTTCAGAGCCTAGCTGTCATTTCTGCAGTGACAGGAAGGGAACCTGTGCCCTGTGCTGACCTGGGCAATGGCCCTTTTCCTATTATCCTCCCTGAGTGTAGGGTTCCTTGGGTAAATGAAATCTCTGTGTCCACACTGGGCTGTCGTGGCACACAACTTTTATTCAAGCACTTGAGAGGGAGAGGCAAGAAGCTCTATGTGAGTTTGAGGCCAGTATGATTTTCAAAGAGAGTTATAGGATAGGTCCCAAACATAAAGAGACACACACCCAAACATAAAGAAACACTCTGCCTTGAAAACCAAAAGAAAAAAAACAAAGGAAAACACAAAACAAAACAAACAAACCAAAAAGGAAACAAATATCGGTGTTCAATATGAATGACAAGGTTTCTTTTGGTTGGTATGTGTTTGGAACATCCAAGGGAAAAACAAAGAGTTTCCTTATGGAATTTAACAATATTGCATTCCACATTCAGATTTGTCTTTATGTGTCACACACAGTTTATCAACCAGTGGAAATTGGTCATTAGAATCATCTTTCAACAATACATGTTCACAGCTCTTTTAACTTTCCACACTCACTAGCTATCATGACATGTTTCAGGAAAGTTGAGTTCCTGAGAAAAAAGGAATTTCTTATCTGCTCTTTTCTCAAGTGTGCATGGTGTTTAGTGGGTGGACAGGGAAGTTTCCACATGCCGTGGCATTATACATGTGGTCAGAAGCAGAAATTAAATCATTCATCTGTATTAATTTTTGTGTGGGCATAATGGGGCTGGTTTTCCCTTAAACCACAAAGAGCCATTAGAGTTTGCAGAAGCATAGAAAGATATTACTCCCATTTTAGAGAGCGCTCTAAACCATGAGGCATCTCTGTTGGGAAAAATGTCAGTACCTGGAGGGTCAGAAGCAAAAGGGAGTGAGTATTCTTCTGAATCGATTTTGAGGGAGTTGTGAATTCTTTTTATTTAAGATCTAAACAAGTAGCATGATTGGTAGCTGGGTAACAATGGTCAAGATCTCGGTTTCCCTGGCTGAGTTTCCTCTGGTGTTTGATAAAAAGTTGATTATATTTTCCAGCTTTTGTTCTTGCCTTTGTCTCTGCATCTCCTGTTTATCCTTTCCTCAATATTGTATACCTTCTTGATCACCATACATTTGTTGTAAATATAAAGATCACAGTATGTCAAAGTATGACCTGAATGTTTCCGAGATTTTTTCCGTGTCCATTTTTATGTCCCCCATTTCATTTCTGATTTTGTGAATTTGCATGTTCTCTCTCTGATTTTTCATTAGATTGGATAAAGTTTTGTCTATCTTGTTGATTTTCTTGAAAAATCAACCCTTTGTTATCTTGATTTTTTGCATTATTTCCCTGGTTTCTGTTTTATTGATTTCAGCCCTCAAATTTATTATGTTCTGGTGTCTAATCCTCCAGGGTGAGTTTGCTTCTCTCTGGTCTAAGGCTTTCAGTTGTGCTGTTAATTCTCTATTGTGACTATCCTCTGTTTATGTTCATATGGGCACATAGTGCAATGAACTTCTCTGGTACCACTGCTTTCAAGGTGTCCCATTAGTTTGGGTATGTTGTGTCCTCATTCTTGTTGAATTTTAGGATGTCCTTAATTTCTTAATTTCTTCGTAGATACAGGTATGGTGCAATTGAACATTGTTCAGTTTCCATGAGTTTGTAGGGTTTCTGTGATTTGTGTTGTTGTTGTAATCCAATTTCTAAAGCATGCTGGTCATATAAGATACAGGGGACTATTCCAATTCTCTTGTATCTGTTGAGGTTTGTTATTGCCACTTACTATTTGGTCAAATTTAGAGAAGGTTTCATGTGGAGCAGAGAAGAAGTTATATTCTTTTCTGTTTGGATGGAACATTCTATAGATGTCTGTTAAACCCAACTGAGATGAAACTTGTGTTAATTCTTTTGTTACTTTGTTAAGTTTGTGACTGGTTGCCCTGTCTAGTGCTGAGAGCGCTGTGTTGAAGTCTTCCAATGTAAGTGAGTGAGGTTTTATGTGAGGTTTGAGTTTTAGTAGCGTTTCTTTTATGAATGTGGTTGCCTTTGTATTTGGATCATAGTAGTTCAGAATTGAGACTTTGTATGGATGGATTTCTCCTGTGATGGATACGGAATGACTGTTTTCATTTCTTTTGATTAATTTTGGTTGGAAGTCTAACTTGTTATATTTTAGGATAGCCACACCTGCTTGCTTCTTGGGTCCATTTGATTGGAAGATCTTTTCTTAGCCTGAGGTAATATCTATCTTTGAAGCTTAGATGTATTTCTTGTATGCAGGAGTGAGATGGATTCTGTCTTCATATCCACTCTGTTAGCCTGTGTCTGTTTACAAGAAAGTTAAGGCCACTAATGTTGAGGGAGGGTAAGGATCATGGATTGTCAATGCTTGTTTGTTTTAGATTTGTTGTTGGCAGTGGTATTGTGAATTTATTAGTCCTGCTTTACCCTTGATTTGTGGTGAAGTGGATTATCTTTTGCCTACATCTTTGTGAGCATAGTTAACTTCCTTGGGTTGGAGTTTTCCTTCCAAATCTTTTTGTATGGCTGGATTTGTAGATACATATTGTGAAAATCTGGCTTTATCATTAAATATCTTGTTTTCTTCATCTATACTGATTGAGAGGTTTGCTGCATATAGTAGCCTGGGCTGGCATCTGTGGACTCTTTATACTTGTAGAATATCTGTCCAGGACCATCTCAGTTTGAGGCTTTCCATGGAGTAGTCAGGTGTAATTTTCATAGGTCTGTCTTTATATGTTACCTTTAATTATTCCTTCGCTGCTCTTAATGTAATTTCTTTATTTGTATGTTAGATGTTTTGATTATTATATGTCGAGGAGTCCTTTTTGGTGTTTTGTATGCTCATTGTATGTTCATGGGCATGTCCTTCTTCAGATTGGGAAAGTTTTACTCAATGATTTTGTTGAATATGTTTTCGGCACCTTTGAGCTGGGTTTCTTCACCTTCCTCTATGCCTATTATTCTTAGGATTGGCCTTTTCACAGTTTCCCATATTTCCTGGGTGTTTTTTTCTTTAGGATTTATTGGATTTATGATGTTCTTTGGTCGGTGAATTTATTTCCTCTACTTTATCTTCTGTGCCTGAGATTCTCTCTTCTATCTCTTGAATTCTCTTGGTTATGCTTTCATCTGTAGTTCCTGATCATTTGCCCAGTTTTTCCATTTCCAGCATTCCTTCGGTTTACATTTTATTTATTGTCTCCATTTCCATTTTCAAGTCTTGAAACATTTCCTTCACTTGCTTAATTTTGTTGTCTGGCTTTCTGTACTCTCTTCAAGAAATTTGTTCAGTTTTTCCAATTCTTTGTTTGTTTTTTCTTCCATTTCTTTAAGGTATTTTCTCACATCTTCATGTTTTATGGCAATAATTTTTAATTCGTTCTCTTCTACTTCATCTGCTTTGTTTTTTTCTGGTCCATTTGGTGTAGGTTCTGTAGATTCTGGTGCTGTTATTCTTGTCATTCTGTTGTTAGGTGTTTTATTGTATGGCCATCTTCCCATAGCTTCTTCCCTGGTGTGTTTTGGTAGGTCAGAAGTTTGATATCTGTAGCTCTTGGTGCTCCAAGCACCCTGGGAGGTCTCTCCACAGTCAGGGCCCAGAAATGGGGCTATAAGTTCAGATTCCAGCAGAAGACTGGCGATGCAAGTCAAAGATTTCGAAGGCTGGGAGTCAGGGTATTCCTTAAGCTGATAGGCAGATCTAGCCTGGGCCTGGCACTCTCCAGCTGAGGCCTGTTTGGCATAGCCCCTACAATGGTGGTCAAGGATCCACACTGCAGGAACTCAGAGTGGTCCCATGGAGACCGGCAATTCTCAGTGAGGGTTCCAAAAATCCAGTAGAGGACTCTAGCCAAGGCCTGGCAATGGATGACAAATACTGGCTGATACTCTGGATGTTTCTGTACTGATAGGCAGATCTAGCTGGGACCTGGCACTCTCCAGCTGAGGTCTCTTTAGCAGAGGCCCTACAATGGGGGCCCTTTCAATCATTACTTTAACAATATAAAAAGCCCCATTTAGAAGATTGATTTCTGTAAATCCAATCCTACACATTTCCTTTGTATTACATAAAGCAATTCATATTGGAGGAAACTGTTAAGACTTTAAACACCTAAGTACCTGGGTTTTAGGAATGAGTGCTCACAATATGGTATATTCACAGGAGAAAATATGTTTGGTTTAAGATTTGATTTAATTTTAATTATGTAATGCCAGTGCATGGATTTGCATTTGCTCACACTTGTTCCCAAGAATATTAGCCTCTTGAGTTATTCTTGTAGCAGGAACTATAGAATTTTGTCAAAATCCTGACATAGGTCCTGGCAATGAACGTTCTATAATTATTCTCGTCCATATCTCTAACCCTGTCTCTATCCTTTCTCTATTATCTTGATATGAAGTGATAGGGAAGAGCCCATGAAAGAGGAAATCAAAATCATGCAAACAATTTGGTGAAGATTTTAGCCATCATACTTTTCTTTAATTTTAATAATCACAATGTTTTTTTTTATTTTAATTTTTTGTGGAGCATGGTTCTTATTAAGTTCCCTACACCCAAGATAAATGACAAACTGTTCAGCTATTCTGATGTAAGCTGCAACCCAAGAGAGAGACAGAGACACAGACAGACAGAGAGACACAGGTAGAAAGAAAGACAGCATGAGGGGAGAGAGAGGAAGAGGAAAGAGAGATAATGGGAGCAAGAGAGATGTCAACCCAAGCTTCTCCACCTTCTGGTTTCTTACTCTGTACCAAAGGCACAGCATATAAAACTGGGGAAGAAACCTCCCCTATGACTGGTGTCTACGCTTGAAGCTCTGATTGGCTCCCAAAGCCTGAGTTACAGGACAAAATGAGCAGAAAAGACACAGAACTTGAGGGCAGGTTTGGATCAGGACTACCAAACATTCTAAACTATTTGTATAGATACAGAAGCCAGATACACAACTCTTTGTATAGTTACAGCACCAGAACACAACAACCCAGACTCCCTGGGTATGCAGATATTGGTTTTAGTATGGCTTCTTCCTTCTTGCCAGTGTTGATATAGGGAGGTGGGATCACTTTTAGCAGGAGGTGTGGTATCGCTTTTAGCAGGAGGTGTGGTTTACAAGGTTTCCATTAGCTGCCATCCTGTAGACCATCGGCACCTATTCCTTGAGAGATGGACAAAGCAGGTTGTGTAAAGCTTCAGCCTTAACATTGAGCTGCAGTTGGAGAGAGGATGGTTCGAGTCCTGGCAGTATTTGGTAGCACTGTTCAAAGCCCTGCCCTCAGGGTGTCAAGGGGGGCTCTCCCCTGGATTCACCTCACTTCAGACTTCACCCATGAAAGGCCTGCCATTGTGTCCCCAGAGTAGTAGAAAGGGACAAGGTCTCCTGAGAAAATTGGAAGCATTGTGTGAGGGGAGGGAGAGTTAGGAGAAAGAGAATGGGAGAATGGGACAGAACAAGAGGCATCAAGAAGACTGAGTTTTGGAAAGAATTGCAGGAGAGCAACAAAAGAGATACAATATTAATGGAGATATAATAGGTGGTAAGAGAAATCTGGCACTAGGAAAATGTCCAGAGATCTACAAGGATGACCCCAAATAAGAATATAAGCAATAGTGGAGATGCTACCTTAAATGCCCTTCCCTATAATGAGATTGATATCTACTTTATACGATATTCTAGAGCCTTCATCCAGTAGTTGACAGAAACAGAAGCAAACATACTCAGCTAAGCACTAAGTGGAACTCCTGGAATCCAGTTGCAGAGAGGGAGGAGTGATAAGGTGACAAGACCAGGTTGGAGATACCCACAGAATCACCTAGGCAAAACAGTGTGGAGCTCATGAACCCCAGTCTGATAGTTGGGAAACCATAATATGACTGATCTAAAACCCCTAAAAGTGCATCTCACTTAAAAGGCCTAGTAAGTGCAAGGGGCCTCTGGCAGTGGAATCAGGATGTATCCCTGATGTATGAAAGACTTCAGGAGCCCATTCCTCATGGACAGATACTCAGACTAGACACATGGGGTTGGGCCTTGTCCCTACCCCAAATGATTTTGGATCAGTGCAAACATGAGAGGGAGAGAGAATAGATATGGATATGTAAAATAACTTTGATTCTGTTTTAACAGAATTCATTAAAAGTATGAATAGGAAATAAGGAGGGGTGAATAACATAGGTAACATTTGCTGGTGCCATGGCCCTGAAGACCCAGAGCTTTGGGCAAGTTTATGGACACTGTCCTGAAGCAGTCACAGACTAACTTTGACTATGGTATGAAAACCATACCCCAGGGACCACTTTCCTCTTGGGTGACTGTGAAATCCTGAAATTCCTACCTGCGCTTTCTAAGAACCATTACTAAAGGCATCTGCCACTATTACTGGCTTCATGGCTTCAAGTTTACTTAGTGAGACATTAGAATGATGGGATGAATAACATGAAGAATTACACTTAACTGTATAAAAAAGCTCTTATCTCTGAACCTGGTTGTCACCATTAACAGTGATAGACAGAACCCTTCCAAGGCATTTGGTAAGATTTAACAGAAAATAATGATAAGGAAAAATAAGATTGCCCATATTTGGAAGACAATGGACTTTTGGCAGAAAACCTGCACTTAATGGATACCATCATCTGATAATGAAGTTAGGACCAAAGCCTGTTGTCTGGCTACACTAACAACCAGCCTCAGTCATTCTTCATTTGTAAGCCAAGTTAATGAACTAACTTCTCTGTTGACAAGCCAAACTACAATGCCAGCACTCTGGATTCAAGGTGGACAGATATCTCTCATATCGAAGGACAGACTAATCTATAATGTGAGTTATATTTAATACAGGATGTCACAGTAATACTATACTTAAAAAGAAGAGAAAAAATACAAAAGTAAAATTAATGAAAATTTAAAGCATATTTATTCAGTTTGAGTACTTATGACAACAAAAAACAGTAAATAATCTATTCCAAGAGTCTTAATAGACTTAGAATGCAAATATATGCAAAACAAAATAACAAAGGTAAATATGGAATTTTTCTCATCTCTAAAACACTCCCATATACTCAGTTCCTGTTTCTGCAATAAGGTGGTCATATAAGAAGTCAATGTTTCTTTCATAGAGACATTTTCATTTGAAAGAATCAATACTTTTTCTACAATGTGACTCCCTGGAAAATGAAAATTTTATGAGTCTACATTTGCCCTGGTGGTAGGCCAAAAGTGGGCCCCACAAAGTTCACTTATGTTGTCCACTCAAATATCATGGAGTTTGTAGGACTGTAATCAGAAACAGCAGCTCAGTCCCATATCCATTTCTCAGTCCCTGAATGTGGACATGTGGAAGACTAGCTATCATTGATAAAAGGAAGACAGAGATATTATATAATGTCAGGCAGGCAGATTCAGTCAATACTGAAAGCTCCATTTTATTCATAAACCAAACTTAAGTAGTAAAACAAAGGTGTGGCAATGGAAGGGGATTTTATTAATATGTATAAAGAGAAAACAGATATTGCTTCCACTAATGCTAAAGGCAATCCATAATTGCACATACTATGTGCCTTCAGGCACCCCATTGCTGCACTTATTCCTTCAGGGTGGTTAATCTTTCTAATCCCAAATCATTGCTATTTAGGTAGGAGACATTCATCATCAAGTAACAGGTGTCCTGTAGCAGGAAAGATAATATCATAAGGATAATAGGAGTTATTGGAGCACTTTGAACTCATGACAAGTTGGAAAGGATTCCCATTTAGGGGCTGAGAAACTTCAGACTGGCAGAATATATTCCAGGACTGCCAAAGCCATACAGAAGCCTTGTATGCAAACAGATGATGAGATCTACCTTTAACTGCTTGGGGGCAGTGCAAATGTTTAATTTCCAGGACAAAGGAGGCTGCCTGATTTTGCTTAGGTTGAGGCTAGCCAAATCCACAGAATGAGTTTAAGTCCTGCACAGATAAACCCTGTTTTGAAAACAAAAAACAAAACAAAATCACATAAAGGAAAAATCATATCAACCTTCTGGTGGTAGCCTTCATGTATAAATGGTATTGAAGTGGGATGCTTTCCCTCTTTGGATGTTTTCCCTAGCTCTGGGTACCAAGTTTATTCTTTTACTACCACTAGAGTCTACTTTTTTGGAATTTTGATGTATAATGTCCACCTGAGACATCCATCCTGATAAACTACAAAACTGCTGTACACTTCAGATTCCCATTGGTAGGCAACCTTTGTTGGACTAATTACATCACAGCTTATGAGACATCCTAATAAATCCACTTCCTACATATATGGAGAGATTCATCCTACATGCCTTTTCATGCAGATAACCTTGATTAATGCAGTTGGTTTTTGTTTTGTTTTGTTTTTTATCTGCTCACTGAAGATGTATTGGTTAACAATAGTGCTCACAAATACATACTTCCTAGTTCAACTCCTCTGTACATATTCAATTTTCTATTAAGACTACTTTTCTCATTATTATGTCTTTGCCAAGTGTTTGCTGTGAGTTTCAGGGATAAAATTCTACATCCATGGAGCCATCATCTGGCATTGTGCCATGAGAAAGATCATTTATCTTTTTTTTGAGATCTGGTCCATGCTTTTCTGTCCTGATTGTCTGAACTTCCTGTGATAAACAGGTAAAAAGTAAATTTAGTTCAATTAAACTCAGTGTTAAACCAAATAACAATTTTTTTTTCTGCTCACAGATGTTTTATTTTTTTCCTTTTTATTTATTTATTTTATATAACCAGGTCCATTTAAATGAAAACAAACATTTATAGACAATATTTGGGAATTTAGGCGTCCTTCTTTCCAAACTACTTCCTGCTGGTAAGGGGCGCTGTCATGGGAGATTCGATGAAGATGCAGCAATCATGGCTGTAGTCTGGAAGACTGCTTTGTCCATCTCTTTTGAATGTAGGATCACCTGGTACTCTGTTTCAGGTGGTCTGGCTTGATCAAACCATATTAGTCTGGGATGAATCAACATCTTTGCAATTTCTGTGGAAACAACAATAGAAATCCTTTTCCACAGTAACTTGTCCTTGAACTAAAATTTTGGAGTCAAAGCATTTTTTTATTTAAGTTATTGTTTTAATTTTCGATCCCAGTTTCCTCTCCCTCTCTCCCTCCCTCCCACTATCCCTCCCTCCCTCCCCTCCTCCTTCCTTCCCTCCCTCTCTTTTACCCTCTCTGCCCTCTCAATTGCACTCTAAACACCCACCCCTCCCACCTTATTGTAAACAGTCAAGAATGTCCTATTGCCTTCTCACTGCTAGGGGGCAGAGTCTAGGAAATATTAGGCTAAGTTTTTCCATCCTTACAAAGCAACAATGAGAGCAAAACCAGTCTCTTTTTGTGGATGATTCTAATAAAATTTGTTTCTATTTTAATTTTTTTTTTAAATTTGTTTTCATTTTACATACCAATCCCTCCTTCCCACACTTCTTCCCCAACTACTCTCCCTTCCTTTCAACTTTTAATAGTCAGAGAGGGTAAGGCCCTCATTCAGGAGTCAACAAAGTCTGGCATACAAATCTGATGAAGAACCAAGCCTCTCTATCTTTTATCTCAACTGAGAAAGGTATCCCACTATAAGGTGTGCGCTCCAAAAACACTGTTCAAGCAACTGGGATGGGTCCTGGTTTCACTGCCAGGGGCCCCCTAACAGATCAAGTCACCTAAGTGTCAACCACATTCAAAGGGTCCAGTTTATTGCCTTGAAGGTGCCCTAGCTGTCAGTCCATACTCTGTAAGTTCCCACTAGTTATATTAGATGTGGTGTGGCTTTGTTGGAGAGGGCTTTACCCTGTTAGAGGAAGCATATCACGGTAGGGTCAGGCATTGATGTTTCTTGTTCTCAGAATGATGCACAGTGTGTCAGACAATGCCCTATTGCCTCTGAGTCATGCTGTAGGACTCTAACCTCGAGGACTGCAGCAGCCTCCATGCTGACATGTCCCCAGCCATAACAGAACCTCTGAAATTTTAAGTGTGACACTTCAATTAAATATTTTCCTTGTAAGTGTTGCTCTGGCCCTGATGTGTCTTTACACAGTAATGAAAACCTAACAAAGACAGAAGTTGGTTCTAGGACCTGGGCTATTTCTATGATAGGCTCTCCCTATCGTACAATTTATTTCTGATGTGTTCTCAGTAGTGTTGTTCTGGTAGCTTGCCTCTCCCTTTATGTCTTTTTATTGGGATTTCTTTCTCAGGGTATATGTTACTTAAATGGCCAAAGAAATGGTGCATGTGGACCTCTAATTCAGTTTACTTCTAATGTGAATGGGTGAATGCATTATAATGTACATGTGTAAAATAAGTGAGGGAAGCATCAAGGATTATATGACTATATTGTCTAAGAAGTTTACATTTACAATGTGAGTATTATACTTCTTTGTGTTATTTTAGTATGCAGTGACCTATGACGATGTGCACATCCACTTCACTGAGGAAGAGTGGGCTTTGCTAAATCCTTCTCAGAAATGTCTCTACACAAATGTGATGCTGGACACCTACAGGAACCTCACTGCTACAGGTAAGACTGAATTTTCCTTCATGTTTTAAAATAAGGGACCAACTGTTTCTTGATTATTGATACTATTCTGTAATTTGATTAAGAAAAGGAAAAATTGGGTGAGTGAGGCATGTTTCTAAGGTTCATTAAAGTTATTACTTAAATTTTGTACAATTTGCAAGAATACATCATACATTTTTTGTTATTTCAGGCTACATGTGGGATAACCATAATACGGAGGATCATTGTTAAACTTCTAGAAGACAGAGAAGGTAAATTTTCATGTGCAAATTTATGCAAATTTGGCTCTGAAGATATTTTAATGTATCCTGGAAATTTTATTGAATAGTCACACTTAAAAAATTAAAAAGATTAAGAAGAGCAACAGTGAAAATAAGTGTAGCTTAAAGTGATGATTGCCATTTTCTCACAAAACCCTGTACCTCATTGCAAGGCATTCGTGCAAAATGAGAAGGAAACTAAGTCTTAATAGATATCACCCTTAGAATTATAGCACCGGGATATCTATTCTGTAGATATGCCAGTCTATTTAGTTTCATTCTATTCAGATATTTTAAACAGTATACATGTTGCATAGGTGATAAGTATATATCCAAGACCTCCTAAGAAAAAAGTCTATAGTTATGCAGGCATTACTTATCTATTTGTGATTTTGCTATGGATATTGAAAGGGTCAGTTTATGAGTGTCAACAAGGTTGTTACAGAAAAACCTTAAAGTTGATTTAAAGAAAGTCAAAGTGTGAATGCTTTGTGGAAAGTTTTGTTTTCTTAGTTTCAAAAGTATATCATATGTAGAGCTGCGTAGTTGTGGCCCATACCTTTACTTCCAACATTCATGGTCAAGAGCAAGGTAGATCCCTTAAGTTTATGATCACCCCAGTCTACAAAGTGAGTTCCAGGATAGCTAGGTTTACACAGAGACATTCTGTATTAGAAACTGTAGGAAAAAAAAGTATTTCGTTTACTCTAAATACAAGCCATGTGAATTTAGAATGTGGAAAGAAGCAATATACCTCTCTTATGACAGTGAGAAGAAATGAAAGATATTTGTTGAGTATAAAACAACTTTCAAATTTATCAGTATTCCTAAGTCATCTGAAAGATACCATCAATTTACACTGTAGAAAATCCATATGACTATTGGAATTTGTGAATGTTTACATTTGTACTTGTATATTTAGCCAATGTAGTATGATTTCTATGAAGGAAATACTGATAAATGGTATAAATATGGCAAAGCTCTAAGTTGTTTCAGTTTTTTCAATTATGTGGGAGATTTTATGTAAATAGATGCCATAATTGAGGGCCATGAAATAAAGGTCTTACTCTGAATCCACAGGTATCTTCAATGAAAACAAAACAATACCACATTAGAGAAGCATTATGAATGTAAAACTCAAGATCTGATTCTTGTTTACAATTAGGCCAAATTACAACTTTATTTTATACATGTAGAAAGTTTCTTTAGTTTCATGCATGTGGTAAAGATTTACATATGCTAATTATCTTTGCAGGAATCAAAGAAGCCATAAGGGAGATAATCCTGTGAATATACACAATGAATGTGTGAAAAACTTTGTGGGTTACAGGCATCTTCAATGGCTTGAAAAACTACATACTGGAGAAAAACCATATAGAAGTCTAGAGTATGGTGAAGTCTTTGCATGTCACAATTTCATTCTTCTCAGTGAAAGAGCACACATGGTAAAAAACACCTATGAATGTAGTCAATGTGGTAAAATGTTTGCAAGACATACTATGTTTAAAAGACATATTAAAACATATACTGGAGGGAAAAAACAAGACTATAATCAATGTGGTAAATGTTTTTCACAATACAGTCATATAGTATGTCATAAAAGAACACATATTGGAGAGAAACCCTATGTATGTAACCAATGTGGTAAGGCATTTTCACAAGTTAGTATGCTACAATCTCATCATAGAACACATACTGAAGAGAAACCCTATGTATGTAATCAATGTGGTAGAGCGTTTTCACGTGCCAGTAAACTCCAGTCTCATCATAGAACACATACTGGAGAGAAACCCTATGTATGTAATCAAGGTGGTACAGCATTTACGAGTAGTGGTCATCTTAAAAGACATATAAGAACACATACTGGAGAGAAGCCCTATATATGTAATAAATGTGGTAGAGCATTTTCATGTGCCAGTAATCTCCAGTCTCATCATAGAACACATACTGGAGAAAAATCTTATGGATGTAATCAATGTGGTAAAGCTTTTTCACAACTCAACAATCTGGTACGTCATAAACAAACACATACTGGAGAGATACCCTAAGAATGTAGTCAATGTAGTAGAGCTTTCACAACATATGATGTGCTTAAAAGTCATATAAGAACACATACTGGAGAGAAACCTGATGGATGCCATGAATGTGACAAAGCCTTTGCACATCCCAGCACTCTCTTAAGTCATAAAAGAATGTATACTTGAAAGATACTGAATATATCCTATGTGGTAAAGCCTCTCTATATATCATTAGTCTTTATAATAAAAAAAATCATACTGCATAGAAACCCTATACATGTAACCATTGTTGTAATGCTGTGCACTTTGCTTATCCCAATAATCTTTGTTAGCCTAAGAAAACCCTTATGGAAAGGAATCTTCCTAGAAAGAATGTGGTATGGTCTTCATTCAACACACATTGAGTTACATAGTTTTCTGGAGAGAAAAATATCTGACCCGTGTGAACAATCAGTTCAAGCACTACAATGTCTCTGTTTTGTTCTCACTTGCAAACTCATGAGGAAAAAAGTCCTGGAAATTCATTGGTAAGGGAACCATGTTTAATGGTAACCCTTGACTTGATTTACATAAAAACCTCATTCAGATGGATTGCTATCTCTAAGCCCAATCCTTCATGCTTACTTTCTTTTACATGAAATAATTAATGTTGCAGGAAAACTTTGAAGACTTTAAGACCCTCAACACTATGGTTACAGGATTGAGTACTCATTAGAGAAAAATATTCAAATATGGAAATCTCTTTAGAGATTTGATTTAATTTTAATTATGTGATGTCAGTGTGTTAGTTTGTGATTGTTCATGGTTTCTCACAAGAAGGTTACACCTTTGAGTATTCCTGTAGGAGGAACTAAAGTATGTTCTCAGAAAACTGACATAGGTCATGGCAATGAACTTGCCATAATTTTGTTCATTCACATTTCTAAACCTGTACGTATTTTAAATCCTGTTTTATCATCTTCATATCAGGTAATAGGGAAGAAATCATGGAAGAGGAAGCTTACATCATGTAAATATTTGTGAACATGTTAGACATCATACTTGACTTTAGCTTTTTTTTTTCCTTATGAATGCCCATCCTTAGCTTGCTTTGTTTCTTTCACAATTTTTTTTTATTTTATATAACTAAGTCCATTTAAATGAAAACAAACATTTATAGACAATATTTGGGAATTTGGGCATTGTTCTTTCCAAACTACTTCCTGTTGGTAAGGGGCACTGTCATGGGGAATTTGAAGAAGATTGAGAAATCCTGGCTGTAGTCTGTCAAGCTGCTTTGTCCAGCTGTTTTGAATGCAGGATCACCTGACACTCTGTATCAGGTGGTCTGACTTGATCAAACCACATTAGTCTGTAAGGAATCCACATCTTTTCATTTTCTGTGGAAACAAAAATAGAAATCCTATTCCCCAGTAACTTGTCCTTGAACTTTCATTTTGGAGTCAAAGCATTTTCTTAAAATTTAATTTATTATTTTACATGTCAATCCCAGTTCCCTCTCCCTCCCTCCCTCCCTACAAACCTCCCTCTCTCCATCCCTGCATTTTACCCTCTCTGCCCTCTCACATGCACTCTAACCACCATCCCATCCCCCCTCCCCAATTCCATATGTATGGGAATGCCATCCATTAGGAGTCATGTAGGTCTGACAGGTCATGTGAAGTAGGGACTAGGGCTTCTCTCCTGTCTCTAGATTAAGGGAGTTATCCCTCCATGGAGGATGTGTTTGCAAGGTCCTTTTGTGCACCAGGAATACATCCTGTCTCCACTGTCTGAGGTTCCTTAGACTGCTCAGTCCTTCTGGCTGAGACCCATATTCAGGGGGGCCTGAGTCAGTCCCCTGCTGGCTTCCCAGCTATCAGTCTGGTGGCCTGTTAGTTCCTCCTTGATCAGGTAAGCTGTCTCTATGTGTTTCTGCTGCCTGATCTTGTCCTTTCCCTCTGCATCTGAGTTCTACTTCGACTCAGTGTTTATGTATGGGTATTTGCTTCTCTTTCCAACAGGCATTAGTTGATGGCTCCATGGATAATTTAGTTGTTGATCTCACTTCTGGGAAGGGCATTTATGATAGCATTTCCACAGAAGCTCAAATTGTTAGTTAGCAGCAGTATTGTAGTTCTCTAGAACTTTCTTTGTGTTCAATTTTATCTTCAAATCAGTATTGTCTCCCTATTTTATGTTCGCTCTCTCTTTGTCTCTCTCTCTCTCTCTTTCCTGTCTTTTATTCCTAACCAGGCTCAATCTTCCTGGTTGCAAGTTTTCCTTTCCTCCCCGTCGTTTTATCCGTCTTCTCTCTCCGTTTACTGCCCCCCCCCACTCCCCGAGCTCTGGGGGACTTGTCCATTACCACTTCTTTGAGGGACTTTATATGAATCTCTTAGAATATACCTTGTATCCTAGTTCCTCTGGTGGTTTGAATTATAGGCTGGAGATCCTTTGATCTAGGTCTAAAATCCATATATGAGTAAGTACATACTGTGTTCCTTTTTTGTGACTGGGTTACCTCATTCAGGATGGTTTCTTCAAGTGCCATCCACTTTCCTGCGAATTTCAAGATACCATTATTTTTTTCTGCAGAGTAGTATTCCATTGTGTAGATGTGCCACATCTTCATTAACCATTCTTCAATTGAGGGGCATCTAGGTTGCTTCCAGGTTCTTCCTATTACAAATACTGCTGCTATGAACATAGTTGAGCAGATGTCTTTCTTGCATGGATGTGGGTTATTTGGGTATATGCCTAAGAGGGGGAATGCCGGGTCATGGGGTAAACTAATTCCCATTTTCCTGAGGAACCGCCATACTGATCTCCAAAATGGCTATATGAGTTTGCACTCCCACCATCAGTGGAGGAGTGTTTGCCTTTCTCCACATCCTCTTCAACATGAGTCATCATTGGTGTTTTTAATTTTAGCCATTCTGGCAGGAGTAAGATGGTATCTCAAAGTTGTTTTGATTTGCATTTCACTGATAGCTAAGGATGTGGAGTATTTTCTTAAGTGTCTTTCAGCCTTTTTGATTTTTGAGAATTTTTTCTTCAGTTCTGTACCCCATTTTTAATAGGGTTATTTGGTGTTGTGTTGACAAGTTTTTGGAGTTTTTGTATATTTTGGAGATCAGCCATTTGTCGGATATAGGATTGGTCAAATTCATTTCCCGGTCTGTGGCCTGCCGTTTGGTCTTGTCTACTGTGTCCTTTGCCTTACAGAAGCTTCTAAGTTTGAAGAGGTCCCATTTATTAATTGTATCTCTCAGTGTCTGTGCCCCTAGAGTTATGTTCAAGAAGCGGTCTCATATACCAATTTATTCAAGGGTAACTCCTACTTTCTCTTCTAAGTGGTTCAAAGTGGCTGGATTGATGTTGAGGTCTTTGATCCATTTGGACTTGAGCTTTGTGCATGGAGACAGACATGAGTCCATCTGCAGTCTTCTACACACCCTCATCCAATTGTGTCAGCACCATTTGTTGAAGATGCTGTCCTCAATATAAAATTGTATAATTTTAGCTGTTTTTTTGAGTGCCAGGTATTCATAGGTGTGTGAGCTAATATCAGGATTTTCAATTTGATTCCATTGGTCTACCTGTAAATTTTTATGCCAATTCCAGGATGTTTTCAGAACTATAGCTCTGTAGTAGAGCTTACAGTCAGGAATGGTGATGCCTCCTGAAGTTCTTTTATTGTATAGGGTTGTTTTGGCTATCCTGGGTCTTTTGTTTTTCCATATAAAGTTGATTATTATCCTTTCAAGGTCAGCGTACATTATGATGTCTGGCATGTCTTCCCAGGAATTGATGATACAAAAAATTTCAACAACTTACATATTTAAAGATGTAATTATTAAGTTGGTTCATTATATAAACTGTGAACCCTGAAGTTTGGTGCCACCATGTGTCATTCAAATCTCTTAGATGTTACATTAATTTAAGAATTTTGAAGGTATATTACAGAAGACAGCAAAGACATTGCTTTGGAAAGCTACATCATGCAACCAGTTCCACTTACATCAACATAAGAGATTGTCTCATAAACATTCTTCTAACATGATGAAATTGCATATGTTCTAGGATTAATATGCCTTCCCAGGGAGAAATCACTTCACCCACAGAGGAGATCCATAAAGACAAATATTTCTAACATAACATGTATCTACCTCTGGAAAATACTCAGAGAGGAGCCAGCCTAGACATAGTTTGCATTTAATATGTGCTATCCTTCTTAAATGGCTTTTAAGTTCAAGCTCCATTTTACACATTGAACAATTTCAGTAGGGACTGGAGACAGCATGTCTAGCTACTTAGGGAGATGGGAGGATTAAACAGCAAATGTGTTCTCAGTACTGTTCCTAAAGGCCACCAGATACCTGAAACTGAAGGACCTGTTCCACATATAGGATCCTGAGGTGAAGGTGATGGGGAATGAGATAGATAGGAAACATAGAAGGTAGAAAAGATTTCATTTAAAAAGCTGGGATGGCTAAATGTGTCCCATGACAAGCTTCTTAAGGAGAATAGACTCTTGTATACTATTTCCACAGAGGAAATGGAAGCAAAGGGGACACATACATGAAGAAAGTAGAAACCCAATCAATGGGACAAACTCAGGAGAACACTAAAATAATGCAGTGCTAGCGGAATACAGGGTATCTCATGATCATTGCTGACTAAGACCACAGTGGCCTTGGGACTTAGAACCATAGTTCTATATAGTTTATATCTACAGATCTGAAGCAACCTGTCCAAAAAGGCTTTGTTCCATACAATTACCAGCTCTCCCATGCAAATACCTGGTTTTTGACAAGGTTCTCTGTTTTATTGTCAATACACCAGGCCCTTAGGAAAAGCTTTCAAGGCCTAGTCCCCAGGCTGTTACTATCTCTTCTAAGAATGTTTCTCATCCCTGCGTGAGGACCTAAGTGAAAGCTTTGCTTTATCAGGAAACTCATACATCATTGGTTTACTTTTTAATATCTGGTGTCCTATTGCCACTCTGTTAGAACTATGTTTTTCTGGAGAAGAAAACTGCAACTATATGATATAATAAATTTTAAGGTTGCTTGTGTCCCTGTAATAGCACTTTGAGCAGCTTGTTACAGGGCAGTTCTATGATACGGGTAAGGGACTAGATGCTGTCTAAAACATGAGTTGCTTCTTTGTAATGGTTTGGAGTCAAAGGTCTGGAAAATCATGGTGAATAAATATGTATCTAGCATTCAAAATTTAAACAGGACTGATCAGCATACACTTATCTTTGTGTGTTTTAGAGGCAGTACTACCTCAGTTAATTTCTACTATATGAGACATAATATCTCCAAAACATTTGTAAATCCTTTGTGTTACAAATTCTACTCCTGTAAATCACTGCTCAATAATGAAGTGCTACCATTACATGAGATGTCTTTTACAACATGCAGAAAATTAACAATGCATAGATCTTACTTATAAAATTAAAATGCAAATTGCTGAACTTCTAAAAGGTACTTAACTAAAAGGCCTCTGGAAGTTTGTTGCCATGATTTCAGTGGGTGCACCTGAAGTATGTAGAAGTTGACTTAAAAGAGGTTTCCATACACACCTCCCTGCTGCCAGTGCTCAAAGCAGATACAGCCCACAGAGTAGTTATTTGGAGGACTGCATGAGAATGCAGGGGACAGGTAGTCTGGCTATAGTTTCCCAGCCAGATCCATGGAATACCCACCTCACTAGATCCATCACCTCACCATCTCCCACTACCCATGAGGACAGCAGCCCCTCACTCACGATGCTGTTGTTGTTTTCCAGTTTGTCCTTCCTCAAAGCACAGCACTCAAAATGACTGGCTCCAGTTTCTCTTCAAATCCAGACCTGAAGGACCCTTTACTTCTTTTTACAGGCAGGTCATGAAGGGGCCTGATTGGCTAGTAGGGCCTGAGTGATAAAAGCACCTCCCAGGTGGTTGCAGATTGCTTAAGGACAAATTGTAATGGTTACTGTTTGCCTTCTACCCCAAAGTCTTTTCTACATCAGCAGTGATGTGCATTTTTATAGCAATTGTCTTATAGTTGACCCGTGTGTTATCTTTCTGTCATATACAGCATTTTCCTTTTTTCCTCCTAGACACAGTGTGGCTAGCTAACTATACTTACTTAAATGGATTGAGTGATTCTAGGTGAAAAAGTTGCAAGGGAGCTCCAAATATTCATTAACGACTACACAGAGATTTAGGGATAGAAAAAAAGTGTTATTTGTTATTTGGTTTAACACTGAGTTTAGTTGAACTAAATTTACTTTTTACCTGTTTGTCACAGGAAGTTGAGACAATCAGGGCAGAAAAGCAGGGACCAGATCTCAAAAAAAGATAAATGATCTTTCTCTTGGAAGAATGTCAGATGATGGCTCCATACATGTAGAATTTTATCCCTGAAACTCACAGCAAACATTTGGCAAAGACATAATAATGAGAAAAATAGTCTTAATAGAAAATTGAATATGTACAGAGGAATTGAACTAGGAAGTATGTATTTGTGAGCACGATTGTTAGCCAATACATCTTCAGGGAGCAGATAAAAAACAAAACAAAACAAAGACCTACTGTGTTAATCAAGGTTCTCTGCCTGAAAATGAATGTAGGATGAATCTCACCATATGTGTAGAAAGTGGATTTATTAGGATGTCTCATAAGCTGTGATGTAGTAAGTCCAACAAAAGTTACCTACCAATGGGAATCTGAAGAGTACAGCAGTTTTTTAATTTATCAGGATGGATGTCTCAGCTGGTCATTATACATCAAAATTCCAAAAAAGTAGGCTCTAATGGTAGTAAAAGAATAAACTTGTACCCAAAGCTAGGGTAAGCAGCCAAAGAGGGAAAGCTTCCTCCTTCAATACCATGTATACATGTAGGCTACCACCAGAAGGTTGATCAGATTTTTCCTTTATGTGATTTTGTTTTGTTGTTTTGTTTTCAAAACAGGGTTTATCTATGCAGGACTTAAACACATTCTGTGGATTTGGTTAGCCTCAGCCTAAGCAAAATCAGGCAGCCTCCTGTGTCCTGGAAATTAAACATTTGTACTGCCCCCAAGCAGTTAAAGGTAGATCTCATCATCTGTTTGCATAAAAGGCTTCTGTACGGCATTGACAGTCCTGAAATATATTCTGCAAGCCTGATGTTTCTCAGCCCCTAAATGGGAATCCGTTCCAACTTGTCATGAGTTCAAAGTGCTCCAATAACTCCTATTATCCTTAAGATATTATCTTTCCTGCTACAGGTCACCTGTGACTTGATGATGAATGTCTCCTACCTAAATAGCAATGATTTGGGATTAGAAAGATTAACCACCCTGAAGGAATAAGTGCAGCAATGGGGTGCCTGAAGGCACATAGTATGTGCAATTATGGAGTGCCTTTAGCATTAGTGGAAGAAATTTCTGTTTTCCCTTTATACATATTAATAAAGTCCCCTTCCATTACCGCACCTTTGTTTGACTACTTAAGTTTAGTGTATTAATAAAATGGAGCGTTCAGTATTGACTGAATCTGCCTGCCTGACATCATATTATGTCTCTGTCTTCCTTTCATCAATAATAGCTTGTCTTCCACTTGTCCACATTCTCGGACTGAGAAATGGACATGGGACTGAGCTGCTGTTTCTGATTACAGTCCTACAAACTCCATGATATTTGTGTGGAGATCATAAGTCAACTTTGTGGTGTCCACTTTTGGCCTACCACCTAACTACTCCATGGAAAGCCTCAAGGTGAGAAGGTCCTGGACAGATGTTCTACAAGTATAAATAGTCCACGGATGCCAGCCCAGGCTACTATACCCAGCGAACCTCTCAATCAGTATAGATGAAGAAAACAAGATATTTAATGACAAAGTCAGATTTTCAAAATATATATCTACAAATCCAGCCATACAAAAAGATTTGGAAGGAAAATTCCAACCCAAGGAAGTTAACTATGCTCAAAATAATGTAGTCAACAGATAATCCAACTACACCAGAAACCAAGGGTGAAGCAGAAAAACATATATTCACAATACCACTGCCAACAACAAAACTAAATCAAACAAGCATCAACAATCAATGGTCCTTACTCACCCTCAACATTAATGGTCTTAACTCACCTATAAAAAGACACAGGCTAACAGAATGGATACGAAGACAGAATCCATCCTTCTGCTGCATAAAAGAAACACATCTTAGCTTCAAAGATAGACATTACCTCAGGGTAAAGGGTTGGGAAAAGATTTTCCAATCAAATGGAAATAAGAAGCAAGCAGGTGTAGCTATCCTAATATCTAACAAGTTAGACTTCAAACCAAAATTAGTCAAAAGAGATGAAGACGGTCATTTCATATTCATCTCAGGAGAAATCCATCAACACAAAGTCTCAGTTCTGAACATCTATGCCCCTAATACAAAGTCACAAACATTCATAAAAGAAACACTACTAAAACTCAAAGCTCATATAAAACCTCACACACTTATAGTGGGAGACTTCAATACACCACTCTCAACACTAGACAGGACCACAAATCAGAAACTCAATAAAGAAACAAAAGAAGTAACAGAAGTTATGCCTCAACTGGGGTTAACAGACATCAATAGAACATTCCGTCCAAAGACAAAAGAATATACCTTCTTCTCTGCTCCACATGGAAACTTCTCTAAAATCGACCACATACTAGGTGACATAACAAACCTCAACAGATACAAGAGAATAGGAATAGTCCCCTGTATCTTATCGGACCACCATGCTTTAAAATTGGAATTCAACAATAACACAAATAGCAGAAAACCTGCAAACTCATGGAAACTGACCAATGTGCAATTGCACCACTCCTGGGTCAAACAAGAAAAAAAGAAAGAAATTAAAGAATTTCTAATATTCAACAAGAATGAGGATACAACATACCCGAACTTATGGGACACCTTGAAAGCAGTGCTACGAGGGAAGTTCATTGCACTAAGTGTCCATATGAAGAAAACAGATGATAGTCACAGAAGAGAATTAACAGCCCAACTGAAAACCTTAGAACAGAGAGAAGCAAACTCACCCCGCAGGAGCAGACGCCAGGAAATTATCAACTTGAGGGCTGAAATCAACAAAATAGAAACCAGGACAACAATACAAAAAATCAATGCAACAAAGAGTTGGTTTTTTGAGAAAATCAACAAGATAGACAAACCTTTATCCAAACTAACGAAAAAGCAGAGACAGAACATGCAAATTAACAAAATCAGAAATGAAATGGGGAACATAACAACAGACACAGAGGAAATCCAGTCAATTTTCAGGTCATACTTTGAAAACCTGTATTCCACAAAAATTGAAAATTCAAAGGAAATGGATAAGTTTCTGGATAAATATCACTTACCAAAATTAAATCAAGAACAGACAAACAACTTAAATAGACCTATAAATCGCAATGAAATAGAAGCACTCATCAAAAGCCTTTCAACCAGAAAAAGTCCAGGGCCAGATGGATTCAGCATAGAATTCTACCAGACATTCAAGGAAGAACTAATACCACTACTCCTCAAACTGTTCCACAAGATAGAAACAGAAGGTTCATTGCCAAACTCTTTTTATGAGGCTACAATAACTTTGGTACCCAAACCTCACAAAGACACAACCAAGAAAGAAAACTACAGACCAATACCCCTGATGAACATCGATGCAAAAATACTCAATAAAATACTGGTAAACCGAATTCAAGAATACATCAGAGAAATCATCCACCAAGTAGGCTTCATACCTGGAATGCAGGGATGGTTTTATATACGAAAATCTATCAATGTGATCCACCATATAAACAAACAGAAAAAGAAAAACCATATTATTTCTCCCTAGATGCGGAAAATGCCTTCGACAAAATTCAACACCCTTTCATGATAAAGGTCTTGGAGAGGTGAGGGATAACAGGAACATACCTAAACATAATAAGGGCAATATACAGCAAATCAACTGCCAACATCAAACTGAATGGAGGGAATCTTAAGCCAGTTCCTCTAAAATCAGGAACAAGACAAGGCTGTCCTCTCTCTCCATATCTCTTCAATATCGTACTAGAAGTTGTAGCTAAGCTAATGCTATAAGACAACAAACGGAGATAAAGGGGATCCAAATTGGAAAGGAAGAAGTCAAACTGTCTCTATTTGCAGATGATATGATAGTTTACATAAGCGACCCAATAAACTCTACCAGGGAACTCCTACAGCTGATAAACACCTTCAGCAAACTAGCAGGATACAAGATAAACTCAAAAAAATCAGTAGCCCTACTTTTTTCAGACAAGAGGCAGAGAAAGAAATCAGAGAAACATCACCCTTTACAATAGCCACAAGCAGCATAAAGTATCTTGGTGTAACGCTTACCAAACAAGTAAAAGACCTATATAATAAGAACTTTTTGACTCTAAAGAAAGAAATTAAAGAAGATTGTAGGGCCCTGCATGAACCCCCAAGGCACCTTGAGCTAGCCTGAAGCTGTTGGCAGGAACTCCTTGCCCCAAGGCTGTTGTTGGTACTCTTCTCATTTTTGATACCACACCTCCTGACAACACATCTTGTGATACACACCTCGTGACAACACAAGGAGGAGCTAAGCCAAAAAATCCTGTAATTTTCCACTGTGCTATAAGTCGGTATTTAAGCCCGTTCTTGCCTCTCAATAAACGGCATTCGGCATTTAGTGGCCCTAATTGAAAAGGCAGGGCACCTGGATTAAAACAAGACAGCTAAAAAATTCATTACAATAAAGTAAAAAAAAAAATGACATAGATAAATAGGACTTTTAAAAAAGTTCAAGATTTAAAACAAGGTAAAAATGTTAAAAAAAAAAAAAAAACACAGATGTTTCCACTGATTAAGACAGTAGATCCTCAGGATAACAGGGTTAGGGAGCACAGCCCATTAAATTTTAAGGATATAAATAAGACAGCTTAAAGAGGCTGTCACTGCTTATGGGCCCATGCTCCTTTTACTCAATTTTTGAGTCTTTCACAGCGTTAAATTGTACCCCTAGTGATTGTATACAGCTCTGTAGAGCCAGGCTGAGTGGGGGTGACTATTTACTCTGGAGAGGCGAATTTCAAAAATTTTACAAAGAAACGCACAAAATAATACTATTGCCGGATTTCCTGCTAGGAATTTAAATATGCTCATGAGTACAAGTAAAGCTCAATAAACTACCCTTACAACTCAAATTCTTTTTGACCCAGAGGTCTATGCACAAATTACTGCTGCTGCTACTAGAGCTTGGGAAGCCTTGCCTAGTAAGGATGCAGGAGATCAACTATCTAAGGTATTGCAGGGACCGTCTGAGCCCTATTCTGAATTTTCAGACCGCCTCATACAGCTGGCAGGCCACATTTTTAATGATGTTAAAAATGCCATGCCCAAAGTAAAACAATTGGCATTCAAAAATACAAATAAGTATTGTAAATGGGGACTTATGTCCCCATAACTCCAAAAGTCTTAATGACTATATACGCATGTGTCGGGATATAGATGGTCATCACATTATGGGCCAGGTTATAGCTTCAGTTGTAAAAAGAGGGGAGAACAATAGAGGAGCCAGACCAAAGACTTGCTTTTGGTGTGGACAGCCAGAACATTTCAAAAGGAACTGCTGTGGCTCCAGAAGGTAGTAGTCAGTTTCTTAAATGGTCAGATGATGAAGGACATATAGGAATTTTTCAGCCTTTTGTGTTAAGTCATATACCTGGTAATCTTTGGGGGAGAGATGTGCTTCAGGCCATGGGAGCAGTCCTTACTACTGAGCCTGTTAAAAATATGCTGGCTAACCAAGGTTATGTACAAAAAAAAGGACTGGGTAAATTCCTACAAGGTGACCCTCAGTCTGTTGCATCCAAAAATTTAATTATTAAAAAAGCCGGAGATCGCTCTGGGCTGAGAAATTTTCCCTAGGGGCTATTACTATGCAGCCTGTTCCCATTCCTATTATCTAAAAAAACTGATAGCACAATATGGGTAGAACAATGGCCCTTATCTATTGAGAAGTTACAGGCTACACATCAACTTGTAAAGGAACAATTAGAGGCAGGCCATATTGTTCCTTCCACTTCCCCATGAAATACCCCAATCTTTGTTATAAAAAAAAAATATAAAAAATAAAAACTCCTACAAGATCTCTGAGCTGTTAATGATTGTATGCAAATTATGGGAGCAACACAACCTGGCTTGCCTTCCCCTGTGGGTATTCCTCAAGGCTATCATTTATTAGTTATAGACCTAAAAGATTACTTTTTTAGCATTCCTTTACATCCTCAGAATAATGTATGATTTGCATTTAGCATTCCTTCTATTAACTTTAAAGAGCCCTATAAGAGATATCAATGGATGGTGTTACCTCAAGGAATGGCCAATAGTCCCACTATTTGTCAAATTGTGTACCATTGGCCATTGCCCCCGTTAGAGAGAAATTTCAATCCCTATATATTATACATTATATGGATGATATTCTTTTAGCCGTCCCGGATTCTAAGGAAGTGATTGAGGCTTTTGGGGAATTGCAACATTATCTTCAACTAGGTGGCTTAAGATTAGCCCCAGAAAAGGTGCAACAAGAATTTCCCTATCAATACCTGGGTCATCAATTGTTATATTCTGGTATCCGTCCTCAAAAGATTACTTTAAGGCTGGATAATCTGACCACACTTAATGATTTTCAAAAATTATTGGGACACATAAATTGGGTTCGATCTACTTTGGCCCTAACCACTGGGCAGCTTAGACCATTATTTGATATTTTACAAGGAGATTCTGTCCCCACTTCTCCACGCACCTTAACGCCTGATGCGCGAGAATATATAAAACTTGTGCAAAAAATGTCTCCAATCTGCACATTTAAATTATATTGACTATACTCAGAAGTTGATGTTATTAGTCTTTGCTTCAGCGTATTCCCCTACTGCGGTATTTTGGCAAACTGGTGCTATATTATGGGTGCATGAATATGCATCCCCAAGAAAGACAGTTAGATCTTATCCTCAGGCAATGCTTTCTATTATTCTAAACTCATACAAAATGAGTATTCAAGTTTTTGGCAAGATGCCGGATTTAATTGTTACTCCCTATACTCAACAACAGATTCAATGGCTTCAACAGTTTGATGAAGAGTGAACACATTTCTTGTGTTCCACACCCGGCCGCTTTGATAGTCATTTTCCTTCCAGTAAGTTAGCTCATTTTTTTAAAAAATCACCCTGTGTGTTTCCCCAAGGTTATTTCCCAAAATCCTCTGAAGGGGGCCCATAATGTGTTTACAGATGGCTCTTCAAATGGTTGTGCAGTAGTTGTTTCTTTTCCCATTATCAAACGCTCTATACTTAAAGTGAAGTCTGCACAATTTGCAGAACTAGCTGCAGTACAATTAACCCTTCAGCATTTTTCTGATGAACCATTTAACTTAAACACGGATAGTAAATATGTGTACCATATATTGGCTCCCTTAGAAACTGCTGCTTATATAGCTCCAGTGTCTCGTGTACAAGAACATTTAGTAGCCGTACAAAGCCTACTATGGAGGATCTCTCATCCAATTTTTGTAGGACATCTCCGAGTGCATTCTGATTTGCCCGGCCCTTTAAATGAAGGAAATCCTATTGCTGATTTTAATACTAAAACAGATAATGCCATCATGATGATGAGAGAGTCTGGGTATGAAGCAGCCTGCAAAGCTCATACAATTTTCCACCTTAATACAGGGTCACTCAAATTCCATTTTAAAATTACTAGAGACCAAGCTATTGATATAGTTAAGAATTTTCCACTATGTGCAGACTTCTTATCATTCGATTGTTAAAAATCAACTATTACGTAATGAGTAATCACTGTATAAGGCACTGGCCCCATTCTCTGGGCAAGGCTTGTGGTACTGATCTCCTTCTTTGTCAATCCCACAGCAGCCAAATGACAGATGACACCATCATTACTTACCAAATCAAATAACATAATAATTGGATAGTCCTCCATACGTAAATTTCATAGGATGGAACCAAACTCCAGTGATTGTCAAGGAAGTTATACTTAGATAATTAAATAATGCCAAGTGATTAACACCCATGGAGGAATGGCCAGACTCCAGTCAAGAATAACAACATCTTTATCAATTTCAATAAATAATATATAATGAAATATGATTGAATAATTGTCGCGTGCAACCTTTGCCGATAAGGAAGACACGGCAACCGAAGATTTGTCCAGCAGAATCTTTATTGTAGAGCTCTTTACATGCTGATGGAGAAGGACCCCAAGCCCCAAATGCGCACGGCTTAAATAGCCCGCAGGGCGACGTATTCGTCTGTGATTGGTGCTCCGCAAAACGCCCAAATGATATAGCCTCTCTGATAGGGAGAGCTACCATATAGAAATTACCATATAGTAGCGCATGTGCAATTAACATAGCTAATGCTGTAAACAAGAACCAGGAAGCAGGAAGCCAGCGCCATCTTGTAATGGCGAATACGGCTCCCGACATCTCCCCCTTTCTTTTAAATTATATGCAGAGCCAGACACATTACCATGAGGTTTCCGATCAGCCTGCTGAATCAACAGCTTGAGCGATCAAGGAGGTTACACAGTAAACGAGACCCTTTGCATCGGAGACCCCGTGCAATGGGAACCTGAGCCCTGGGAGATGCAGAGGTCTGTCCAGAACAACATCCTGGTGCAATGGGAACCTGTGCCCTTCAGGAGTGTTTGGAGTTCTGACAGCGTCTCAACGGCTTAGCATACTTAACCATACTTGGGGGGATGATCCCTGCTCAACAGCCAGCATAGCTTGCACAATGGCCACATTTTTAGCATGTTGTTGTCTTTTGAATCTGCAAAGCAACCAAAAACAGAGGAACAGTCCCAAAAATAAGGTCATTCAAAACATTCCTACACCAACCCATTCTTTAAAGTAGGAAAAAGCGGAGGACATCCAAGAAAACAATCCATGTGTAACAGAAATATCTAAACGAGTGGAATTAATCTGAACTATGGCGAGACGAAGCTTTCTCATCAAATCATCAAATTCTACACTCCAATTAGATAGTAACAGCGAGGATAACTCCTTAGATAAATTCGCTGCTTTAGTAAAATTTTCATATTGAATGGAAGTCACACAAAGCCCAGGTAATTTAACTTCACATCCCAATTGAGCCAATTGCCATAATATTTCTAATTGTTCCTGAACCAGATCAATACGCTGATTAACAATCATCAACCCCCCTTTCAATTGACTATTCACAGAGGCTTGAACATCTATTGCTTCGCTAACCGAGGCAGATAAATTATTGAGAAAATCCATTTAATGAATGAGCTCTGCGACTCTGACAGCCAGTCCAAGGAAAAGTAGAGGAAGAATCTGGGCGCCCACCAATGCAGAAAGGCTCATATTGTGGTTGTTGATGATGGCGACCGCGTTTTGTATCCTGTGTCTCATGTTGCGGCCACCATCCAAAAAGGACAGTGGCGTTAGCAGAAGTCACCCTATTCGCCCCTTTTCCAGTAGTAACCTCCCTTCCTAGTTTGGCATAAGAAAAGTTTCCTAACTTAATACAAGGATCTTCAGATGACTGGTTCACAGTAAAACATAAGCTACCATTAGTAGTCCAAGTATAATTATTTTGGATAGGAGCCACATCCTTGGATATTGGCAAAAATGGTAGCCCCAAAGAGTCATTAGTCGTAAAAAATCGTGGAAAAACTTGTGCATCATGCATCACCGGCATCGGCCGAGGGAAGGTCGACAGGATTCCCCAGCGTATCTCTTGACTCGTCGTCTGCGAGCTCATCAGCATTCCCAGCAGTGTCAGAATCCAAAGCGGGGCCATCATGTTTCACCCAAATTGGATTTTCTTGACCCTGTGGGAAAACACAAACAGCTCCCCTGGATCTTATTAATATAGGATCCGGTCCTTTCCATTGATTATCAAGTACATCTTTCCATTTCACCAGTTCTTTTGGAGATGCATGAGTGACATGTCTGTCTGCAGCAGACTGTCCATTGGGATCCAATTTTAAAAAATTTAGAGTAAATAAAGTGAGGGAAAGAGTAGCTTTCTGACCCATATTTATGGCGGGGCAGATTCCCCCCTTTTGTTTTTGTAAGTACATTTTAATAGTGCTATGAGCACGTTCCACCATACCTTGTCCTTGTGGGTTGTAAGGTAACCCGGTCACATGGTGGATTTACATTTTAGCACAAAATTGTTGAAATATTTTAGAAGTATAAGCAGGTCCATTATCAGTCTTTAGCTGCCGTGGCTTTCCCCACGCTGCCCATGCCTCCAGGCAGTGGGTGATGACATGAGCCACTTTTTCTCCTGACAATGGTGTAGCGTGGACAATTCCGGAACAGGTGTCCACAGAGACATGAACATATTTTAACTTACCAAAGGCAGAAATATGGGTGACATCCATTTGCCAAATATGTAAGGGTTTTAATCCCCTAGGATTGACACCAAAAGTAGGTACAGATCTAAATTCTGCACAATTGACACATTTAAGTATAATGTCACGGGCATCCGCTCGTGAAATGCCAAATTTTCTTCTGAGTGTATCCGCCGGAACATGATACAGCTCATGAAAGGCAACAGCATTTTGTATGGGATTAAGGATAAAATAGAATGCCTTAGTAGCTTTATCAGCCAAATCGTTAGCTCTTGTCATGGGTCCAGGCAACAGCGTATGTGCTCTCATATGCTGTATGAAAAAAGGATGTAATCTCGTTCTGATTGATTGCTGAATATCAGCAAAAACTTGTGCGACAGCACTTTTTGAAGAAATTAGTCCCACTGTCTCCAAAATTTGTACTGCTCCAACCACATAATATGAGTCGGAGATAATATTCAGAGGTTGAGGGAAAACTCGTAAAACCTCAGCTACAATGGCACATTCAACCAATTGTGGGGATGAAAAATTAAAGCATTTTTGAAATATCTGATCATTAACAACATAACTGCCAATACCTGTCTTGGACCCATCAGTAAAAACATCAATAGCTCCTACAATCGGTTGACTTTTAGTAATTTTTGGAAAAATAATGGCATTAGTTAAGACAAATTGTAACAGGGGGTGTTTAGGATAATGATTATCGATATTTCCAGAAATCGTATATTAATTGTTGCACAAATGGCATTGCCCCCTCAGGATCCTCAAATATCCTCCCTGCTGCTTCCATCATCCTGGCCACAAAATCTGAAAAAGGTTCAGTTGTTCCCTGAATGATCTTTGTAAGATTTCCTGTCACTTGTCCCTTGTTAGGTAGACTTTTCCATGCTCGGGTGGCAGCTTTATTTATCTGTTCATAAACTTCTAACGGATAGGCAGTCTGATTCACAGCCCATTGGCCTTGACCCATGAGCATATCAAAGCTCCATTGAGGTCGCTGATTGGCTATATTTATTTTCGCTTGGGCCGCACACAATTCCTGATAAATGGACTTCCAATCTAAATAATGACCCATAGATAAGCATGCTTTAACTGTATTATTCCAATCGTCTGGAGTCATTGCATTCATGGCTAGCCTCTCAATAAGGGCTGTGGTAAAGGAGGCGCTAACTCCATATGTCTGCACTGCTTCCACTAAAGCCTTCAATTGTTTCAAATCCAATGGAGTATGTTGCCTCTGATTCTGGGCATCCTCCCATACGGGGAATGCTGCCTGTATTCTCTTTGTCTCCTTATCTGGAATCATAGAATTTCTTCCTTTTTTGGGCATCTTTTGCTGCTGTATGACATCATAGGGCGGTGCCGTTGGTTCATAGCCCGATGCATAAGGCGGGGCACGCCCATACCTTCCTGCCTCATATTTTGCAGTTTCCTCATCTAATTCTGCCTGCTCGGCAGGGTTCAGCTCTGGATCCCCCTCTGATTCTGATAGGTCAGATTCATCCTCCTCTCCGGGGGACGTCTCCCCCTCAGAGGAAGAATCTATAGTATAATGCTTAAACTCAGTGAGGAGAGGGTACAATTTTGGATCCTCACATTCACAATCCTTACATGCTCCTTCTTTTGGAGCAGGCATAAGCTTTAAACTTCTAGCTCGTCGGTTAAGTTCCTCTTCCTTTTCGGCGAGCTGTTTTTCTTTCTTTTCTAGTTCCGCTAGTTTATTGTGCACATTCTCATTCTTATCTGACTTCTTTTTGGAGAACTTCTTCTTTTGTTCTCCCTTCTTTCACTTTTCAGCTTCTGATAGACTATCCTGATGGTCTGAAAGCACTCTCTGCCCCTCCTTGACCTGTTCCTTACATCTCTCATCTTCAATACAAGACTTTAACAATTTATATAATGGCCATGCACCAGCCCTTAAGGTTCCTTGCTCCTTCTCCCGCATAAGGTCCCCTCCCAATTTATCCCAAGTTCCTTTGGAGAGGGTCCCGGAGACCACAAACCAGGGAGCAACACGGTCAACCTCCTTAAGGAAGTTCTGCAAAACTCTGTTTGGAATCTTCAGCTCTCTCTGCTTCAGCAGCGCCTGCGCTGCATCTGCAATAGGCTTGGTCGGCTGGTTCCCCATAACTCCTTTATCTACAGGAGAGGGTGTGACGGCTCAGTTATTTACCTGAAACTTAGGGCCACGTAAGCTAGGTCACAAAAAGGTGAGCGGCAAGTCTTTTCCCGTTTATGACAATTAAGACACAGACAACACAGTAAAACGAAAATGAAACGAACAACAAGAAACGGGATCACCCAGACCACGGAGATCATACCTTGCTGAAAAGTGTTGCAGCTTCTCGCTCCGCTGGCTTGAATCTTCCTTCGACGAGCAGTCGAGGGTCCTTCGAGTCGTTCCTCCGCCCAGGGTCGGCACGTCCCGGGTTTCGGCACCACTTGTCGCGCGCAACCTTTGCCGATAAGGAAGACACGGCAACCGAAGATTTGTCCAGCAGAATCTTTATTGTAGAGCTCTTTACATGCTGATGGAGAAGGACCCCAAGCCCCAAATGCGCACGGCTTAAATAGCCCGCAGGGCGACGTATTCGTCTGTGATTGGTGCTCCGCAAAACGCCCAAATGATATAGCCTCTCTGATAGGGAGAGCTACCATATAGAAATTACCATATAGTAGCGCATGTGCAATTAACATAGCTAATGCTGTAAACAAGAACCAGGAGCAGGAAGCCAGCGCCATCTTGTAATGGCGAATACGGCTCCCGACAAATAATGACATGGTGTTGCATACTTAAATCCCACATGGAGTAGTCAGACTGATCTCTTATTGGAATAATTATGTTTTAAAAAATTAAATTGATAATTAATTAGAGGGCCTTTTATAGTAACACTGACGATATGAAACCAAAGTCCTAAATTTATCGCTGATGTAAAGATCTATTTACATAGTTAATGATGAAGTAATGAGATGATAGTACATCATCAACTCCAAAAATCTGACTCCAAACGGAAGTTATGGTCCATAACATTACCTGTATTTTAAATACGTAAATTAAATGATGAATTATTACTTAATTTCCTAGTTTAACAGTTAAAGAAGTATGTGATGCATTAGATGATGTGATGGTCTGGTACAACGGTCTCCCCTAAAGAGGCTCAAAACTCCAGTGATCACTGAATAAATAATGACAGATTTCAATAATTAAATGAATAAAAATTTAACAAGTGGATGGTGTTTTATGCGTGAAGCCTAAATGATTGCTCAATACTGAAGAGACATTGAGTTCTTAATCATAGATTTGAACAAAAAATGGATGAATAAAGAGATAATTTTTCATAATTCACCCCTAGAGAGATAACACAATGATATCAACATTGATTAAATAAAGAAAGGACAACAGACAGAAAGAAAGAGAGAAAGAAAGAAAGAAAGAAAGAAAGAAAGAAAGAAAGAAAGAAAATTCATAAGATACAATTTAACACCAAAAAGGTGGATCCAGACTCAACTCTTCCTGGAGTAGAAGAAGACAGATTTGAATAATGAAATAATCAGATAGTTAGATCGTCACACTTGAGTCACACAAGGTGGCACCAAACTTCAGAGATCACAGATTATATGAAGAAAGAATTTAATAATTACATCTTTCAATATGTAAGCCATTGACCTTTTTTTGTATCATCAATTCCTGGGCAGACTTGCCAGGTATGAAAATGTATGCTGTCATCATGCATTTTTAAAATGCCATCAGTTAATCGTCAAATAACCATGCTGTCTTGCCTGATAAATTCTGTTGGCCTGTCATCATCACAAGCGCCTGAATCTCTGTTGTGGTGCAGCAGGACGTGAGAAAATGGGCCCAATCCTGACGTAGCAGTAGTAGCCACAATGTTGATAACAGCTGAAAAGATGGCTGCAGCAGGGGCATCACCAGCATAGCTGAGAGAGAAAGATGTTCTTCCGTGTTCTGAGTCTTCATCCTTTTGCCAGGTCTCAGTGATGGTGCCGATCTCTAGTGCAACTCCTTCTTCTCAAGGTAGATCACAACCGATGTATGACAGATTTTCATAATTAAATGAATAAACATTAAACAAGTGGATGGTGTTTTATATGTGAAGCCTAAATGACTGCTCAATACTGAAGAGACATTGAGTTCTTAATCATAGATTTGAACAAAAAAATGAATGAGTAAAGAGATAGTTTCTGATAATTCACCCCTAGAGAGATAACAAAATGATATCAACATTTATTTAAATAAAGAAAGGGAGTAAGAAAGAAATAAGGAAAGAATTCACTATATACAATTTAACACCAACAAGGTAGATCCAGACGCCACTCTTCCTGGAGTAGAAAAAGACAGATTTGAATAATGAAATAATCAGATAGTTAGATAACAATGTTGATAACAGCTGACAAGATGGCTGCAGCAGGGGCATCACCAGCATAGCTGAAAGAGAAAGATGTTCTTCTGTGTTCTGAGTCGTCATCCTTTTCCCTGGTCTCGGTAATGGTGCCGACCTCCTAGTGCCACTACTTCTTCTCATGGTAGATCACAACCGATGTAAAGATGTGGAGGAAGAATAGGTAGTCAAAACCCAGACCACAGTGCTGGCATTGGTGAAGTCCTTGTACATCTCCGAGGGCACCATGCAACCTTCAGGACTCAATCATCCAGCATCCCTCGTACTCTGGGAGATGCATAGATTATTCCTAAAATTCTCTGCCCATGTCTACAACTTTCCTAAACTTGTCCCTGACAGATTTTGGCACCCTAACCGTAATCGGTGATGGCACTGTCTGTCGTTTACATAATTTAAACAATTATATGTCAGTAATCGCTAACTGTCACAATAAATAGTAGCATTTTATTGGCAGGGAAGCATTGGCCAGACTCCAGTCATGAAGGACGTCATCATCATCGAGTCAATAAATCATAAAATGTGAAGATATTGCAAATTGTCTCCACAAGAGGGAGCTTTACAGGTCTCTTCATGGAATGGAGGATTGTTGTTTATGTAACTATGCAAATATTTACATTATCTTGGGGATTAACACAGATTGTCAGTTTAAATTATTAATTATGTAATTAGATGATCTGTGGCACCAGAATCCTGGTGTCATGGACGATATAATCATTGTTTTATGAAATAATGAGTTCATGTAACATTATCCATTTCCCTAAGGTGGCTCCAAACCAGGCTCATGAACGATGCTGTCATGATTAATTTAAATATTTTAATATTTTAACTACATAATTGATTTTAAGATGGTCTATAATAATTGCCTCCCACACCGCATCACCACAATCCACTGATCATGGATTAACTAATGTCCTATTTTAATAATCAAATAACAATATAATCAGAGGATGAAATGGTCTCCCATACTCCACACAATTGACTCTCTGTTGACTCCTACATGACAGTGGGAAACTCCCAGGTTCATCCCTTATTTAATCGCAGAGCAGAGTAGTAACATGTTTTAATGCTGAACTGTCATTGTGGATGCAGGGTTTTTAGAAGATATCACATACTTAATGTTGGGCGGCTGCCTCAAAAGAGATGGACTGCAATCCAATAATCATTAAGTCTACTCTAACAAATGGATTATCACCTTCCTGAAGGAAGTCAACAATGGCAAACTCACCTTTTGATGAATAATTGTGAGTCTTATTTGTCTTTTGTTCCATAGTGTGACTTCTTAGGAGAGAGAGTATTCATAAATGGAAGACTTTGAACTGTTTCTCCACAGACTACGTTCTCTGATGCTCAGGTATTCTTGAATTTGGTAACCAGTAAAAGTTGTAGGCATACTTCCATAGGTGTGGCTATGACTTGTTTAGGCGAATCAAATGCTGTCATTAAAAGTTTTAGGAGATAGTCATCTTGAGAGACTGTAATGTCCCATGATAACACTTTCTCTAAACTGCTCTCTGGTGCTGGACCCATGATACCAGGATACAGAATGCAAGCAGTGTTGCCAGGCAACATTTATGAACCAACATTCTGTCACATTCTATCCCCCCCACACACATGCTAAAAGGAGTATACCCACCGATGAACTAACCTTACAGCCACACTTAGTTTCTCACAACAACAAAGCAGGGCTCTTTCTTTTGAGTTCTACATATTTACGAGTCTCTCAAGCTACAACTTGCCTATAGTGACATAAGCTTGAAAACGACAGAGTTCTTTAGATGTGATTCCCTGATCAGGAGATTATTCTGTTATTGCATTTTTAAAATCGGTGGTCACTGTGTACTTCATGGGTGTGTTCTGTTGCAACCTCTCAGAACCTGATGATGTGAAACCATACAGTTTTTTTTAATCATTCCATTGTTAAAAATGTACTATTACATAATCATCCCATGGAGGAATGGCCCGACTCCAGTCAAGAGGAATAACATCTTCATCGATTTCAATAATTAATATATAATGAAAAATGATTGAAAAATGACATGGTGGTGCATACTTAAATCCCACATGAGGTAGTCAGACTGATCTCTTCCTGGAATAATGATGATTTTAAAAAAATAAATTGAAAATTATTGAGTGGGCTTTTTATATTAACACTGATGAGATGGCACCAAAGTCCTAAACCTATCGCTGATGTAAAGATCTATTTACATAGCTAAATGATGAAGTAATGAGAAGATATTACATCATCAACTTCCAAAATCTGACTCCAAATGGGAGTTATGGTCCATAACATTACCTGTATTTTTAATACGTAAATTAAATGATGAATTATTACTTAATTTCCTAGTTTAAAGTTAAAGAAGTAAGTGTAGTATTAGATGACGTGATGGTCTGCTACAACGGTCTCCCCAAAGGAGGCTCCAAACTCCAGTGATCACTGAATACATAATGACCGATTGTCATAATTAAATGAATAAGCACTAAACAAGTGGATGGTGTTTTATGCATGAAGCCTAAATGATTGCTCAATACTGAAGAAACATTGAGTTCTTAATCATAGATTTGAACAAAAAATGAATGAATAAAGAGAAAGTTTCTCATAATTCACTCCTAGATAGATAACAAAATGATATCAACATTGATTTAAATAAAGAAAGGAATTAAGAAAAAATGAAATAAAGAAAGAAAGTAAGAAAGAATTCCCAAGATACTATTTAACACCAACAAGGTGGATACAGACTCCACTCTCCCTGGTGTAGAAAAAGACAGATTTGAATAATGAAATAATCAGATAATTAGGTGGTCTGTCACACTTGAGTCACACAAGGTGGCGCCAAACTTCTGGGATCACAGAGTATATAATGAAAGAATTTAATAATTACGTCTTTAAATATGTAAGCCGTTGACATTTTTTGGTATCATCAATTCCTGAGCTGACTTGCCAGGTATGAAACTGTATTCTGTCATCACGCATTTTTAACATGCCATCAGTTAATCGTCAGATAATCATACTGTCTTGCCTGATGAATTCTGTTGGCCTGATATCATCACAAGCGCCTGAATGTCTGTTGTGGTGCAGCAGGACGTGAGATAGTGGGCTCAACCCTGGCGTAGCAGTAGTAGCCACAATGTTGATAACAGCTAAAAAGATGGCTGCAGCAGGGGCATCAATAGCATAGCTGAGAGAGAGATGTTACTCCGTGTTCTGAGTCGTCATCCTTTTGCCAGGTTTCGGTGATGGTGCCCACCTCCTAGTGCCACTCCTTCTTCTCATGGTAGATCACAACCGATGTGAAGATGTGGAGGAAGAACAGGTAGTCAACAGCCAAACCACCGTGCCAGCCTTGGTGAAGTCCTTGTACTTCTCAGAGGGCACCGTGCAACCTTCAGGACTCAATCACCCAGCATCCCTCGTACTCTGGAAGATGCATAGATCATTCAAAAAATGCTCTGCCCATGTCTACAACTTTACTAAACTTGTCCCTGACAGATTTTGGCACCCTAACCGTAATCAGTGATGGCACTGTCTGTCGTTTACATAATTTAAAGAATTAAATAAGTCACTAATAACTAACTGTCACAATAAATAGGGGATGTAGCATTCTACTGGCAGGGAAGCATGGCCAGACTCCAATCATGAAGGATGTCATCATCATCAATTGAAAAAATGAATCATACAATGTGAAGATATTGCACACATTATCTCCACAAGAGGGAGCTTTACAGGTCTTTTCATGGAATGGAGGATTGTTGTTTACATAACTATACAAATATTTACATTATCTTGGGGATTAACAGAGATTGTCAATTTAAAATCACTAATTATGTAATTAGATGATCTGTGGCACCAGATTCCAGGTGTCATGGATGATATAATCATTGTTTTATATAATTAAATAATCAAATAATGAGTTCATGTAACATCATCCACTTCCTTAAAGTGGCTCCAAACCAGGCTCATGAACGATGCTGTCTTGATAAATTTAAATATATTATCTACATAATTGATATTAGGATGGTCTAGAATAATTGCCTTCCACAACGCATCACCACAATCCACTGATCATGGATTATCTAATATCCTATTTTAATAATCAAATAACAACATAATCAGAGAATGAAATGGTCTGACTTACTCCACACTATTGATTCTCATGTGACTCCCAAATGATTGTGGGAAACTCCCAGGTTCATCCCTTATTTTATCGCAGAGCAGAGTAGTAACATGTTTAAATGCTGGACTGTCATTGTGTATGCAGCGTGTTTGAAGATATCACATATTTAATGTTGGGCGGCTGCCACAAAAGAGATGGACTGAAATCCAATAAACACAAAGTCTACTCTAAAAAATGGATTATCACCTTCCTGAAGGAAGTCATCAATGGCAAACTCACCTTTTGATGAATAATTGTGAGTCTCATTTGTCTTTTGTTCCATAGTATGAAACTGTATGCTGTCGTCACGCATTTTTAAAATGCCATCAATTAATCATCAGATAATCATACTGACTTGCCTGATTAATTCTGTTGGCCTGACATCATCACAAGCACCTGAATCTCTGTTGTGGTGCGGCAGGACATGGGATAATGGGCCCAATCCTGGCATAGCAGTAGTAGCCACAATGTTGATAACAGCTGAAAAGATGGCTGCACAGGGGCATCCCCAGCATAGCTGAGAGAGAGATGTTCTTCCATGTTCTAAGTTGTCACCCTTCTGTCAGGTCAGGGCAATGGTGCCGACCTGCTAGTGCCACTCCTTTTTCTCATGGTAGATCACAACCGATGTGAAGATGTGGAGGAAGAGCAGGTATTCAACAGCCAAACCACCGTGCCGGCCTTGGTGAAGTCCTTGTACTTCTCAGAGGGCACCCTGCAACCTTCTGGCCTCAATCACCCAGCATCCCTTGTACTCTGGGAAATGCATAGATCGTTCAGAAAATGCTCTGCCCATGTCTACATCTTTCCTAACCTTGTCCCTGACAGATATTTGCACCCTTACCTTAAACGGTGATGTCATTGTCGGTCGTTTACATAATTTAAAGAATTTAATAAGTCAGTAATACATTACTGTCACAATAAATAGGTGATATAGCATTTTACTGGTAGGGAAGCATGGTCAGAATCCAGGCATGAAGGATGTCACCGTCATCAATTGAAAAAATGAATCATAAAATGGGATGATACTGCACATTAACTCCACAAGAGGGAGCTTTACAAGTCTCATCATGGAATGGTGGATTGTTGTTTACATTACTATAGAAATATTTACATTATCTTGAGTATTAACACAGATTGTCAATTTAAATACATTAATTATGTAATTAGATGATCTGTGGCACCAGATTCCAGGTGTCATTGACGATATAATCATTGTTTTATATAATTAAATAATCAAATAATGAGTTCATGTAACATCATCCACTTCCCTGAGTTGGCTCCAAACCAGGCTCATGAACGATGCTGTCGTGATTAATTTAAATATTTGAACTACACAATTGACATTAAGATGTTCTATAATAATTGCCTCCCACAACACGTCACCACAATCCATTGATCATGGATTATCTAATGTCCTATTGTAATAATCAAATAACAACATAATCAGAGGATGAAATGGTCTGCCATACTCCACACAATTGACTTTCTGTTGACTCTCACATGATTGTGGGAAACTCCCAGGTTCATCAGTTATTTAATCGCAGAGCACAGTAGGAACATGTTTAAATGCTGAACTCTCATTGTGTATGCAGGGTTTTTAGAAGATATCACATATTTAATATTGGACGGCTGCCTCAAAAGAGATGGACTGAAATCCAACAATCTCTAAGTCTACTCTAACAAATGGATTATCACCTTCCTGAAGGAAGTCAACAGTGGCAAACTCAGCTTTTGATGAATAATTGTGAGTCTTATTATCTTTTTTTCCATAGTTTCACTTCTTAGGAGAGAGAGTATTCACAAACAGAAGACTTTGTACTGTTTCTCCACAGACTATGTTCTCTGATGATTAGGTAATCTTGAATTTGGTAACAAGTAAAAGCTGTAGGCACATTTCCAGAGGTGTGGCTATGACTTGTTTAGGCGCATCAAATTCTGTAATTGAAAGTTTCAGGAGATAGTTATCTTGGGAGACTGTAATGTCCCATGATAACACTTACTCTAAGGTGCTATTTGGTCCTTGGCCCATGTTACCAGGATACAGAATGCAAGCAGTGTTGCCAGGCAACATTTATGAATCAACATTCTGTCACATTCTAGTGCCCCTCCCACCTGCTAAAAGGAGCTTACCCACCGATGAACTAACCCTACAGCCTCACTGAGTTTCTCCCAAAACAAAGCAGGGCCCTTTCTTGTGAGTTTTACATATTTACCAGTCTCTCAAGCTACAACTTGCCTATAGTGACATAAGCTTGAAAACGACAGAGTTCTTTAGATGAGATTCCCTGATCAGGAGATTATTCTGTTATTGCATTTTTAAAATCGGTGTTCACTGTGTCCTTCATGGGTGTGTTCTGTTGCAACCTCTCAGAACCTGATGATGCAAAACCGTACATTTTTTTTTTAAATCGTGTAATCATTGGATTGTTATAAATCTACTATTACGTAATCAGTAATCACTGTATAAGGCAGTGTCCCCCATTCTCTGGGCACAGCTTCTGGTACCGACCTCCTGCAGCAAATGACGGATGACACCATCATTACTTAAGCAAACAAATAAGTTAATAAATTGATAATCCTGCTTACTTAACGTTCTTAAGATAGAACCACAGTCCAGTGATTGTCAAGGAAGTAGTACTTAGATAATTAAATAATGCTACACGATTAACTCCGTGGAAGAATGGCCAGACCCCAGTCAAGAATAACAACTTTTTCATCGATTTAAATAATTAATGTACAATGAATAATGATTGAATACTGACATGGTGGGGCATACGTAAATCTCACATGTAGTAGTCAGACTGATCTCTTCCTGGAATAATGATATGTTTAAAAAATTAAATTGATAATTACTTAGTATGCATTTTATGTTAACACTAACGAAGTGGCACAAAGTCCTAAACCTATCGCTGATGTAATGATCTATTTATATAGGTAAATGATGAAGTAATGAGATGATGTTACATCAACTCCCAAAATCTGACTCCAAAAGGGACTTATGGACCATAACATCACCTGTATTTTAAATTCATTAATTAAATGATGAATTATCATTCAATATCCTAGTTTAACAGCTAAGGAAGTGTAAGGAGGCCCAAACTCCAGGGGTCACTGAATACTTAAAGACAGATGTTCATAATTAAATGAATAATCATTAAACAAGTGGGTGGTGTTTTATCTGTGAAGCCTAAATGATTGTTCCATACTGAAGGGTCATTGAGTTCTTAATCATAGAGATGAACAAAAAGATGAATGAATAAAGAGATAATTTCTCATAATTCACCCCTAGAGAGATTACAAATTGATATCAACATTGATTTAAAGAAAGAAAATGAGAAAGAAAGGAAGGAAGGAACGAAGGAAGGAAGGAAGGGAGGAAGAAAGAACCAAATCAGAAGAGTCAATTTAACACCAAAATGGTGGATCCAGACTCCACTCTACCTGGAGTAGAAAAAGCAGATTTCAATAATGAAATAATCAGATAGTTAGATCGTCTGTCACACTTTAGTCAGCTCTCCACGGAAGATCAAATTGTTAGTTGGGAGCAGTCTTGTAGTTCTCTAGACCATTCTTTGTGTTCAATTTTATATTCAAACCAATATTGGCTCCTTCTTTTATGTTCTCTCTCTCTCTCTAACTCTCTCTTTCCTCTTTGAGCTTCCGTGGAAAGGCTATTATAATTGCCCTTCCCGGAGAGTGAGATCAACAACTAACTTCTCCCTGGAGCCCTCAACTACTGCCTGTTGAAAACAGGATCAAACACCCATACATAAACACTGAGTCAAACTAGAACCCAGACGCAGATGGAGAGAACAAGATCATGCGGCAGAAACACATACAGACAGCTTACCTGAATAAGGATGAGCTAAAGGCCACTAGACTGATAGCTGTGATGCCAGCATGGGACTGACTCAGCCCCCCCTGATTATGGGTCTCAGCCAGAAGGACTGAGCAGTCTAAGAGACCTCAGACAGTGAAGCCAGGATGTATCCCTGGTGCACAAAAGAACTTTGCGGACATATCCCCCATGGAGGGAAAACTGCCTTAATCTAGAGACATGAGAGCAGCCCTAGTCCCTACTTCACAGGACCTGTCAGATCTACATGACTCCAGCTGGATGGCATTCCCCTACATATGGAATTGGGGTGGGTGGATGGGAGGGGAGGGTGTTTAGAGTGCATGTGAGAGGGCAGAGAGTGTAAAAAGGGAGGGAAGAATGGAGAGAGGGAGGGAGGGAGGGAGAGGGAACTGGGATCGACATGTAAAATAATATATTAAACTAAAAAAAAAATGCTTTGACTCCAAAATTTAATTTGAAGGACAAGTTACTGGGGAAAAGGATTTCTATTTTTGTTTCCACAGAAAATGAAAAGATATGGATTCTTTCCAGACTAATGTTGTTTGATCATGCCAGACCGCCTGAAACAGAGTACAAGCTGATCCTACATTCAAAACAGCTGGACAAAACAACCCTACAGACTACAGCTAGGATATCTGAATCTTCTTCGAATCCCGCAAGACAGCGCCCCTTACCAGCAGGAAGTAGTTTGGAAAGAACAATGCCCAAATTCCCAAATATTGTGTATAAATGTTTGTTTTCATTTAATTGGAGTGTTATATAAAATTAAATAAAATTAAAAAAAAAGAAAAAGAAAATGAAATGCTGTGGATTACCTCCAGACTAATATGGTTTGATCAAGGTTTTCAATTTGATTCCGAGTGCCTTCTGTATACTTTTGTGCCAGTACAAACTGTTTTCAGGACTATAGCTCTGTAATAGAGCTTGACATTTGGGATTGTGATGCCTCCTTAAGTTTGTTTATTGCACAGGGTTGTTTTGGCTGTCTTGTGTCTTTTGTATTTCTAAATAATGTTGAGCATGAGCAGCATTGGAGGGAGCAGCTTTGCCATCAGATGGACAGGTGACATTGGGTGCAGGGTCAGGGGAGGCCCCATTCCCCACCAGCACTCTGGTTTGCATATTCAAATGCTGCCTGGAGACTCAGAAGACATCAAGTAAGTACAGAAACTGCCTGGGTTAATTTGAATAGCCACACCTCCAAATGAGATAACCTGCATATATTTGCATGTCAAAAATCCCAAACATATGGGATAACTTGCATGCATTTGCATAGCAAAAGAATGTAAAGCACTATAAATTTGCATGTTAAAATGCATTCACACAACTCGGGTTTGCTCATTTGCATATTCGAATTCGAACCCCAATCAGTCTCACAGATTTGCATGCACCGTGCTCATTTGCATAATCTCAATTACTGGTGCCTCATTTGCATAACACTTCAGTCTCATTTACATATTTAAATGGACCACAGGGTTTTAAGTTGATCCAGACTGCTCAGCATCAGGCTCCACCCATTAGCTGCTCGCCTGCCCCCTGCAGGTTCAAGGTCACAGTCAATGACCCTCTCTGGGCCTCACACTCAACTACACCAATGCCAGCCCCTTCTTCCCATCCTCCAGCCAGGTCAAGGCAGCTCCCAGGTTAGGAGATGCAAGAGCTAGAAGCACAGATTCAGGAAGGGCAGGCCCCCGAGGGTGTGGCCAGGGTCTGGGTGTGGCCTGTGGGTCGGATAGGTCTTGGTTGGGGCGGTGTAGTCACAGGATATGGTGACCAGGAGCAGGGAGTGCCATTCAGCCCACCCCTCACCATCTTCATCCCAGGTGGGTGTGGCAGGAGTCTCCTACCACAGTCTGAGGTCAATAAGTAGCAATGCTAGGGCCCACAGGCCAGCGGCCCTGGTGGCCCTGTCAGTGCAGATCATGACAGTAAAACCCCTGGGGATGCAGGGTGTGGCCCCTGTGAACTCACAGACCTTGGCCAGGTCTCCCCCCTCCTGATCCTTCTGCTGTCAATCACTGCAGGCCCCGCCTCCTGCCAGGAAGAATGCAGGTAAACTGGGCGGGGGCCATGTCTGCCATCTTCATAGCTGGAGAAGGGGGGAGCCCAAACCAATGGCAGGACTTCCTGGCAAGGGAAACCCGGCAGCGGAGATTCACGCCAATCATTGTGTATGGGGCAGGACTTCCGCTCGCAGATTGCAGCCAAGGCAGACCTGAGCCAAGGCCAACAGGAACTTTTGTAACTACTGTGGACAGGACTGCATTACCCAGCAACCTATGCGTCCGCTCTCTGCTTTCCTGCCCAGAGACTTCCGGGTTTGTACGTTCATGCCAGGGACTGCATAGGAAATGCAACTAGCATCCTGTGGGGTCGATTCCTGCCTATATGCCCAGGGACTTCCGGTTTTCATGTGTTGCGGAAAGGGACTGCATTTCCCAAGGTGCTCAGCAGTGGCTTCCTGATTTTTCAGCATGAAACTTCCGGTTTTAGTTCGTGGAGGCTGCCCAGAGTCTTCTGGGTTTGGACGTTCAGGCCAGGGATTGCATTTCCCAGCATCCTCTGTGGCCGCTTCCTGCTTCTCTGCCCAGGGACTTGTTTTCATCTTTGGCGTCCCGGGACTGCATTTCCCAGGATGCTTTGAGGCTGCTTCCCGCTTTTCTACCGACAGACTTCCGGTTGCCATTGTTGAGGGTCTGGGATTGCAGTTCCCAGCATGCTGTGTGGCCGCTTCTTTCTTTTTGACCTTGCACTTCCAGTTCTGGACTTCAAGGCCCCTGAACTACAGCTACCATCATGATCCAGGCTTGTTTGGATCTTTTCAGTTCCTAAACTTCTTCTGTGCTCCGAGGATCCAGGAATCCATTTCCCAGCATCCTGTGTAGGCACTTCCTGCTTTTCTGCAAGGAACTTCCGGTTTTGCTCTCTGAGTGGCCAGGACTACATTTCCCTGCGTCCCCCAAGTCCACTTCCTGCTTTTGTGCCCCAGAAATTCCGGTGTTAAAAACCGCTTATTATTATTTTTAAAGTTTCTCGCTTTCTGTTTGTTCTGGGTTTTTCTGAGCCAGGGTTTCCTGTGTGACCCATGCTGCCCCAATGCCAATGCGGGGCTCCCGGTGTGAGATTCCCGGGGGAGGCGGTGACTGACAGAGTTGTGTTTATTATTATTTTTATTATTATTATTACTACTAATCCTGTTATCATCATCATTGTTATTAACATTTATCATTATTGTTGTTATTTATATTACCGTTAATAATTATTTATCAGTCTTGTTATTCTTGCTATTATTATTACTATTATTAATAGTGAAAGACCAAAAAGTGAAGTTATTTGAAAGACGGTCTGACCTGGAAAGCTAACCAATATCTGTTTCTTGGAATTTGCTAGCTTCCTCTCACCAGGCCCTGAGATGACAAGAATTCACACTGCCCCTCCTTTCTGCCCCTCCTTTCCTGTGAGTCAACAGGTGGTGAATAGGGTCCTTAGGAAACAAAGAGATAGCTGCAGCTGGTTTGCCCAGACAAAATTAATTAGCACACCCTGAGGCCCTAAGGTCGGCTAACTCTAATAGCGAGACCATCCTACATCCAAGGGTCACATACTCAGTGAACAGAGGGTCCCACCCCCTCCCTAAGCTAGTGGGTTTGCCTTTAAAAACACCTGGGCCCAGGGGAGGGGGCTTCTCCTTAGCCAGCATGCTGGAGGAGCCCGTTTGCACAAATGTTTCCTATTCAGTGAAGTCTCTTGCGTTTTGCAGCAACTGGACTGGATATTGAGTTCTTGGGGTATCGACTGAACCTGGAAGACTCCTCATTCTGAGGGTTATTATTATTACCATTTTAATTATCGTTATTGTTATTTTTAGTATTCTATCATTGCTGCTGCTGTTGTTATTATTATTTTTTATTATCATTATCAGTGTCACTATTATTTTGTTATTATTATCATCATCGTTATTATTAGTACTGTCATTATTAATTTATTATTGTTGTTCCTTTGCTGTAGCTAATACCTATAAAACACATAAATGAGACTTAGCGCCCACGTTGAGTTTATTGAGAGAGGGGAGAGAAAGGGGGTACTTCCCTGATTGCATATCCAATACCACATGTTCAGTGCTCAACCATATATACAAAACCAGAAGAATTGTACTCAATTGGTTTTATTGGCATGTTTTTGCATACAAATTCATTCATACATGCTTAACAAGAAAGGAATTTCAAGTGAAGAATATGCGAAGGAATGGAGAAAAGACATGAAGGGGTAAATTGGTGAAATACAGTTTAAATAAAAGGCATGAGAATAAATTTTAAATAATGAAGCTGACTAGAAATATAGCTTAGCAGTCAACAGCACTGGTTGTTGTTACAGAAGACACATGTTCCATTATCAGAAACCATGACAGCCAGCCATATTCTGTAACTTGAGTTAAAGGGATATCGTACCCTGTCCTACCCTTTGCAGGTACTTTGCTTAGGTGGCTTCAGACAAACATCCTGTTATGAGTGGTTTTCCTGTTCTCACTGCTGCACCAGCCCCCAGGTAACACACAGAGGCATTGTATTAGATGTAAAGTTGTTAGCCTGTTACTACCATTTCTTATTGGTTAGCTGTGTCTTAATATTAAACCATTTCTATTAATCTAAGTATTTCCATATGGCCTTATCTTAGCAGAGTGAGGGGCCAGCACTCTGCTTTCTTTGTTTCTTACATCTTGAATCTCCTCCCTACTTCTCCCTCTGTCCTCCTTGTCTCCAATCTCACCTACCTTGCTTTGGTATTAGCCAACAGTGCTTTATTCATTAACCAATTACAGAACCATATTTACAGAATGACATCTTCCACCCCTTCTTTGCAGGTACCGTGCACAAATGCATAGGAGCAGACAGTCATATACATTACATAAACTAAAGCTTAAAAAGGGAGTTATCTACAGTGATTTCACAGCCCTGTCCTAGACATCAGGAAGACCTAGTTTAGATGAACTCCTGGTCCTGCACAGAAGCAAATATGGCTTTCTGTGAGGCATAATGCTCAGAGATAAAAATCAGCCATAATCTGAAGTTAAAATAACTCAAAAGGAATTTTGGTCTAAGGACATGGTATAGACATGTGACTTGTCCTTAATGTTTTCTGTATTTGTGTCTTTCATCCTTTGTATGTGTGCAATTCACAGGCTCTGATACATCTTTAGAATGTATTGAGACACCTCTATACTGTAGGTCACAATTTAAGGTCGAAAAGATAGATTTTTTGTTCTCTGTAAGTCTTCAACCGTCTTAGTGGCTGCACTTAAATATTTCTGTCCCTTTTTAAATTGTTAGAAGTATATCCTTTGGACTGAACCTAATAAAGGATTAAGGATCATATCGTACATGGGATGGAAAATCGATTCTAGACTGTCTTATTTTGTGATTTTTGCAATTCAGACTTTTGGGAGGGATCCCCATCCTGCTTCCAAATAAATAACACACTGGAGCTTATTCTTACTTGTGAATACGTGTACTTGCTTACCTTGTCTTTTTTTTTTTGCTGAATTTTGTAACTTTAAGTTACCCCATCCACCTTTGGCCTCTGTGATTTTTTTCATTCCTTACTTCTGTGTATCTTATTTTTATTTACTCTTGCTCTGTCTTAAGATACCTATATGTGCTTTCCTTGCCCCTTCATCTCTTCTGCTGGATTTCTCATATTCATTGTGTGCTGCTCTTCTCATATTTATTTATTCTATCTGCCTTGCAGCCCTGCCTATCCTTTCTTCTGTCTTGTTCTTGGTCAGTCAGCACTTCATTAGACCAACAGGATGCTCTAGACATTCAAATAACCACAGCTTCCTAGAGCTAAATAGACTCAACATCACCTTTCCCACTATCATTTAAAATATGTTCATAGGCATAAAGAGATTAACATATATTAAAATAAAATTGCACAACATCACCTCTTTGAGATTAGCCAGAGTTTGATGCTCAGAGTTCTTAAAGATATTTGGGTTTGTTACTCATTTAAATATGTGGAGTGAATTCTGCCTTGGAAGACATATTAAAGCTGTATCTCCATAATTATAGAAAATGTTTCTGAGACAGCACTCTTTTGACAGCTCAGGTGACTTTTGTTCCCATCCTTTTATTCTCCAGATCAATGAACTTACTTCCCTCTTATTTTACAAACTAAATACTTAAATTAATGGACTGTACCATCTCTGAGTTTTCAAATTACAAATTTGAGTCCAGTAGTCTTATATCCATTGCAGTTACCAGAAAAGGAATTCTGTGTGGAACATGTCTCCAGCATTCAAATCAAAATAAAAGGAATAGTTTCTAGTGTACATTGAAGGGGGAAATGGTAGGCAATCAGCTGCTGGAGTTACCATAATGGAAAAGGCCCAGAATACAGCAGAGTTGTGATTTCATAATTTCCAAGTATTGGGATTGTGATTGTCCGTACCAAGGCCACTGTGGATTTGTTTACAATGTTTTTGAGTTGTTCTGCATTCCTCTTGTGACTTATTGTCTGATTATCCTCCTTCAACATTTGTATACTTCCTTTAATAACCAAATCCATTGGTTCACATTAGCAAGGGATTTGCTGTTGAGTGTGGCACAAATCTCCAGCCAAAATGGAATAAGTTTCTTCTTCTTCACATGAAGCACATGACTTTAAACAATGATGTCTTATAATTTCTTCTCACCATTCCCTGTCACTCATGTCTCCTTACCAGCATGCAGTCATTTTTTTCCATGTGAATGAAAACTGACAGAATTGATGTGTGCACAGTTTATGGTGGGAAGTTTAAACTACTCAGTATTCACTTTCCAATTAGGATGGACTTCCATATAGATGTTTAGAATCAGAAAACACAGATATATATGATTCATAATAGTAGCAGTTATGAGGTAGTAGTAAAAGCAATTTTCTAGTTGTGTTGTTGCCAGAACAGGAAGAACCAACTGTATTACCGTGACACAGCATTAGGATACTTAGGAACAAGTTGTTTATACTAATGAGTCCTGTGGCTCAGGCTTGCCTGACACTATTTAATTGATGAGTTGTTTGTAATTTTAATCTAGACCCTGGTGCTTTGTTGTGGGTAGACAGTTTTGCATTGCTTTCAGGCAGGACACTCATTGTTTTGTGAAATAGAAAATACCACAGGAGATGTATTTCTTCTAATCCCTCTGATTTTATGAGGGACTTACCCATGAAGAGGGACCTGTATATGAACTGAGTTCACTGACCAATACAATGGTGGTCACAGTACAAAAAGGGAGGGGGAAAGAAGGAGTTTTGTTCCCTGCTTTTATTGTAGTTGGCATTAGCACTAGGAACTGCGGAAATCATTTTTTTTTCATGATGTCATTGCTTCACAGTTAAGTGTCCTTGGTCTTACACAATCCTTGCAGTTTTATGAGGTCCCATTTATTAATTGTTGGTCTGTTCAGGAAGTTGTCTCCTTTGCCAGTTTTCCACACTTGGTCTTGTTTTTGTTTTAGTGTTTCTGATTTTCTGTTGGGAAAATTAACACACTTGGCCTTGAGTCTTGTGCAGGTGGATGTAAATGAATCTATTTCAATTCATATAAAAATTCAGTTTTACCTGCACCATTTTTGAAGGTGCTATTGTTTTGTTTTTCCATTTTTTATTTCTGAATTTCCTCATCAGAATTCAAATGTCCACCTGTGTTTTGGTTATATGCCATGGTCTTTAATTCATTCCATTTTTGAACATGTTTGTTTTCTGGACAGAGCCATGCTATTCTTTTACTGTTGAGTTGTTTTACCTATGCTTTTTGTTTTTCATATGAAGGTACAAACTGTATTTTCTAAGTTTTTAATGAAATTTGTTGTAATTTTTATGGGTATTGTGGTGAATCTGTAAATTGTTGTTAGACGGATGGCCTTTTGACTGGGTTAATGCTACTGATCATGAGCACTAGACATCTTTACATCTGCTCATATCTTCTTCAAACTCTTTGTTCATATACTTAAAGGTGTTTCACATGCATTCTTTCACTTGCTTTATTGGAATTACTTGAACATATTTTATATTATTTGAGGCTGTTGTCATGACTGCTGTTTCTTTTATGTCTTGCTTAGGCTGTTTGTTGTTTTTACATGGAAATACTACTATTTGTTTGTTGTTTGGTTGATTGGTTGTTTTATTGTTACTGTGCTACCCAGTCATTTTATTGAAAGTGTTTATCACCTGTTCTTCCCTTGCTGAATTTTAATGTCATTGATGTGTACCTGTAAGTAATAATAGTCCAGCATCTTCCTTTCTAAATTATATTCCATTGATATCTTTCAATGATTCATTGCTCTAACTAGTACTTCAATTAGAATATTGAGTAGATATAGAGTTTACAACCTTGCCTTGTTGTCCAGGTTTATCAGCCTTTGAATTTATCTCTCTCTCCTCTTTTATAGAGGATTATATTTACTGTTTTTTTTTTTTTTTTTTTGTAGATTACACCCTATGTCAAATGAGGCCTCCTTTATTGGATTGCATGACCATTTTATAGTGTTCTTGGAATCTGTTTGTAAGGGTTTTTATTTGTTCACCTATGCTTATGAGAGAAATTGGTCTCTATTTACCTTTATATTTCCCACAGCTCTGGACATTTGTGCTGAGTTTGGTTAATGATCTCAAGGTCATCAGGCAGAATTGCTATGGATTTTTGAAATTGGAATCCCCAGAAACTGTCTACCTGGTTGAAACATTCAAATTGTTAAGGTCTATCCAGAAACACAAATATCCACTGTACCATGCATTAGGTTCAAGATATATGATGTAGTAGCATCTGACATAAATTATCTATGATTATTTGAAAAAAGAGCCTGAACACATGGATATTTGTGTACCTGTGGCATCATAAAATAAATTGGGCAAAGTTTCATTTGTTTTTATATTATGGGATACGTTGAGGAGTACCATTTGTAACTCTTCTTTGAGTCTGGTAAAATCCAATGGTAAAACAAACTTGCACTCAGCTTTTCTTTCTTTCTTTATTTATGTATTTATTTATTTATTTATTTATTTATTTTTAGTTGAGAGGCCTGTAATGATTCATTTTGTTTCATTATGGGTAATAAGTCTCTATTTAATTTCTCCATGCTGTTTTCATTGCACTTTGACATGTGGTACCTACCAAGAAAAATATGTATTTCTTTACTATTCCCACTTTGGGTGAATGAGGTGTTTTTAAAGTATTTCCTATGGTGTTGTTGATTACTGTTGTGTCCCCTTTTAATTTCTGAATTTATTAATTGTTATATTATCTCTGTATCTCTAAGTTAATTTTGATAATGTTTTGTCCATCCTGTTGATTTTTCAAAAAAATATGTTTTTATTTGAATAATTTTATTTATCTTTGTTTCTATTTTGTTAATTTTAACCCTGATTTAATAGCTTCTTGCTGTCTAATCCTCTTGGGTATATTTCCCGATCTTGTGTTTGGGGCATTATTAAATGTCATATTGGTGGAGTTTTTCTTTGAATAGGAATTGTTCTTCCCCATCTCTTTTGATTAATTTTACTTTGAAGCCTATTTTGATAGATACAAAAATCTCTGAACAAGCTTACTTGCAAACTTGCAAAGTTTACTTGAAAAAACTAGTAAATAGGTTTTAAAAATACATGGGAGAAGAAATGGTATCACTTAGAGATGGGGAGGGTCAAAGAGGAGAGTATTGTGGGAAGAAAACAAACAAGGAAGCACATAATCACATGTATATAAAGATGCCAAGATGAAACCCTATACTCTGTATTTAAACTAAACCAAAATTTAAAATTATTGGCCTTTAAGGTAGATCATTGGGAAATGGCACTTCTCACAAAACTGGACAACCTGAGTTAAATTCCAGTGACCCAAAGTGAAAGAAGCTAGAACCATCTCCAGAGAGTTTCCTTGGATTGTTAAAGTTTGTGTGGTAGCACATGTGCACAGACATGTGCTTGACAACAAAAACAAAACAAAAATAAAAACCATGTAATTAAAATTATACAAGAAAAAACATTTTAATTACAAATGTGAATTAGGAATAGTACAGCTAGGTCTGAGGCAAAGAGTACTTACCGCTATTGTCAAATACCTGTGTTCATTTCCCAGTATCCATGTCTATTGACTTATAACAGCCTATAACTCCAGCTCTATGTAATCCAGTGCTCTTTTGTGTCTTCTTCAGGCAGTCATAGGCAATATACACATTCATGCAGACACAATTCACAAAACAAAAGCAAATATTTTTATTAAAAGTTATGAAAGAATAAACTCAACAAAGTATCAAGATGCAAACAGGCCAGATTAGAAAGGGAAATTGGGATAAAATCATTTTCAGAATCCAGTCTAGAAGATGTGAGTTAAATGTGTGAGATTCATGCTGGGGAAAATAGTCCCCAAAAGTTGTCTTCTGTTCTACAAACACACACACACACACACACTTGCATGCACGCACCTGCACGCTTGCACACACACACATACAGACACACACACCATGTGGGAATGTCAATACACACAACAAGGTGAGAAGGACTTAGGCGATGCTTATTAAAGTTTAATAACACTGTGCACCAGAAACACGCCTTGGTGGAGAAAAGAATAATCAGCCAGGAAATAGGAAATCCCATGCAAAAATTATTGTACATGACAGACACAATGCAAACATTTTCCCCCACTGGCAAAAATTGCAAAAAAAAAAAAAATCCTTAGGGCAAGGCTTGAAGAGAAGGAAGACAATTAGGACACATGGGATATTTTGTTCATCATTTTGAGGGATACATAAAATGATGTTTGTTGCAGTGGTTTTTTGTTTGCTTTTCCAGACTTGTTTTCTCTCTGAATCTCAGGCTGTCCTGAAGATCATTTTATTGACCAAACTAGCCTCAAATAGAAAGAATTCCCTCTGCCTCCTGAGTGCTGGAATTAAAAGGCCTGTGTCACCACACTTAACAGCTAGTGTCCTTTATAACATTTTATGATATGAATGTTTTGTAAATAACAGGGGAAATGATAACACACAGAAAAGTATGTGCTGCCTAATAATGATTGATTTATTGGATTCTCCCTCCCCCTAGGCAACCTGGCCCTATTCCTACTCCCAAAATCTCCTCTTCCTGCCCTGGTGGTTTCTCCTTAGCACCTGACTGTCACTCCATACAAGTCCTCTCCAGGGCCAGTATCTTCTTCTTATGAAACCTTTCCAGGTCACAGGCCTCTCTAAAGCTCAGGTTCCTTCCAAGCCCTGGAATCGATCTTCTCTGCTGAACTGAGGTGAATCCAGGGGAGTGCGCCCCTTGACACCCTGAAGGTAGGGCTTGGAACAGTGCTACCAAACACTGCCAGGACTCGAACATCCTCTCTCCAACTGCAGCTCAATATTAAGGCTGAAGCTTTTCACAACCTGCTTTGTCCATCTCTCAAGGAACAGTTGCCGATGGTCTACAGGATGGTGGCTAAGGGAAACCTTGTAAACCACATCAACTGTTAAAAGTGATCCCACCAACTCCTGAATCCTTCCTCTCCATATCATCCCTGGGAAGAAGGAAGAAGCCATACTTAAACCAAGATATGCAAAACCAGGGTGGCTGGATTGTTGCATGGGAATCCTAATGGCTTCTGTATCTATACAAAGAGTTTAGAATGTTTGGTAGTCCTGGTCCAAACTTGACCTCAAGTTCTGTGTCTTTTCTGCTCATTTAGTCTTGTAACTCAGGATTTGTTAGCCAATCAGAGCCTCAAGCAGAGACACCAGTCATAAGGGAGGTTTCTTCCCAGTCTTATATGAGGTGCCTTTGGTACAGAGTGTGAAAACAGAAGGTGGAGAAGCTTGGGTTGACGTCTCTCTTGCTCCCATTATCTCTTTCCTCTCCCTTTCTCCCTCCTCATGCTGTCTTTCTTTCTCTCTCTGTCTATCTGTCTGTCTCTGTCTTTCTCTCTCTCTCTCTCTCTCTCTCTCTCTCTCTCTCTCAGGTTGCAGATTATATCAGAAGGGCTGACCTGTTTGTCAGTTTGTCATTTATCTTGGGTGGGGTGTAGTGAACTTAGTAAGAACTGAGCTTCACAAAAAAAAAAATTTGATTATTGAAATTAAAGAAAAGTATGATGAATAAAATATTCACCAAATTGTTTGTATGATTTTGATTTCCTCTTTCACGAGCTCTTCCCTATCACTTCATATCAAGATGATAGAGAAATGATAGAGACAGGTTTAGAGATATGAATGAGAAAAATTATGGAACGTTCATTGCCATGACCTATGTCAGGATTTTGACAAAATTGTGTAGTTCCTGCAACAAGAAACTCAAAAGGTTAACATTCTTGGGAACAAGTATGAGCAAACAAAAATCCATGCAATGGCACTACATCATAAAAAATAAAGCAATTCTTTAACGAAACATATTTTAACTTGTGAATACACAATATTGTGAGCACTCATTCCTGTAACACAGGTACTTAGGTGTTTAAAGTTTTAACAGTTTCCTCCAATATGATTTGCTTTATATAATACAAAGCAAATGTGTAGGATTGGAATTAGAGAAATCAATCTTCCCAACGAGGCCTATAAGATTGTTAAAGTCATGAGTGAAAGTCATGGCCCTGGCCCTGGCCCCCTGGCCCTGGCCCCCTGGCCCTGGCCCTGAATCCCTGACCCTGGCCCCCTGGCCCTGGCCTCCTGACCCTGGCACCCTGGCCCTGGCACCCTGGCCTTGGCCCTGGCCCCCTAGCCCTGGCCCTGGACACCTGGCCCTGGCCCTGGCATCCTGGTCCTGGCCCCCTGGCCCTGACCACCTGGCCCTGGCCCCCTGTTCCTGGCCCCTGACCCTGGCCACCTGGCCCTCGCCACCTGGCCCCCTGGCACTGGACCTGACCCTGGCCCCCTGGCCCTGGCCCACTGGCCCTGGCCCACTGGCCCTGTGTAGGGCCCCCTGGCCCTGCCCCCTGGCCCTGGCTCTGGCACTGGCCCTGGCCCTGGCTGTTCCAGAGCAATGAAAATCTAAACAATACCTAGAAACCATGGGATCAAGCTCCTCTAAATGGCAGAGAATGAAGAGGTATTATTTTATTTTCAGGAAAGGAAAAAGGTTTGTGGTAGGGGAGATTAATTTTATTTTATCCATTCTAGGAATTAGAAAATTGATGCATGGAAAAAGGTTGAAAATGCTCATCATTGTACTTGAATGGCATTATGATGCTTTCGTTTTCACGCTTATGTCACTATAGGCATGATGTTGCTTACGAGACAGGTAAATATGTACAACCCAAAAGAAAGAGCCCTGCTTTGTTTTTGTGAGAAACTCAGTGAGGCTGTAAGGTTAATTCATTGGTGGATATACTCCTTTTAGCATGTAGGAGGGCCACGAAATTGTGACAGAATTTTGGTTCATAAATGTTGCCTGGCAACCCTGCTCACATTCTGTATTCTGTTATCATGGGCCAAGTACCAGAGAGCAGCTTCGAGAAAGTGTTATCATGGGACATTACAGTCTCCCAAGATAACTATCTCCTAAAACTTTCAATGGCAGCATTTGATTTCCCTAAGCAAGTCATAGTCAAATCTCTGGACGTTTGCCTACAGCTTTTACTAGTCTCCAAATTCTAGATTACCTAATCATCAGAGAACATTCAATTTCTTCTGTTTATGAATTCTCTCTCTCCTAAGAATTAATTCTATGGAGACAAAGATAATAAGACTCACAGTTATTCATCAAAAGGTGAGTTTGTCATTGTTAACTTCCTTCAGGATGGTGATAATCCATTTGCTAGAGTAGACTTAGGGATTATTGGATTGCAGTCCATCTCTTTTGAGGCAGCCGTCCAACATGAAATATGTAGAATCATCTAAAAACCCTGCATACACAATGACATTTCAGCATTTAAACATTTTACGACTCTGCTCTCCGGTTAAATAAGGGATGAACCTGAGAGTTTCCCACAATCATGTAGGAGTCAGGGAGAGTCAGTTGTGTCGAGTATGGCAGACCATTTCATCATCTGTTTATGTTGTTATTTGATTATTAAAATAGGACATTAGATAATCCATGATCAGTGGATTCCATGACGTGGGTCGCAATTATTATGGACCATCTAAATATCAATATTGTAGTTAAAATATTTAAATTAATCACGACAGCATCGTTCATGAGCCTGGTATGGAGCCACCTTAGGGAAGTGGATGATGTTACATGAACTCTTTGTTTGATTATTTAAGTATATAAAACAATGATTATAACATCCATGACACCTGGAATCTGGTGCCACAGATCATCTAATTACATAAATAAAGTATTTAAATTGACAGTCTGTGTTAATACCCAAGCTAATGTAAATAATTATAAAGTTATGTAACCCAAAAATCCTCCATTCCATGAAGAGACCTGTAAAGCTTACTCTTGTGGAGATAATGTGCAATATCATCACATTTTATGATACATTGTTTCAATTGAGGATGATGACATCCTTCATGACTGGAGTCTGGCCATGCTTCCCTGCCAGTAAAATGCTGCATCTCCTATTTATTGTGACAGTTAGCTATTACTGACTTATTTAATTCTTTAAATTATGTAAGTGACAGACAATGCCATCAACGATTATGATCAGTGTGCAAATATCTGTCAGGGACAAGGTTAGGAAAGATGTAGACATGGGCAGAATATTTTCTGAATGTGAGTGATTTATGCATCTCCCATAATAAAAAGAATACTGGATGATTGAGTCCAGAAGATTGCTCAGAGCCATTCGAGAAGTACAAGGACTTCACCAAGGCTGGCATGGTGGTCTGCGTGTTGACTACCTCCTGTTCCTCCACATCTTCACATCAGTTGTGATCTACCATGAGAAGAAGTAGTGGCACTAGGAGGTCGGCACCATCTCCGAGACCTGGCAAAAGGATGACGACCCAGAACACAGAAGAACATCTCTCTGTCAGATAAGCTGGTTATGCCCCAGCTGCAGCAATCTTTTCAGCTGATAGCAACATCTTGGTTACTACTTCTAAGCCTGGAATGGGCCCATTAACTCAGATCCAGCAGCACCACAACAGAGATTTAGGTGCTGGTGATGATGTCAGGCCAACAGAATTCATCATGCACGACAGTATGATTATCTGACGTTTAACTTATGGCATTTTAAAAATCCTTGATGACAGCATACATTTCTATATCTGTCAAGTCTACCCAGGATCTGAAGTTACAAAAATGGTCAAAGGCTTACATATTTAAAGATGTAATTATTAAATTTTTTCATTATATAATCTGTGATCCCTGAAGTTTGGTGCCACCTTGTGTGACTCAAGTGTGACAGACTATCTAACTATCTTATTATTGCATTATACAAATCTGTCTTTTTCTGCTCCAGCAAGAGTGGAGTCTGGATCCACCTTATTGGTTTTAAATTGTCTCTTTTGATTACTTCCTTCCTTCCTTTCTTTCTTTCTTCCTTACTTCCATTCTTTCTTTCTTTAAGTCAATGTTGATATAGATTTGTTATCTCTCTAGGAGTTAATTATGAGAAATTATCTCTTTGTTCATTCATTTTTTGTTCATATCTATGATTAAGAACTCAATGACACTTCAGTATTGAGAAATCTTTTAGGCTTCATGAATGAAACAACATTCACTGGTTTAAATTTTATTCATTTAATAATGAAAATCTGTCATTATATATTCAGTGATCACTGGAGTTTTGAGCCTCCTTAGGGTAGTCCATCATGCCACAACATCAGATCATTGAATAATACACTTACTTCCTTAACTGTTAAACTACAAATCATATGATAATTCATCACTTAATTAATGAATTTAAAATACAGGTAATGCTATGGATCATAAGTCCCTTTTGGAGTCAGATTTTTGGAGTTGATGTAACATCATCTCATTACTTCATCATTTAGCTATATAAAGAGATCTTTACATCAGCGATATGTTTAAGACTTTGGTGCCATTTAATCAGTGTTAATATAAAATACCTACTAATTTATTATCAGTTAATTTATTATCTATTTAATTTTCGACATGGCCCTGGCCCTTGCCCTGGCCCTGGCCTTGGCCATGCAAGTTCTGGACCAATGCAAATCTAAAAAATCCCGAGAATCCATGGGATCAAGCTCCTCTAAAGGGCAAGAATGAAGAGGGATTATTTTATTTTCAAAAAAGAGAAAAGGTTTATGGTAGAGGTAATTAATTGTATTGTACCCATTCTAGGAATTAGAAACTTGAAGCATAGAAAAAAAGGTTTAAAATACTCATCATTGTACCTGAATGGCATTATGATGCTTTCGTTTTCATGCTTATGTCACTATAGGCATGTTGTAGCTTGAGAGACGGGTAAATATGTAGAACCCAAAAGAAAGAGCCCTGCTTTGTTATTGTGAGAAACTCAGTGTGGCTGTAAGGTTAGTTCATTGGTGGGTATACTCCTTTTAGCATGTGGGAGGGGCACTAGAATGTGACAGAGTTTTGGTTCATAAAAGTTGCCTGGCAACCATGCTTGCATTCTGCATTCTGTTATCATGGGCCAAGTACCAGAGAGCAGCTTCGAGAAAGTGTTATCATGGGACATTACAGTCTCCCAAGATAACTATCTCCTAAAACTTTCAATGACAGCATTTGAATCCCCTAACCAAGTCATAGCCAAATCTCTGGAAGTTTGCCTACAGCTTTTACTGGTCACCAAATTCTAGATTACCTAATTATCAGAGAAGTTTCAATTTCTTCTGTTTATGATTTCTCTCTCTCCTAAGATTTAATACTATGGAAACAAAGATAATAAGACTCACAATTATTCATCAAAAGGTGAGTTTGTCATTGTTAACTTCCTTCAGGATGGTGATAATCCATTTGTTAGAGTAGACTTAGGGATTATTGGATTGCAGTCCATCTCTTTTGAGGCAGCCGTCCAACATGTAATATTTAGGATTTTCTAAAAACCATGCATACACAATGACATTTCAACATCTAAAAATTTCATGACTCTGCTCTTCGGTTAAATAAGGGATTAACCAGGGAGTTTCCGACAATCATGTAGGAATCAGTGAGAGTCAATTGTGTCGAGTATGGCAGACCATTTCATCATCTATTATGTTGTTATTTGATTATTAAAATAGGACATTAGTTAATTCATCGTCAGTGGATTCCACGATGTGGGAAACTATTGTTATGGACCAACTAAATATCAATATTGTACTTAAAATATTTAAATTAATCACGACAGCATTATTCAAGAGCAAGGTTTAGAGCCAACTTAGGGAATTGGATGATGTTACATGAACTCATTGTTTGACTATTTAACTAAATAAAACAATGTTTGTATCATCCATTACACCAGGAATCTGGTGCCACAGATCATCTAAATACATAATGAATTTATTTAAATGGACAGTCTGTGTTAATACCCCAGATAATGTAAATATTACGTTATGTAAACCAAAATCCTCCATTCCATGAAGAGACCTGAAAAGCTTCCACTTGTGGAAAGAAAGAAAGAAAGAAAGAAAGAAAGAATTCAAAAGATACTATTTTTTTGTATCATCAATTCCTGGACAGACTTTCCAGGTATGAAAGTGTATGCTGTCATCATGCATTTTGAAAATGCCATCATTTAATCATCAGATAATCATACTGTCTTGCCTGATGAATTCTGTTGGCCTGACATCATCACAAGCGCCTGAATCTCTGTTGTGGTGTGGCAGGATGTGAGATAATGGGCCCAATCCTGGCGTAACAGTAGTAGCCACAATGTTGCTAACAGCTGAAAAGATGGCTACAGCAGGGGCATCACCAGCATAGGTGAGAGAGAGAGAGGTTTTTCCGTGTTCTGAGTCGTCATCCTTTTGCCAGGTCTCGGTGATTGTGCCGATCTTCTAGTGCCACTCCTTCTTCTCATGGTAGATCACAAGCGATGTGAAGATATGGAGAAACAGCAGGTAGTCAACACCCAGACCACCGTGCTGGCCTTGGTGAAGTTCTTGTACTTCTCGGAAGGCACCATGCAACCTTCTGGACTCAATCACCCAGCATCCCTCGTACTCTTGGAGATGCATAGATCATTCAGAAAATGCTCTGCCCATGTCTACAATTTTCCTAACCTTGTCCCAGTCAGATTTTTCCACCCTAACCATAATCGATGATTGCACTGTCTTTCGTTTACATAATTTGAGAATTAAATAAGTCAGTAATAGCTAAATGTCACAATAAATAGGGGAAGTAGCATTCTACTGGCAGTGAAGCATGGCCAGACTCCAGTCATGAAAGATGTCATCATCCTCAATTGAATCAAAGTATCATAAAATGTGATGATATTGCACATTATCTCCACAAGAGGAAGCTTTACAGGTCTCTTCATGGAATGGAGGATTGTTGTTTACATAACTATACAAATATTTACATTATCTTGGGGATTAACACAGATTGGCAATTTAAATACATTAATTATGTAATTTGAAGATCTGTGGCACCAGATTCCAGGTGTCATGGATGATATAATCATTGTTTTATATAATTAAATAATCAAATAATGAGTTCATGTAACATCATCCACTTCCCTAAGGTGGCTCCAACCCAGGCTCATGATCGATGCTGTCGTGATTAATTTAAATATTTTAACTACCAAATTGATATTAAGATGATCTCAAATAATTGCCTCCAACATCGTGTCACCACAATCCACTGATCATGGATTATCTAATGTCCTATTTAAATAATCAAATAACAACATGATCAGTGGATGAAATGGTCTGCCATACCCCACAAAATTGACTCTCAGTTGACTCCCACATGATTGTGGGAAACTCCCAGGTTCATCCCTTATTGAATCGCAGAGTAGAGTATTAACATGTTTAAATGCTGAACTTTCATTGTGTATGCAGGGTTTTTAGAAGATATCACATATTTAATGTTGGGCAACTGCCTCAAAAGTGATGGACTGAAATCCAATAATCACTAAGTCTACTATAGCAAATGGACTATTACCTTCCTGAAGGAAGTCACTAATGACAAACTCACCTTTTGATGAATAATTCTTAGTCATATTATCTTTTGTTCCATAGGTTGACTTCTTCCGAGAGAGAGTATTCATAAACAGAAGACTTTGAACTGTTTCTCCACAGACTATGTTCTCTGATGATTAGGTAATCTTGAATTTGGTAACCAGTAAAAGCTGAGGCACACTTCCAGAGGTTTGGCTATGACTTGGTTAGGCGAAACAAATGCTAGCATTAAAAATTTTAGGAGATAGTTATCTTGGAAGACTGTAATGACCCATGATAACACTTTCTCGAAGCTGCTCTCTGGTCCTTGGCCCATGATACCAGGATACAGAATGCAAGCAGGGTTGCCAGGCGACATTTTTGAACGAAAATTCTGTCACTTTCTAGTGGTCCTCCCCCATGCTAATAGGTGTATACCCACCGATGAACTAATCTTACAGCTTCACTGAGTTTCTCACAAAAATAAAGCAGAGCTATTTCTTTTGAGTTCTACATATTTACCAGTCTCTCAAGCTACAGTTTTCCTATAGTGACATAAGCATGAAAACGAAAGCATCATTGTGCCATTCAAGTACAATGATGAGTATTTTAAACCTGTTTTCGATGCTTCAATTTTCTAATTTCTAGAACGGAAACAATACAATGAATAGCCTCTACCATAATCCTTTTCCCTTTATTGAAAATTAAATAAATTCCACTTTATCCTCTTACCTTTAGAGGAGCTTCATCCCATGGTTTCTCAGAGTTGTTTAGATTTGCATTAGGCTGATGATTAAGGATTTTGAGCAGTGTCTTATGTTTCTTTCAGTCATTTTGGATTCCTTAATTGACTGTTCTCTATTAAGTCCTGTACCCTGCTTTCTAATATGGTTATTTAGAGTGATTTATTTTTGGTAGTGTGTCATGTTATCAGCCCGACAGTGTTCATTAGATGAGATTCCCTGATCAGGAGATTATTCAGTAATTCCATTTTTAAAATCGGTGGTCACTGTGTCCTTCATGGGTCAGTAATGTTGCAACCTCTCAGAAACTGATGATGCGAAACAGTACAGTTTTTTAAAATCGTGTAATCATTCGATTGTTAAAAATCTACTATTACGTAATTAGTAATCACTGTATAAGGCAGTGTCCCCCATTCTCCGGGCACTACTTCTGGTACCGATCTCCTGCTGTGTCAATCCCACAGCAGCCAAAAGACAGATGACACCATCATTACTTACGCAGTCAAATAACTTAATAATTGGATAGTCCTCCATACATAACTTTCATAAGATGGAACAAAACTCCAGTGATTGTCAAGGAATTAGTACTTAGATAATTAAATTATACCACAAGATTAACTCCCATGGAGAATGGCCTAACTCCAGTCAAGAAGAAGATCATCTTCATCGATTTAAATAAATAATATATAATCAAAAATGATTGAATAATGACATGGTGGTGTATACATAAATCTCACATGGAGAAATCAGATTGATTTCTTCCTGGAATACTGAATTTTTTAAAAATTAAATTGATAATTAATTAGTGGGCCTTTTATAGTAACTCTGACTACATGGCACCAAAGTCCTAAACCTACCGCTGATTTAAAGATCTATTTACATAGCTAAATGGAGAAGTAATGAGATGATATTACATCATCAACTCCCAAAATCTGACTCCAAAAGGGACTTATGATCCATAACATTCCCTGTATTTTAAATACGTAAATGAAATGATGAATTATTACATAGTTTAATAGTTTAACAGTTAAAGAAGTATGTGTAGCATTAGATGACGTGATGGTCTAGAACAATGGTCTCCCCTAAGGAGGCTCAAACTCCAGTGATCACAGAATATATAATGACAGATTTTCATAATTAAATGAATAAACATTAAACTAGTGGATGGTGTTTTATGCATGAAGCCTAAATGATTGTTCAATATTGATGAGACGTTGAGTTCTTACTCATAGATTTGAACAAAAAATGAATAAATAAAGAGATAGTTTCTCATAATTCACCCCTAGAAAGATAACAAAATGATATCAACATTGATTGAAATAAAGAAAGGAAGAAATAAAGAAAGAATTCACAAGATGCAATTTAACACCAACAAGGTGGATTCAGACTTCACTCTTCCTGGTGTAGAAAAAGACATATTTGAATAATGAAATAATCAGATATTTAGATGGTCTGTCACACTTGAGACACACAAGGTGGCACCAAACTTCAGGCATCACAGATTGTATAATGAAAGAATTTAATAATTGCATCTTTAAATATGTAAGCCATTGACGTTTTTTTTTTTTTTTTTTTTTTTTTTGTATCATCAATTCCTGGACAGACTTGCCAGGTATGAAACTGTATGCTGTCATCATGCATTTTTAAAATGCCATCAGTTACTCGTCAGATAATCATACTGTCTTGCCTGATGAATTCTCTTGGCCTGACATCATCACAAGCGCCTGAATCTCTGTTGTGGTGTGGCAGGATGTGAGATAATGGGCCCAATACTGGCGTAGCAGTAGTAGCCACAATGCTGCTAACAGGTGAAAAGATGGCTGCAGCAGGGACATCACCAGCATAGCTGAGAGAGAGGTTCTTCCGTGTTCTGAGTCGTAATCCTTTTGCCAGGTCTCGGTGATGGTGACGACCTACTAGTGCCCCTCTTTCTTCTCATGTGAAGATGTGGAGGAAGAGCAGGTAGTCAACACCCACACCACCGTGCCGGCCTTGGTGAAGTCCTTGTACTTCTCGGAGGGCACCATGCAACCTTCTGGACTCAATCACCCAGCATCCCTTGTACTCTGGGAGATGCATAGATCATTCAGAAAATGCTCGGCCCATGTCTACAACTTTCCTAACCTTGTCCCTGTCAGATTTTTGCACCCTAACCGTAATTGGTGATGGCACTCTCTGTCGTTTACATAATTTAGAGAATTAAATAAGTCAGTAATAGCTAAATGTCACAATAAATAGGGGAAGTAGCATTTTACTGGCAGGGAAGCATGGAGTCTCCAGTCATGAAGGATGTCATCATCATCTATTGAGTCAATGAATCATAAAATGTGAAGATAATGCACATTATCTCCACAAAAGGGAGCTTTACAGGTCTCTTCATGGAATGGATGATTGTTGTTTACATAATCATACAAATATTTACATTACCTTGGGGATTAACACAGATTGTCAATTTAAATTCATTAATTAGGTAATTTGAAGATCTGTGGCACCAGATTCCAGGAGTCATGGACGATATAATCATTGTTTTATATAATTAAATAATCAAATAATGAGTTCATGTAACATTGTCCAGTTCCCTAAGGTAGCTCCAAACCAGGCTCATGAACGATGCTGTCGTGATTAATTTAAATATTTTAACTACATAATTGATATTAAGATGATCTATAATAATTGCCTCCCACATCGCTTCAGCAAAATCCACTGATCATGAATTATCTAATGTCCTATTTTACTAATCAAATAACGACATAATCAGAGGATGAAATGGTATGCCAGACCCCGCACAATTGACTCTCAGTTGACTCCTACATGATTGTGGGAAACTCCCAGGTTCATCCCTTATTTAATCGCAGAGAAGAGTAGTAACATATTTAAATGCTGAACTGTCATTGTGTATGCAGGGTTTTTAGAAGATATCACATATTTAATGTTGGACGGCTGCCTCAAAAGAGATGGACTGAAATCTAACAATCGCTAAGTCTACTCTAACAAACGGATTATCACCTTCCTGAAGGAATTCAACAAGGTCAAACTCACCTTTTTGATGAATAATCGTGAGTCTTATTATCTTTTGTTCCATAGTTTTACTTCTGAGGAGAGAGAGTATTCATAAACAGAAGTCTCTGAACTGTTTCTCCACAGCCTATGTCCTCTGATGAGGTAATCTTGCATTTGGTAACCAGTAAAAGCTGTAGGCAAACTTCCAGAGGTATGGCTATGATTTGGTTAGGCGAATCAAATCATAGTGCGGGCAGGGGGTGGGGCCTCCCCTGACCCTGCTTCTGATGTCAAATGTCCATCACAGCCATCTGATGGTGAAGCTGCTCATGCAGGACCCAGTGGGGGCAAGGGCAGGACCCATGGAGATAGTGAGGGTGGGGCATCAGGAGGGGCGGGGCCACAGAGGCAGGTTTAGGTGTACTCCCCTTGGTGGGCCTGTCCCCTAACCCTGCCTCCACACACCTCACCCCATGTCCTGTGTCCTAGCACTGGGAAGTGATGCACTTGAGGGAAGCTTGCTCTGTCAATCAAACACAATGCACCAAGGGCATCATGGGAAATGGGTCACTGCTTCACAAACTCACCAGAAGTCCTGCCCCTTCAGTCACTCTCTCACCAGAATTCCCGCCCGGACAATCACTCACATACTCACTCTCCATCTACAATCCTCATTATTGGGGTGTGGCTGGACGCTGGCTGACAGGGACGTGTGGTCCCACATTAGGGAAGATGGCAGCCAGCTCACACATGCAGTGGTTGAGTGGAAACCCCAGGGCATTGAAGAAATCCCCTTCCATGCGCTCTGCTAGGGCGCCAGCCTTGTCCCTGGGTGCAAGGCAGGGACGAGGTCACACCAGGTGCCATGCTCAGCCACAACCACGCCCGCCAGGGACAGCTCTTCCTTTTCAGGCCTCACTTCCAGGTTTCCTGGCCCCACCCACCCCACCCCGCACCCACTCACAGAGGCTCCCTGCTCTCCACGTATTCACAGAGCAGTGGCTCCGATAGCCGCGAGAATGTCACACGGGTCTCTTCGTGGAACAGTGACAATTCCACTTCTGCTTCTGGGTCCCCTTCCGCCTCTGGGGCCTCTGGGCATGTGGAACTCGGCTCCTGAAGCTGCCTCCGCCACAGTGGCCTCAAGATGGCCACACCGGTGATGACACTGTGCTGCTGGCCACTCAGCCTGGGCGGGGCCAGGGAAGGCGGTACAGGGCGTGGTTGGCAAGGGGCAGGGCTGGGGTGGGCAGAGGCTGGAGCTCCATGCAGAGGCCCCGCCCACTCTGCCCTGGGTGGGTCTGCCCCGCCCCTTCAGGCCCCGCCCACCTGCGCAGCATCCTGTAGGCATCATCCTTGTCCTTTGGCTTCTCCAGGATGATGCCATCCACGGCCTGCAGTGGGCAGAGCCAGATGCCAAGGGGCAGGGTCAGTGAGGGGAGGGCGGGCAGGGCCGGAAGGAGCAGGGCCTCACTCACCACAATGGTGTCAGCTCCAATAATGACATCAGGAGGGTGCAGGTCCTGCAGAGCAGAGGGCGGGGCAGGCTTGTGGGCGGGGCCTCGAAAGGAAGGGTGTGGCCTACCACCTGACCAGAAGGGATGGGGCCGTCCTCACCCTGAGCAGCCGCGAAGCCACCTCCAGAGCCTTCAGCTTTGCTGTCTCCCAGGCATATTCGGGAGGAGCCGGAAATCTCGCCTTCTCCAGGGACTCCTGGAAGTGGGAGGGTACGACCTCGAACTGCAGTCCCTGGGGGGGGGGGATGTGCTGTCAGTCACAGCAGGCCCCACCCCTGGAAGTCACAGCTGACAATCCCAGAGCAGGCCCTGCCCCTGGAAGTCACCATGGAGGACAGGGTGTCCCGCCTCCTGGGACCGCCAGCACCACCCACTTCCCCTGCAGCAGCCTGGTGAGTGGAACCAGCTCCATGTTGAAAGGATCGCACATTTCCGGTCTGGGGGGTTCACTTCCGTTCTGGGAGGGACCAGAAATTGTCCACTTCCGGCTTGAGACAACCAATTCCGGTTCCTCTGAGATGATGGGACTTATTTCCTGCCCCTAGGTGTACAAAAAAGACGGCGGGGTTCAAGATGATCATGGGCTACAGTGTAGGTAAAAGGAAACAGGAAATCCTGCCTACTGCCTGTCTATGTCAGAGCCTTAGCCTCAGGGACAGCAAGTCCCACCTCCAGCACACACAGGAAGTGATTCAATGAATGAATGATTGTACAATGAATTAATGAGTTAATGACTGAATGGATGAGTAAATGAATGAATGTATGAATGAATGAATGAGCTAATGAATGAATGACTGAAATGACTGAATTACTTCATGAATGACTGACCTTTGACTGAATGAGTGAATGAATGACTGAATGAATTAATTAATGACTGAATCAATGAATGAATGACTACATGAATGAATGATTGAATTAATGACTGAATGAATGAGTGAATGACTGAGTAAATGAATTAATGACTGAATAAATGAATGAATGACTAAATGAATGAGTGATTGAATGAATGAATGAGTGGCTGAGTGAATGACTGAATGAATGAGTGAATGAATGACTGAATGACAGGTGTTTGATTGACAGCTGTGTGCCCTACAGGCCACGCCTGTAACTCCTCTGACATCACGGCTCCCGTGACACCGCCCATCCCCTGGGAACCTCTCTAAGTCATTAATTCCTGGTCAATGCTCCCACGCAGAAGTCCCGCCCGATTTACCATGTTGCCGGAAGTCCCAACCCAGTTTCCCCGGCAACAGGAACCCTACTGGCAACCGTGGCATAAACAGGGAAACAGCGAAAACCAGAGGGGTGCAGGGACCTAGGGTTGTGATCTCTGTTTCTGCCCTGTTCGCCGCACCCGGAAGTCCCACCTACCGCCTCGATGAGTGACAGGGAATATGCTCTGTGCTGCCTCTTTTGCGGTCAGAATCAGCCGTTTCTGACCTGTTCACTTGGACCTGTTAGTCCCGTCCCTTAAGGCGTTTCGTATCGGGCCCGCAATGTCCGATGCGATCAATTCCAGTCCTGGGCTGAAAGCGGATCCAATTTAATCGCCGCCCGGTGGGCAGGGAATCGCATGTTGCACCATCCGTAAGCGGAAGTCATGTGCCGGAAGCGGAACTCAGGCCACAGTGCACTCCGTCCTGTTTACTTCACGGGTGGAACTCAAGTTGTGCATCTCTTTGTTGCAACCTTTCCTGGGGACCATTTTGTGTGAAGCTCAAGTCAGTGACTGGAAGCCTGACGTCCTTGGTTCACAAGCGGAAATCGTGTGTCAGTTTGGCCGGGTGGAACTAGAAGCATGTTTTCCTTTTGTGTCTTCCGGGGACACTGACAGCCACGAACCGGAAGCTTTAGTTCGTGACTGGAAGGCGGAAGTCCTGAGATCGCAGCCGCTTGTGCAGGGGACCGTCCCGGAACCGTGTGTTTGAGAAGGAGTTCCTGGGGACAGAGTTGTGAGAGGTGCTCAATGTCTGTAACTCTGTCTGTTCCAGTCACTCTAGGAGGTCTCTCCCCCGGCAGAGCCTCAGTAATGACGGATAAACATCAGGCAGGCGGGCACTCTGGTTGCTCCAGCGGGATAGATGGGTCCAGTATTTTCAAAGCAGGTCCAAGAAATTTTCAGGAGGTGGAGGTGTTTTTTTGACCCGCTCTCTGTCCCAGTGCTCAACCAGACCAGTGGAACAGTGGGTGCAGTAGGACACAGGGTGGGGAAAGTGCGGGTTCTGGGTGGGGTGCTTTGTAGATCAGAGTACTAGAACTTTACTCTCTAGAGATAAGATATAGGGCGTGAAAGACAAAAAAGTAAAGTTAGAGAAATGCCCCATTTTAAATGAAGGACAGACTAAACTGGAAAGTTAACCCCTAGCAATATCTGTTCCTTGGAATCTGCTAACTTACCCTCACAAGGCCCTGAGAAAACAAGATACCCAGAATTCAGATAACTGCACCTCCGGTTTGCCCAGACAAGATTAATTAGCACACCCTGAGGCCCTAAGGTCTGTTGACCCTAATAGGGAGACCAGCTAAAAGGGTCATGTACTCAATGGACAGAGGGTCCCACCCCCTCCCTAAGCATGGGGTATTTGCCTTTAAAAACACCTGTGCCGGGGGGAGGGGGTGGAGGGAGGAGATGGCTTCTTCTCACTAGTCTGCATGCTGGAGGGGCCCCTTTGCACAAATGTTTCCTGTTCATTAAAGCCTCTTGCATGTTGCAGCAACTGGACTGGACATTGAGTTCTTGGGGATACAGATGGAAAATGGGAGACTCCTCATTCTGAGGGTCTTACAAAGCTTGAATTCTTGAATAATGCAGATTGTTTAAAACTGCTCACTGAGTAAGATGTGCTGGCTAACAGTAGTGGTCATACACAAAAATCTTCCTAGCTCCATTCCTCTCTAAATTTTCAACTTTCCATGAAGAATACTCTTTTTATAATTTTGTGTTTGTTAAGTGGTTTTTCTGAGGTTCAGGAATAAAACTCCTACAGTTATAGAGCAATGATCAAGCTTTCTGATGAGAGAAAGACAAATTATCAACTTTTTGATCTGCTTCCTGCTTTTATTTCCTTACAGTTGGAAGTTCCTGTACAACCAGGCCAATAACACCTCATGCTACAGAGTGGGTGATGTGCCCCCATGGGTACCAAAACTCGATGACCATGTCAGGAGTGGCTTCGTCTTGACAGAAACAAACACACTGGAGGTGTTTTGCAACTGCTGCCATTTTTACTTTAGAGTATTGGGTTTTTATACAGAAATTACAAGGAACATATCTTTGGTCACAATTTACAGACATATTATAAAATGCCAGTGATTCCTTTGAAGCATGAGATAAAAAAAAAAAAAAAAAAAAAAACTTATTTTCACCTGCCTGTGGTCAGTGTACCAGAGATTTGGTTTACTGAGTTAGAGAAAAGTCATTGTCTCTTAGCAGTAAACTGTTAAAAGCATTGATAAGAACTCTTGCATTGCTTTACTAAGTTTAGAGGATAGTCATAAACTTTTAACAGTATTTTTCTGTCTTTTTTATTATTTATTTTTTATAACCAAGTCCATTTAAATGAAAACAAACATCTATAGACAATATTTGGGAATTTGGGCGTCGTTCTTTCCAAACCACTTCCTGCTGGTAAGGGGCGCTCTCATGGGGGATTCTAAGAAGATGCTGAAATCCTGGCTGTATTCTGCAAGGCTGCTTTTTCCAGCTGTTTTGAATGTAGGCTCACTTGGTACTCTGTTTCAGGTGGTCTGGCTTGATCAAACCACATTAGTATGGAAGAAATCCACAGCTTTTCGTTTTCTGTGGAAAAAAAATAGAATAGATATCCTTTTCCCCAGTAACTTGTCCTTGAACTTAATGTTTTGAGTCAAAGCATATTTTTTTTTTTTGTAATTTATTATTATACATGTCGATCCCAGTTCCCTCTCCCTTCCTTCCTCCTTCCCTCCCTCCGTCCGAATCTTAAGGTTTCTGTGCAGTGACATCTAATGAAATCTCGATCTCCAACTTGGAAATAATGTGAAACTTCCACGACTCCCACCACGTAGGTCTCTCAGGGCTGCTTTCTTGCTCACTGTCTCACCCACTGGAGCACCTTAAGCCTAGCAAACAGAGGCTTAAGAAAACAGCACATCAGCACTATGTACAGAGGTAATTTCCACCAGTGGAGGGAGCCCACCAAAGAGCCATTTACAGGGGCTCAGCCCAAACGGTCCAGGGGTGTTTTTAAACCTGAAAAGCACAAAGGGTAGGAGAGCTATCTGATCATTAACGCCAGTCTCCACAGTCAATTTAGTGAAGGTCTCCTCAATGGTTTTATTTATACTTTCTACATGAGTTGTTGGTTTTGTATGCACAATGTAATTTTAATCAATCCCCAGTATCTTGGCCAGTGATTTACTTACCTGGGTCACAAAACCTGGACCATTGTCTGATTTTACTACCTTAGGTATTTTGAATCTTCAGAAAATTTTCTTCAGTAATTTTTTTTAACCACATGGTTGAGACAGTCCCATGCACATGAACAGTTGAAAAAGCATACCTGTTGCCTGTTAATGTTTATGGACTTCTCTTCGTCGAGCAGTACCACCGCCCCAGTCCTTTCTTTACCTTTTATAATGTAACTGATCCTGGCAGTGAACTGGTCATCATCTCCCCAGCCAGCAGGATGTCGTTAAGATCTTTGCAAACTCCAGTCTCTTTAACCAACAGTTGATGGCAGTCATGAGTCCCTGGTTCACCAGTCTCCACAGGCAGAAGAGTGGTGGGATGAGGCTGGCTGGTGGAGCGAACACAATCAGCTCAGTCTCTCAGTGAGAAGCAGGCTTTGGTGGTGGGTCCCGCGGGCGTTGGTCATCATCAGTTGGTGGCTGCCAGACAATGCTCTCCAATGCATGGGGGCTATTATTGTTGCTTTATGCCCCAAAGTCAACTTGTCAGCAGTGATATCTTTTTGATAGACAGGCCCTCCCCTTGCTACAGGATCAAGCTTCTTTGACAGATAAGCAACTGTTCTGTCCCACGGCCCTAGGGATTTGGTTAAAACTCCCCAGGCGACCCCCGTATGCTCATCCACATAAAGGGTAAAAGGTTAGTTATATCAAAAGGCTTAGAGCCAATGCTTTCAGCTGGGCCTTTTTAATGGCATCAAATGCCTCCTGGTGCTCTGGGGTCCAGGAGAATTTTTTCCTTAGTCAGCCTGCAAAACCCAGATGTCCCCAGAAATTCTCCTACTTGTCTGGCCATCGTTGGGGAATTTTAAACCCTTGGGACAGTCAGCTCCAGATGAGCTGCCTAGTTCTACACGTGTCAGGGTCCTTCCATTCAAAGGCAAAAAGCAGTTGGCTGGTGGGATGTAACCTCGAACGAGTGGGTTACCCGGCCCACGCCGAGGTCCACTGTTCTTCGGGTAGTCCATGAATTACCTTGGGCTTTGGGAGGGGTGCCAAACCCCGTTTCCCTTTAATTTTATCCGTTCTTAGGGCTAGGACCTTCGATAACTTGTCTTCTTGGGACAGTCATTTGCCAAGTGTCCTTTTTCTTTACAATATGCACACTGTTCCTCCTTGTCAAGTGGGGTCCTGTTGCCCAGGTTTCCTAGCCTGTTTTAAATTTCCTAACTTTCCTTTAACCACTGCAGCCAAGGTATTTTAGTGAAATTCTTTTCCTGTCTTCTGTCATGCTTTTTCTCTGCTCTCTGTCTCTCTACTGTCTTTTGTTTCTCTCCTTCCCTTCTCTGTCCCTTCAATACACTTTCTCTGTCTCTTAACTCTTCCAGTCTATGGAGTTCCTTCCTAATATCTGGGGCCCAATTTCCCCATGAAGACCAGAGCCACCGAAGCTCTCTGGGCTTCTGAACTAGGGTCAAAAAGTGTTTTCTTTAACTTAGCCAAATTGGTGGGCCATGTCACGGCAACTCAGAGACCTGCCACCAGAGCCTGGCGATAGATTTTTAAGGTCTCCCTACCTTCAGCAGTGTTGAAGTTCCAACTGGGGCGCATCAAAAGGAATCCCAAGTCAATCTTGTTTTTTTTTTTTTTTCAGCTGTGCTGGCCGCCCATCGGCCCCAGGGATATTTTTCTAGCCTCAAGCAGAAACTGTTGATAATCATCTCAAATAGCCTAGAGAGAGAACATAAGGAACTCAAAAAAGGGGGTGATTAGTTTTTCCAATTACAAAGATCTGGGTCAGCCCTGGAGGCTGATGTTGGGAATGAAACATGTGTGGTGGCAGGGTCATAAGTCATATCCCTGTCCCTCCATTCCAGCATGGATCTGCCCAGGCCATGTGCGGCCCATGGCTGTTTAGCCATTCTGCTGAAGCTCAGCCCCAGTGGCTCTGGCTGCCCTGCCACATTCCTGAGGGCAGGGGATGAGCATGCTCATTGTCTAGCTGGGTCTCCAGCTCTCCTGTGGATCTAAAGTCAAACTTAAGTAGGTTAGTTAGTTTTTGACCCATGGGGAGAATAGAAATGGACACAAACACTATGAACAGAAGGACACACACACACACAAAAAAAAAAAAAAAAAAAAAAAAAACAGAACAATCCAACAAAGAGGACAAATCCACACGGCAGACAAATGGCGCCCAAACCAAAGTTACAAAGCAGGAGGGAAGAAAGTCCAGAGGCCTGCTGTCCCCTGGAGAAGAGAAACTTCGTCTCTTTCCCTCCTCCAAACAACCCGGGACTTCGTTCAGGGCGGGACCAAGGGTCTCAGGATACGTCTGCTTCCCCCTGTAGTCCTATACAAGTCCTGTGCAGGCCAGGGAAAGATTCAAATACTCGAGTCAAAAACACATAACATACAAGTCTTGTGAAGGCTAGGCACAGAGTCAAGTACTCGAGTCAAAAACATGTAACATCAGATGCATCAGGCATACATCAAACATATAGGTTGCGAGCTCTTTCTTACCTCCAACTGGCAATGGAATTGAGTCTGGGGGTTGACCAGATCTTGGTGGAACTTCCAAAATGTAAGACCATCGGAATAAGGAGTCTTCCAGTTTCAGTCGGTACCCCAAGAACTCAATGTCCAGTCCAGTTACTGCAACACACAAGAGGCTTTAATTTACAGGAAACATTTGTGCAACTTGGCTCCTCTGACATGCAGGCTAGAGAGAAGCCCCCTCCCCTGGGCCCAGGTGTTTTTTAAAGGCAAACTCACAATCTTAGGGAGGGGGTGAGACCCTTTGTCCATTGAGTATGCAACCCTTGGAGGCAGGATGGTCTGCTATTAGGGTCAACAGACCTTAGGGCCTCAGGGTGTGCTAATTAATTTTGTCTGGGCAAACCAGAGTTAAAGCTATCTCTTTGTTTCCTAAGGACACTATTCACCACCTGCTGACTCACAGGAAAGCAGGAGCAGTGTGAATTCTTGTTATCTCAGGGCCTTGTGAGAGGAAGTTAGCAAATTCCAAGGAACAGATATTGGTTTCCAGGTTTAACATTACATTTTTTTGTCTTTCAAGATCATCTCATACAGTTAAAAGTTATTTCTTATGCAGTGCCTTTGGTTGTGTGTACATGAAGAGAAGATGGAGAACACTGGGGTGGACCCTCACTCATTCCCAATCTGTCTGTAACTCTTAATCCCCCTCCCTCAATTTTCACTTCCTTTCCATCTCTCTGTCTCTCACTTCTCTCTCCCATGTTGCAGATCAAATCAGAAAGGCAGGGACTGCATCCTCCTGAGCAGGATCAACTCCACAGTTCTTTATTATCATCTGTTTATGTTGTTCCCAAATAATAAACTCATTTATCATTTGTCTTCATTCTATTGAACTCAGTAACACACCATCTCTACATGAATCAATTTTATTTATTAAGAATAAAGTCAAGTGTGACGTCTCACATGTTCACAAAATTATACGCATGATGTGGGTTTTCTCTTCCAAGATTGCTTCCCTATTACCTTATATCAAGATGATAAAAAAGGATTTAAATATATACAGGGTAAGAAATACAGATGAACAAAATTATGAAAAGTTCATTGCTTGACCTATATCAGTTTTCGGAGAACATACTGTAGTTCCTCGTACAGGAATACTCAAGGGTATAACCTGCTTTTAAAAAACCATGAACAGACAGAAACTCACACACTGACATCACATAATTAAAATTAAATGGAATCTCTGAACAGATTTCAAAGTGCGAATATTTTCTCTTAAGAGGACTCATTTGTGTAACCCACATGTTTATGGTCTTAAAGTCTTCAAAGTTTTCCTACAACATGATTTGCTTCATGTAAAAGAAAGCAAGCATGAAGGATTGGGCTTATGGAAGTCAATCAATCTGAATGAGGTTTTTGTTTAAATAAAGACAAGTATTACAATGAAACAGGGTTCCCTTATCAGTGAATTCCTAGGGCTTTTGTCCACGTGACTTTGCTTTTAAGAGCAAAACAGAGATATTGCAATGTTTGAACTGACTGTTCAAACTTTTCCAATATTGTTCTTTCCAGAATCCTATGTAACTCAATATGTGTTGGCTGATGATCATACAACATCCTTTCTAGTAAGATTCCTTTCTATAAGAGTTTTCTTTGGACCACAAAGATTATTGCAATAAGTAAAGTGCACAACTTTACCACAATGATTACATGTACAGGGTTTCCATACACTATGATTTTTTTGTGTGTGATTATAAAGACTAATGATACATAGAAAGGATTCACCACATGGGATACATTCAGTGTCTTTCAAGTATGCATTTCTTATGACTTAAGAGATGGCTGGGATGTGCAAATGCTTTACCATACTGATGGCATTCATAAGGCTTCTCTCCAGTATGTGTTCTTGTAGGACTTTTAAGCACATGTGTTGCAAAAATTTTACTACTTTGATTATAATCATAGGGTCTCTCTACAGTATGTGTTCTTTTATGATGTACCAGATGGCTGTGTCATGTAAAAGATTTACCACATTGCTTACATCCATAGGGTTTCTGCCCACGATGTGTTCTATGATGAAACTAGAGAGTACTGACACGGGAATATGATCTACCACATTGATTACATAATAGGGTTTCTCTCCAGTATGTGTTCATTTATGACATACTAGAGTGCTGTGATGTGAAAAAGCTTTACCACATCGATTACATACGTAGTGTTTTTCTCCAGTATATGTTCTTATATGTATTTTAAGCTGAGCATTCCTTCCAAATGCTTTACATCATTGATTACATACATAGGGTTTCTCTCCAGTATGTGTTCTTATATGTGTTTTAAGCTGACTATTTCTTCCAAATGCTTTACCACATTCATTACTTTCATAGGGTTTCTGTCCAGTATGTGTTCTTACATGTCTTTTAAGCTGACAATTACTTGCAAATGCTTTACCACATTGATTACACTCATAGGGTTTCTCTCCAGTATGTGTTAATATATGACTTTTAAGCCACCTATGTGTTGTGAAAGCTTTACTACATAGATTACATTCATAGGGTTTCTCTCCAGTATGGGTTCTTTTATGACACACCAGAGTGCTGTTTTGTGAAAAAGCTTTACCACATTGATTACATGCATAGGGTTTCTCTCCAGTATGTGCTCTTATATGTATTTTAAGCTGACCATTACTTGTAAATGCTTTACCACATTGATTACACTCATAGGGTTTCTGTCCAGTATGTGTTAATATATGACTTTTAAGCCACCCATGTGTTGTGAAAGCTTTACTACATTGATTACATTCATAGGGTTTCTCTCCAGTATGGGTTCTTTTATGACACACCAGAGTGCTGTTTTGTGAAAAAGCTTTACCACATTGATTGCATGCATAGGGTTTCTCTCCAGTATGTGTTCTTATATGTCTTTTAAGCTGACAATTACTTGCAAATGCTTTACCACATTGATTACATTCATAGGGTTTCTCTCCAGTATGTGTTAATATATGACTTTTAAGCCACCCATGTGTTGTGAAAGCTTTACTACATTGATTACATTCATAGGGTTTCTCTCCAGTATGGGTTCTTTTATGACACACCAGAGTGCTGTTTTGTGAAAAAGCTTTACCACATTGATTGCATGCATAGGGTTTCTCTCCAGTATGTGTTCTTATATGTATTTTAAGCTGATCATTACTTGCAAATGCTTTACCACATTGATTACATTCATACAGCTTCTCTCCAGTATGTGTTCTTTTATGTTTTTTGAGATTATTGCATAGGGAAAAGACTTTACCACATTGATTACAGTCTTGTGTTTTCTGTCCAGTATGTGTTCTAATATGTCTTTTAAGCATAGTTTGTCTTGCAAATAATTTACCACATTGACTACATTCATAGGTTTTCTCTACCATTTGAGTTCTTTCACAGAGTTGGAGGAAACTGTGGCATTCAGAGACTTCACCATACTGAAGACATCTATATGGTATCTCTCCAGTATGAAATTTTTCAAGCCTTTGAAGATGCCTGTAACATAAAAAGTTTTTTACACATTCATTGCGTATATTCACAGGATTCAAAACCTTATGGCTTCTTGCATTCCAGCAAAGATAATTAGCACATGTAAAACTTTACCACATGCATGATACTAAAGAAACAGTATATTTATAAAATAAATTTATAACTTGGCCAATTGTGAACAAGAATCCGATCTTAAGTTTTACATTTATAATGCTTCCCTCATGAGGTGTTGTTTTGTTTTCTTTGAAGATACTTGTGATTCAGAGTAAGAGGTTTTATTTCACGGGCCTCATTTATGGCATTTATTTACATGAGAATTCTCACATAATTGAAAAAGACTGAAAACAACTCAGAGCTTTTCCATACTTATTGCATTTATCAGTTTTTCCACAGTATAAATTATACTTCATTGGCCAAATATACCAGTAAAAATGGAAGCATTCACCCATTCCGATGTTCATTGGGATTTACTTCAGTGTGAGTTTGTTCATATCTTTCAGATGATGTTGGAATACTGATAAATTTTAAACTTCTTTCACACTCAACAAATATCCTCAAAGTGGGGGCTAGTAATCATCTTTCCTTTCTTCTCAATGTCCTAAGAGAGAGACGTATGTTGCTTCTGTCCACATTCTAAATTCACATGGCTTGCATTTAGAGTATCATATAGTTTTTATTTTTCCCTAGGTTTTCTGATACAGAATATCTCTGTGTAGACCCGGCTAGCCTCGATCTCACTTTGTAGGTCAGGCTGATCAGAAACTTAAGAGATCCACCTTGTTCTTCGTCATTAATGCTGGAATTAAGGGCATGGGTCACAACTACCTAACTCAACATATGATATACTTATTAAAGTAAGAATAACAAAGAAAAGGTTTCCACTTTGCACTCATGCAATTTGATTTTCTTTTGCTCACAGACATGTGTGTCAGGGATTAATGTTTCTCCACAAAAACCTTCTTGGTACTCATGAACTGACCCTTTCTATATACATAGCAAAGTCACAAATATATAAGTAATGCCTGATTAACTATACACATTTTTCTTAGAAAGTCTTGGACATATAATTATCACCTATACAAGAAATATATTGTTTAAAATATCTGAATATTATTAAACTCAACAAACTGGCATATCTATATCATAGATCTCCAGGTGCTATAATTCAAATGGTGGTATCTGTGAAGGCATTGTTTCCTTCTCTTTTTCATGAATACCTTGCAAACACAGAAGAGCTACCGTTCACTGAGGTACATGGTTTTGTTAGAAAATGAGAACCATCACTATACTTTAAGCTGCACCTTTTTCAACTTTGATCTTCTTAATTTTTTGTAATTCTTTTTGTGTGTCTCTTCAATAAAATTTCCAGAATACATTAAAATATCTTCAGAGCCAAATTTGCATAAATTTACATGTGAAAATTTACCTTCTATGTCTTCTAGAATTTGGACAATGATCTTCCATGGTATGGTCATCCCAAATGTAGCCTGAAATAACAGAAAATATACAATGTATTATTGTAAATTGTACAAAACTTAAATTAATAACTTTAATGAACCTTAGAACCATGCCTCATTCAACCAAGTTTCCTTTTTCTCAATCAAAATTACAGAATAGTATCAATAACCAAGAAATATTTGGTCCCTTATTTTAAAACATGAAGGAAATTTCAATCTTACCTGTATCAGTGAGGTTCCTGTACGTGTCCAGCATCACATCTCTGTAGAGACATTTCTGAGAAGGATTTAACAAAGCCCACTCTTCGTGAGTGAAATGGATGTACACATCGTCATAGGTCACTGCATCCTACAATAACGCAAACATGTTTGACAAAGAAATATGATACTCACAATGTAAATATAAACAACTTTGACAACATACTCATGTAAGTCTGGAGCCTTGCACACTTATTTCATGACATGGACATTATAATGCATTCACATGAACCATTTAGAAGGAAACTGAATAGGAGGTTCACATGCAACATTTCTTGGCCCTTTAATTAGCATATAGCCCTGAGAAAGAAATCCCTATAAACAGACATAAAGGAAGTGTCAAGCTACAAGAACAACACTACTGAGAACACATCAGAAATAAATTGTACAATAGGAACAGCCTATCACAGAAATACTGAAGGCCCTTGAAACAACATCTGTCTTTGTTAGGTTTTCATTGCTGTTAAGAGATACCATGGACCAGAGCAACTCTTACAAAGAAAAGAGGTGTCACGCTTAAAATTTCCAAGCTTCAGTTAATCATCATGGCAGCAGGCATGTCAGCATATATGCTGCTGCAGTCCTTGATGTTATAGTCCTTACAGCATGACTCAGAGGCAACAGGGAGTTGTCTGACACACTGGGCAGTATTCTGCGAATAAGAAACCTCATGTCTGATCCTACAATGATGTGATTCTTCTAACAGGGAGAAGGCCACTCCAACAAAGCCACAACACATCTTCTTTCACTAGTGGGAACTCATAGAATATTGACTTACAGCTGGAGGACCTTCATGTCAACAAACTGGACCCTCTGAAAGTAGTAAACACTTAGGTGACTTGATCTGTTAGGGGGCCCCTGAAAGTGAAACCATCATCCATCCCAGTTGCTTGAACTGTGTTTTTGGAATCCGCACCCTATAGTGAGATACTTTACTCAGTCTTGATAAAAAATAGAGTGATTTGGTCCTTCCTCTGCTTTGTATGCCACACTTTGGTGAGTCCTGAATGAGGGCATTACCCTCTCTGACTACTAAAGGGAGGAAGGGAAGGGAGGGAAATTGGAGAAGAAGATGGGGAAGAAGGGAGTGTATGGTATGTAAAATGAAAATTAAAAGTTTAAATGAAATTTAAAAAATGAAACAATATATTATTAGAATCATGTACTAAATGTGACTGGTTTTGCACTCATTGTTTTTTAAGTAACAAAGATTTTGAAAACAAATTCATTCCTAGTTTTTTTATATTCAGATTGTGTGTGAGAGATGTTTCCCATGTGTACTTATTACATACCATAGTAGAGGTTGTCAGAAACACTGCATCTGGAGGTGAGGTTGTATTGAGCCTAGAATTTTGGGTTTGGGGGTATGAACTCAGGTCATCCCCAAGTAGAATATGTGCTGTGCCACCATCCAAGACCCATTGAACTTTTTAGGAAAAACAGTAAATGTCATTTCCAGATTGAAAACAATAAGAATAAAAGAGAGTACATGAATAGAAAAGTAAATAGAAATAGAAATGAGAACTTGGTGAGTTAATATTTATATTCTGTATGAGATAAATTTGCAACATAAATTGAATACAGTGCAAATTATATTCCTGACACTTTATAAGAGTATATCTGATTCGAAAGATTCAGGAAAATGGGAAACAGTTAGAATATCTGGAGGATTACGAAAAACATAGTACATATATTGACACAGCATGGCTTCTATACCTAATATAAACATGCAGTGATTGAGAGGTGTACAATATTTGGGAAAGAACAAAGAGAGGAAGTGAAAAAGAAAAGAACAATAAGAGGTAAATACTGCCAACTTTACTCTCAAAAATACAAGGGAAACTCATCCAGATAAACTTAGATCTTGAGCAATGTTACTCAGCTACCCATGATTCTATGTGTTCAGAACTTAAATACATAGACTCATACAAAACTCAAAAGGATATTTACACTGTTCGGTTTCTGACATTCCAGCTATTGATACTTGTTACTAATAGAGACACCCCACAGTCTAGAGCTTTCTATACGTATGGGGTAATCTCCTGCTATGATTCAGAGAATTATATTTTAATTTAATGAACAGTGTTACAAATTAATGTGTTCTGTTTTTTAAATATATCCGTAAATATAATTGGTATCCACAAATAATTTTTTAAGAAGCTTGGTCCCAAAAACCGACTGAGGACATACAGTCACTTAGTGTAAGAAGGAGTAATCAAGAGGACAGAAGGACATTACCCACAGACATAAGAAATAAATAAAGAAATATGTGTGCAATGACAAATTGCGTTCATTTCTGGCTAATGAGCAAAGAGGAAAGAACCTACAACAGATGGTTACTTTTGTTGTTATGGTTGGGATTTTTTTTGAGACAGAGATTCTCTTTGCAACAAAAAGCCTTAGTTGTTTTAGGAATATCTTGCTAGACGTTGCTGGCCTTGATCTCACACAGATCAACTTTCCTGTGCCTCCTAAATGCTGGGATTAAAGGCGTGAACCACCACAATCTCGCTCCTAAAACAAATTTTGCATTCAACATATGTTGCCTTCTTTAAGTACTTTCAATGTCTGACTAGTGACAGGATATTGCAAGTTATGCCAGTAAGGCAATATAAGCATTCAAGAGAAAAGATAACACCATAAGTATTTCATAGTACAGGAGTAACATGAAACAGCAGGTCACATTTTACTGGCAAGTCATGAGGGAGAAGTGTCAGAAGATGAGAAAAGAACGGAAGGCAGAAAAAGAAAAGATGAAAGGTAAGGTAGGGAGGTATTGCTTAAGCCATACCATATTCTAGGTACATTTCTTATAAGGAATAGCTTCTTGTATACTACTTCCATGAGGAAACGGAAGGAAATTTGAGACTCTAGGAAGTCAGTGGGAGTTACCATTCAATGGGACAAACTCAGGATAAGGATACTCAAAAAGTGCAGTACAAGGGGAACACAGGGATCTCCAAAAACATCACCAACTAAGTCCACAGTAGCCATGGGTCTAATAAACACAGCTCCATGTGGTGGGGATAGTTGTCTTCTCAGAGTCTGAAGCAACCCCTCAACAAGACACTGGCCCAAGACAATTGAATTTTCTCCCAAGAATCTTCCTTGTGTTAAAGGTGGAGTTCTACTTTATTCTCGATAGCTCAGGACCTGATGGAAACATCATAATTATATAAACCTTGGGTGTTATTGGCCCTGGGTTTCAGAAGGAACTCTGTTCATTCTCCATGAGTGAAGACCTAAAGAGAAAGTCTTGCTTGCTTTGTCTAGCCCTCAACACATCACTGTTTTCTTTTCAAACAGTTGTCACCTGGGCTCATCTTGCCCATATGACAGAGCCATGATTTTATCTAGAAGAAAACTGGATGTTTATGGCACACCAGCACCTAATGTTCATTGGAACCCTGTAATAAACCCTTGTAAAGCTTGTAAAAGACATAATCAATGGTATGGAGGTGGGCCTTGGGGGTTTGTAAATCATTGCTTTGCTAATTGACATGGATTGGATCCAAATATTTGGAGTATCCTGGGGAACAAGTGTATATTATATCATCCTATTCTGTAACATGCCTGGTTAGCACACAACTTAACTTTTTTCTATTTTTTTTTTTAAATTTTGGGGTAGCAATATCTCAGCTAAATAAGTTTTTTGCAACTCCCTATCTCCCAAATATTGGTAAATCCTTTATAGAAACAATTCTACTCCTCTATGTCACAGCTCAGTGGTAGAATGTAATCCAACACAAGAATGCCATATACAGATATTTGTATTTTCCCTTTGCTTTAACCTAGCAATTCAGAAACAGAGGCAAGAAGTTTTCCCCGAGATTGGGTCTAGCTTGCTCCACATAGAAAATTCTAGATCATGCTGCAAAGCTACACAGAGAAATGAAGAAAAAGAATGCCATTTAGAACATGCACAAAGTTAACTCCAAATGTGGATACTCCCTTAGCCTAGAGACAATGGGGAGGGCCTGGGCCAAAACTCAACTGACTTGACAGATTTTTATGATCCCTCCTAAAGACCTCAGCCTCCCAGAGGAATGCATGGCCCATGGGATGGGGAGGTCCCTGGGGGAAATAGGAGGATGGGAGGGAGAGGGAACTGGGATCGATATGTAAAATAATATCTTTATATTTATTTTTTAACAACAGAAGAAAAATTATTTTGATGGCAAAAAAAGAACATGATAACTCTGAATGGATGTGACCCCTAAATGTTACATGTGAAGAGCAGAACTTCTGGAAGGCACTGAACTAAGTGAACCTCTCCTTCTTTATAAATAGCCATCCCTGTGCACCAAAACCATAATGCACCAAAACCATAATGGAGCTGACTACAAAGAAGATTACTCACAATGTTACCTGATTGAATTCCTTTCCTCAGGCAGCCCACATGGAGAAGTATTCATAGGCAATACCCTGGTCAGGGAAGCTGCTAGGACCATAATGGCCTAGCAGAACACTGAATGTGGCAGCATACTCCAGTCTAGCCTCCTCCTGGAGGGCCTGCCAAACCGACTTTCATGACTACCCACCCCACCCTCCCCAGCCCCTTGCTTACCATACCTCATGTTCTGTGCTTATCCATGCTCTCCTTCCAATTCCCCACAGCAGCACTCACAGAGCAGTAATCAGTCCTCTGTCACCTGTTCTGATATAAAACCAAGCTTGCAGCATGGCTCCAGGAAGTCTCCTTCAAGACCTGAAACTGGCAGGTTGGCTTAGTGTCCCTGGTTGTCTAGTGAGGCTTGAGTGACAAGAGCTCTTTCTCAAGGGAAGAGTGTTCTTATAGACACAGCAAGCCCCGAACCTCCTTTGGCCCTGGCTAGACCTAGACATTTCAGAGAGCTGCACAAACAGGAACTTATTTGTTTGTTTTGTTTTGTTTTTTGATTTTTTTTTTTTTTTGAGAATTTCCCTGTTGGTCCCTGATGTGCAAGAACTCACTCAGTAAACTGTGCTGGTCAGTTCCTTCCTAATTATTATTATTAATCTTGTTTTTGTTACATTCTAGTAGATTTTTCTCATTACTTGTTCAATATTAATTAATTAATTAATTCATTCATTCATTTCTTTTGGTGTTTGATACACAGTTTCCCTGTGTGACCCTGCTGTTCTGGAACATACTCTGTAGACCAGACTATCTTCAAACTCACAGAAATCTACTTTTCTCTACTTCCTGAGAGCTGGAATCAAAGACGACAGCCACCACTGCATAGTCAGACACAAATTTCAATGTCGCTTCCTCATGTCACCATTAAATGGTCCAGCTCTCTTCCTGCATGCACAGACTCAATCTCTCTTTCTTCCTCCACATAATGTGCAGAGCTGCTCAGACCATTGTACAATGCTGACTGAAATGATTCTCTTATTAAACAGATGGAAGACTCCCTAGAATATTAAAATATAGGGAAATTTTTTAGGACACAAGTGATGTTTGTTCTGTGCCATCTGGCTGAGGTCAGGAGACCTGAGGGGACTCTTTACCTGGTTGTTACAGGTCCCTCAGAAAACCATGAGAGAAAGGCATAAGCAATATTACAAACAAGATGATACAACTTTCTCCTGACAGACGCCAGGGATATTGGTCAATTATATTGGAGTGTTATTCCTGAAATTAGAGTCAAATTCTTGAGAAGTGAATAATAGTAACAAGTGTCATCTGCATGATAAGCTGAATACTCAAAGAGTGTGGCTGAGAAAAATGTCTTTATCTATGAGCACTATGGTGAACCAGCACAGGTTCCTCAGTAGGAAGGTGAGGAAACAGCTGCATTACTCAATGTTTTCCGTTAGAGCAGGATTGGTAGAACATATCTCTCTATGTCTGTAGAAAGTGGCTTTATTGGAATGTCTTACAGGCTCTGGGCCAGATAGTACATCAATCATGCTGACCAATGTACATTTGAAGAATTCGGTATTTGTTTGGTTTATGGGTGTGGATCTTCCAGCTGGTCTTCAGTATACACAAGTATTTCAAAGAAATATGCTTCAATGCTATAAAGGGGTAGACTCAGCAGGATCCACATGGAATTATATTTGCGGAGACTGTAAAGTTTTCCTCCAAGTGTTGTTGTATTTTGTTTGTGCTTTAGCAAATGAAGCCTGCCAGATGGTGGTGGCACATGCCTTAACTTCCAGTTCTTGAGAGGCAGAGGCTGGTGAATCTCTGTGTCTTCGGTAGAATTCCAAATGTACACAGAGAAACCCTGTCTCAAAACAACACCAAACAAACAAAAAATAAATAAATCTATCAAAAAAACCTTGCTTTAAGAACAGAGTGTGTAGCTAGGCAGTAGTTAGCCATAGAGGACAGGCCATGGAGGAGCACACCTTTAATCAAAGAAGTTTGGATCAGTGGGATCTATATAATTTTATGGCCACCCCAGGATACACTGGATTTATCCAGTCTAAAAGAGAAAGAGAGACAGGTCATGGCTCATTCCTTTATTCCTGTACTTGGGAGGTAGATATGGCTGGGAGGAGAGAGAAATATAAGGGTGAAGAAGACAGAAGCTCATTGTGTTCTAATGGAAGACTCCTAGAATCAAAATCGCCAGACCCTTTGGTCTGAAGATAGAGTGGAAGTAAGAACTAGGGGATCACTGCTCTGCTTCTCTGATCGTTCATCATTAACCACACATCTGAGTCCATATTTTGACTATTAAGACTAACTAGAATTAGCTTTACAATTTCCAGTGTAGTGTGTCAAAGCTGAACTATGGTGTACAAGACTAGAATTGATGGTAATAGAATTGAGGGTATAAATATTTATCAATTTATAAAGCTTGTTGCTACATTTTGTGTGTTTGAGCATGAGAGAAAATGGTTTGTAGGAATATACAGGTTATGGGATGTAGATAATTATGTGAAGTTGAGTGTTAGTATCTGACCTTTGGTCATCCCGCAAAAGAATATATGCTGAGTCCCTTGCCAAGATACACAACATATTTTATCTGATGAGCCAACACTCTTCCACAGATTAACAAGAAAACCAAAATAAATAAAGAACTAAGTAATGGTCTTTGGGAATATGAAGCATCAGAATTAAGATCCTATACAGGGTAAGTTTGCAACATGAAATGAATACAATCCAATTACGATGAACAACAATTTATAACAAAATGCTTATTACAAAGGCAGATTAACATTTTTCTTTGAAAATACACAGGATGCTCAATGTAATTATGAAAACACAGTACAAAAACTGACATAATATGACTTTTATACTTACCACAAAGTTACAACAATCAAAATACGAACAATATTTGTAAAAGAATAAAAGAAATAGAGAGAATAAGCCAAGAACAAAGAAAAAATATCATCAACTATTAATATAAAGTACAAAAGAAAGTTTGCTAGGAAAAGTGTGATCTTGATCAATGTTATCCAAATACCTATGAAACCATGTGTACAGAGATTAAATAATCAGACTTCAACACCCCAATTAAATCAACCCAAAGTAACCATTCAACACTTTTGACCCTGCAGCTATGGATATCTATTCCAAAGACAGGAGGTCCCTGCTCTAGAGCTCTCTATGCAAAAGGAGCTCATCTTCTGCTACGGCTCTGGAGCCCTTTATGACCCTTTCTTGTTTCAGAAAAACCCATCCCCACTGATGCCCATTCCACAAATAACATGGAAGAATATTTTAAAATCTGCTTCCTGCCACATGTTAGATGGCCCAACATTAGGACCCTGACCTAACTCGCTACCCAAAACCATACCCATCTGAGAAATCTCCGCAGAACAGGGACTCATTTTGTCCCCTGGAATTAAACTTCACGTAACATGTCTTATAAGGGGAGGTAGCATAGACTTAAAAACATTATGATCTTGTATGGCTTATAGACATACACATCATCATTTTTAATACTTTCTAAAATATTTAGAAGACAAACCTGAAAGTGGAATGGAATATACAGAACTTCAAGAAATAAAACCTCAGTTTTCCAGTGTCAGCCACCACTGCACACAAACGGCATTGCATGCATGTGCATACTGAACAGTTATGTAATATGCAGCACATCCTCCCATGCCAGGGCTACAGAGTCTCTAGCAAACCAGAAATGGCAGCTGAGCATACCTGCTTTGAAAATCCTACATTTAAAATGGTGTAACCTGTGTTCTTCCTTAAATCTCGATAGAGCAGAAGGAAAAGGGAGTCCTGGAAAGAAGCTTTCTCAGAGTTCCAAATTGGCTGGGACCACACAGTTTGGCCTATAATTTTTGCAGCCCCCCTACCAGGGGATCAGAAGTCAATGACTCAGATTGCACAGTCCTCGTAGCTCTGCACTACCTACCCAGGAGACAGGGACCTAGTCAAGAAAGTTTGTGTTTTAGTATACATTCTTCTACTGTCCTGGAGCACAAACTGCTCATTGTGAAAATCACAGTGTCTTTTGTGTGCACATTCTATTACACACTTACTGTTCATAGCTTATAACTCTTGACCACATAGTTGGGAAATACTTCAGCCAAGTCCATGAAACCTTCAAATGTTCACTGTTTTCAGTGTGTAAATCCTGTTTAAGAAAAGCAGGCTGTGAATTGGAAAATAATGAGGAATCATGCTAGGGCTTGGGGGCAGAAAAGAGTATGAGGATATGATGCAGTTATGTTCTAAAAAAAAAATTGAAAAGCTGGAAATAGCTTCATGGCCATGTGCTCCAGAGACTAGGGGTTTCTCTTAGAGCACAACAAGGATTTCTCAAACCTTTTCTCTCAGACGGTACATCCACAACCACAAAAAGTAACAGTCCTGTTACCTAGTCCACAACAGTTCACCCGGACCTGTTTTTGCTGAATATGGTAACTATAGCAATTTGTATTCACGTTACGGTCTCTCTCCATCCAGATTCTTGATAGCCCTCATCCATGGATTCCAAGAACCTACCCACTGGGACAATTATGGATTATCTAGGAATGATTATCTAATTCCACTTTGCTCACCTTGACTACTGATAAAGGAGGAAATCTCAGCCTCCACCCTGCCTGTCACATTCTGCACTGTGACTCCACCAGTATCAAAGTGGGTCATGCACTCAATTCTTGCATAAATCCAGCTTCATTTATATGTTGCCACAATAATCAGACATGTAAGGAGTTCACACATTTTCTGGTCTATTTTACTTCTCATTGGCAAGTCAAAGGCCAGACTAGAAGGACATGTGTGATTTTCTTCCCAGCACTGTCCAGGAGAAGCGGGATGAGGAGTTCAAAGCAATTCTCAAAAGCTCAGCATATGAAAAGCCAAAGTTACAAGAGACTTTGCTCTACTCAGAAATCAATCATCAACATCACTTGAGAAAAGGAATTACATAAGTAAAATCTAAGAAACAGGAGTGCAGAAAATAGAGGTAAAAGCATTAATATGTTTAAAGAAGACATTTAAAAATATACCAATATCTGGGTGGTGGTGGCACCTGCATTTAATGCTAGTGCTCAGGAGGCAGAAGGAAGCCTATCTCTGTAAGTTCAAGATCAGCCTGGGCTACAAGATCTAGTCTGGGGCAGGCTCCAGAGCCACAAAGAAATTGGGTCTCAAAAAAATAAAATAAAATAAAAAATAAAAATAAATAAAAGAAATCTATAAAAATGATACCAGGGGTTGAGCACTGGGACAGAGGGTGGAGCCAAAAGTCCACCCTACTTCGGAGACTTCTCGGAGCAACTCTGAACAAAGGAGACCTGACTATCCACGCGGGACCACCCGTAATTTCCACCATCTTGGTCTCTGACCCTGCCTCCAGTCCTCTGCTTGAGTCCCAGGCCCCTCCCAGACATCCGTCTATCTCTGTGGGTCCACTGGGAGTTCCTCTGGGCAAGATCCTTGAACCCCAAATCCTGGCTTCTGCCAAAGAATGAGGTCTCAGCTGGAGAGCGCCAGTTTCCAGGGAGATCCCACTATCCTGCAAAACCTTCTCAAGTTCCAGCTCAGTCCTTACCCTCTTCCGCCAGCTATTGGCCAGAGTTATTTGCCAGAGCTATTGGCCAGAGTAACACTGGCATCTTCTTCTGGATCCTCATCCTTAACCCCATCCCTGGATCCAGGTCTGCGAAGAAACCTCCTAGAGTGCTTGGACCACACAGAGCTACAGATATTGAATCTCAGACCCACATAAGCCCATCGGGGAAGTACCATAGAGAGAGGGGGGGAGACAACACCAACACATACTGGAAGAAGCTATGGGAAGAAGGCTATACAAGAGAATACCTAACAACAGAAAGACAAACATGACACCACCAGAATCTAGGGAATCTACACCACCTAGAATGGAACACAACAACAAAGCAGAGGAAGCAGAAGGGTATGACTTAAAATTTACCATCATAAAAATGATAGAGGACCTCAAAGAAGATGTGAGAAAATCTCTTAAAGAAATGGAAGAAAAAACAAACAAAAAAGTGGAAGAAATGAACAAATTACTTAAGGAAAGGACAGAAAGCCAAGAAAAAACAATTAACCAGGTGAAGGAAACGGTTCAACACTTGAAAACTGAAATTGAGAAAATAAAGGCAACACAAACGGAAGGAATGCTGGAAATTGAAAAGCTGGGCAAAAAATAGGGAACTATGGACACAAGCATAACCAATAGAATTCAAGAGATGGAAGAGTGAATCTCAGGCACAGAAAATAAACTAGAAGAAATAGATTCATCGACCAAAGAAAATCATAAATCCAACAAATACTTAACACAAAGCATCCAGGAAATGTGGGACACCATGAAAAGGCCAAACATAAGAATAATAGGCATAGAGGAAGGTGAGGAAGTCCAGCTCAAAGGTTCCGAAAACATATTCAACAAAATCATCGAGGAAAACTTTACAAATCTGAAGAAGGACATGCCCATGAAAGTGTAAGAAGCATACCAAACCCCAAATAGGCTGGACCAAAGAAAAAAGACCCCTCGACATATAATAATCAAAACACCTAGCATACAGAATAAAGAAAGAATATTAAGAGCAGCGAAGGAAAAAGGACAGGTAACATATAAAGGCAGACCTATCAAAATTACACCTGATTTCTCCATGGAAACCCACAAGGCCAGAAGGTCCTGGATAGACGTTCTAAAACTATTAAAAGAACCAGTGATGACTTATGTTGGAGAGGATGTTGAGAAAGTGGAACACTCCTCCACTGCTGGTGGGAGTGCAAACTCATACAGGCATTTTGGAGATCAGTATTGCAGTTCCTCAGGAAAATGGGAATTAGTTTACCACAGGACCCGGCAATCCACCTCTTGGGCATATACCCAATGGATTCACATCCATGCAACAAGACATCTGTTCAACTATGTTCATAGCAGCACTATTTGAAATAGCAAGAACCTGCAAGCAACCTAGATGCCCCTCAATTGAAGAATGTTTAATGAAGATGTGGCACATCTACACAATGGAATACTACTCTGCAGAAAAAATAATGGTATATTGAAATTCGCAGGCAAGTGGATGGCACTTGAAGAAACCATCCTGAATGAGGTAACCCAGTCACAAAAAGAGGAACACAGTATGTACTCACTCATATATGGATTTTAGACCTAGATCAAATGATCACCAACCTATAATTCACATCACCAGACAAACTAGGATACAAGCTATATTCTAAGAGATTCATATAAAGTCCCTCACAGAACTGGGAAGGAACAAGTCCCCCGAGATCAGGTGAAGTGGGGGGGGGCAGTGAATGGAGAGAGAAGTAGGAGAAAATGAGGGGGAGGAAAGGAAAATATGTGGGACCAGGAAGATTGAGCCTGTTTAGGAATAGAAGATAGGAAAGAGAGAGAGAGAGAGAGAAACAGAGACAGAGAGAGAGAACATAAATGAGGGATCCAATATTGGTTTTAAGATAAAATTGAACACAAAGAAAGGTATAGAGAACTACAAGTCTGCTTCCAACTAACAATCTCAGCTTCCGTGGAAAGGCTATCATAAATGCCCTTCCTGGAGAGTGAGATCAACAACTAACTTCTCCATGGATCCCTCAACTAATGCCTGTTGAAAACAGGATCAATCACCCATACATAAACACTGAGTCGAACTAGAACCCAGAAGCAGATGGAGAGGACAAGACCATGCGGCAGATACACATACAGACAGGTTACCTGAACAAGGAGCAGCTAACGGCCACTAGACTGATAGCTGTGAAGCCAGCATGGGACTAACTCAGCCCCCCCCCCTGTATATGGGTCTCAGCCAGAAGGACTGAGCAGTCTAAGAGACCTCAGACAGTGGAGCCAGGATGTATCTCTGGTGCCCCAAATGACTTTGCGAACATATCCCCCAAGGAGGAATAACTGCCTTAATCTAGAGACAGGAGAGAAGCCCTAGTCCCTACTTCACAGGTCCTGTCACATCTACATGACCCCAACTGGATGGCATTCCCCTACATATGGAATTGGGGTGGGGGGATGGGGGGAGGGTGTTTAGAGTGCATGTGAGAGGGCAGAGAGGGTAAAAGAGAGGGAAGGAGGGAGGGAGGGCTGAAGGGGAGGGAGGGAGGGAGGGAGGGAGGGAGAGGGAACTGGGATCAACATGTAAAATAATACATTAAATTAAAAAAAATGGTTTGACTCCAAAATTTAAGTTGAAGGAGAAGTTACTGGGGAAAAGGTTTCTATTTTTTGTTTCCACAGAAAATGAAATGATGTGGATTCCTTCCAGACTAATTTGGTTTGATCACACCAGACCACCTGAAACAGAGTACACGGTGATCCTACATTCCAAACAGCTGGACAAAACAGCCTTACAGACTACAGCCAGGATATCTGAATCTTCTTCGAATCCCCCGGAGACAGCGCCCCTTACCAGCCAGAAGTAGTTTGGAAAGAACGACGCCCAAATTCCCAAATATTGTGTATAAATGTTTGTTTTCATTTAATTGGACTTTGTTATATAAAATTAAATAAAATAATAATAAAAAATGATACCAGGCTCAACTAGAGGCCTCAGCTCGAGAATTCCAGGCCCTGGCTAGATCCGCATATACATGCCACCATCCTGAGGCCATTCCTGCTGGAGGCTTGTCTCCCATTGCTGGGTCTCTGCTAGAGAGACATCAACAGGAGTGTGCCAGGCCCTGGATTGGTCTGCCTACCCAGGCAGGAACACCCTGAATTGCTGCCAATGTTAATCTTTGACACCCAATGCCAGGATTATGCTAGTTGTGAGTCTGGGACTAATTTGGGTTGAATTAACCCTACAACCAACCCAGGAAACTCCCTGGATTGGTACCAGATATTGCTCCACCTGTGGCCTGTCCTCAGCTAAAAAACAAACAAACAAACAAACAAACAAACAAAAACCAAAAAACAAAACAGAAAATAAATCTCACTTCAACAGAACCCAAGGGTTAATCATGGCAAATATACACACAAAACCACTGCCAACAACAAATCATAAACAAACAAAAATTAACCATCAATGATCCTTATTTTCCCTCAACATTAATGGTTTTAACTTGCCTATAAAAAGACACAGGCTATCAGAATGAATATGGAAACAGAATCTGTCCTTCTTCTGCATACAAGAAACACATCTAAGCTTAAAAGATAGTCATTACTCAGGGTAAAGGGCTGAGAAAACATCTTCCAATAAAATAGACCCAAAAGCAAACAGGTCTGTCTCTCCTAATATCCAGCAATTTAGACTTCAAAGCAAAATCAATCAAAAGTAATGGAAACAGTCATTTTGTATTTATCACAGGAGAAATACTCACCAGAAATCCTCAATTCTGAACCTCTATGCCCCAAATACAAAAGCACCCACATTTGTAAAAGAAATACCACTAAAACTCAAACCACACATAAAACATCACACACCTATAGTGGGAGACTTCAACACCCGACTCACAACACTAGACAGGACCACCTCAGAAACTTTATAAAGAAACAAAAAAACTAACAGAAGTTATGTCTCAATTGGATTTAACAGACACATTTAGAACCTTCCATCCAAACAAAAAAGAATATAACTTCTTCTCTTCTCCACATGGAACATTTTCTGAAACTGACCACATACTTGGAGACATAAAATTCCTCAAGAGATACAAAAAAATTGGAATAGTCCCTTGTAACTTATCAGACCACCATGCTTTAAAATTGGAAGTCAACAACACAAATCGCAGAATCTCTACAAAACCATAGAAACAGAAAAACCGCAAATGCAGCATACCTGAATCAAAGAAGAAATAATTAAATTAAGAATGTCTTCAAATTCAATGAATATCAGAGCACAAAATTGCATTAAGTGCCCATATGAAGAAAACGGAGGATAGTCACATTAGAGAATTAACAGCACAACTGAAAGCCTTAGAACAAAAGAAGCAAAATCACCCCTCAGGATTAGGGCCCATATTCAATTTTTGGGCTTAAAACAATAACGAAGAAAACAGGAAAATAATACAAAAAATCAGTACAACAAAGGGTTGAATTTTGGAGAAAATTAGCAAGATTCACAAACCTTTATCCAAACTAACCAAAAGCATAGAGAGAACATGGAAATAAACAAAATCAGAAATGAAAAGGTGTACATAACAACAGACACTGAGACAATCCAGACAATTTTTAGGTCATACTTTGAAAACCTGTACTCAACAAAATTTGAAAATTCAAAGGCTATGAACAAATTTCTGGATAACTATTACTTACCAAAATTAAATCAAGAACAGACAAGCTACTTAAACAGACATATAACACTTAACAAAAGAGAAGCAATCATGAAAAGACATTCAACCAAATAAAGCCCAGGACCAGATGGCTTCAGTGAATAATTCTAGCAGAATTTCAAGGAAGAGCTAATACCAATACTCCTGAAATTGTTACACGCAATAGAAACAGAACATTCATTACCAAACTCTTTTTATGAGGCTACATTCATCTTGGTACCCATCCACACAAATGCACAACTAAGAAAGAAAATTACAGCTCAATATCCCTCATGAACATTAATTAAAAAGTACTCAATAAATTACTGGCAAACCGAATTCAAGAATACATCAAAGAAATCATCCACTGTGACCAAGTAGGCTTCATCCCTGGGTTTCAATGATGGTTTCACATATGAATATCTATCAAAGTGATCCAAAATATAAACAAACTGAAAATAAAAAAATCACATGATCATCTACCTAGGTGCAGAAATCCTTTGACAAAATTCAACATCTTTCATATTAAAGGTCTTGAAGAGATCAGCGATAACAGGAACTTATGTAAACACAATAAAAATAATATACAGTAAACCAAGAGACCAGACCAAACTGAATGTAGAGAACCTTAAGGCAATTCCTCTAAAATCAGGAACAACACAAGGCTGCATCCCCACTCCATATCTCTGCATTATTGCACATGAAGTGCTAGCTAAAGAAATAAGACAACAAAAGGTGATCAAGGGGACAAATATTGGAAAGGAAGAACTCAGATTTTCTCTATTTTCAGATGATATGATAGTTTACATAAGCAACCGAAAAAACTCTAACAGGGTACTCATACAGCTGAAAAACACATTCAGCAAAATATCAGGATACAAGATAAATTAAAAAAAATTCTGTAGCCCTACTTTATTCAGATAACAAAAGGACAGTGAAAGAAATCAGAGAAACGTCACACTTACAATAGCCACAAAAACATAAAGTATTTTGGAGTAACACTTACCAAACAAGTGAAAGACCTATATAAGAACATTGTGTCTTTAAATCAGAAATTAAAGAAGATTCCAGAAAAGGGAAAGATTTTTCATGCTCTTGAATAGCTAGAATAAACATAGTAAAAATTGCAATCTTGTCAACAGCAATCTGCAGATTCAATGCAATCCCAATTAAAATCCAAGCACAAATATTCACTGACCTTGAAAAGATAATAATCAACTTCATATTGAAAAACAAAAGAAACAAGATAGCCAATACAACCTCTATATTAAGGGAATATCAGGAGGCATCACTATCCCTTTAAGCTCTACTACAGAGCTGTAGTCCTGAAAACAGCCTGGTATTAGCACAAATATAGACAAGTAGCAAAATATAATCAAATATTAAATCCTGATATTAATCCGCATACCTATGAACACCTGATTTTTGACAAAACAGCTAAGAGTATACAATGGGAGGATGAAAGCGTCTTCAACAAATGATGCTTGCAAAACTGGATTATGTTGTGTAGAAAAATGTAGATCACCATGCACAAAACTCAAGTCCAAATGGATCAAAGGCCTCAACATAAATACAGCCACACTGAAACTCTTAGAAAAGGAAATAGGAGGTATTCTTGAACAAATTGGTACAGCAGACCACTTCCTGAATGTAGCTCCAGTAGGACAGACACTGAGATCGACAATAAGTGGGACCTCTTCAAATTTAAAAGACTTGTAAGGCAAACGACACAGTTGACAAGACTGAAAGGCAATCTGCAGACTGGGAAAAGATCTTGGTCAATCCTCCATCTGACAGAGAGCTGATCCCAAAAACGTACAAAGAACTAAAGCAATTAGTCAACAATACACCAAATAACCCCATTAAAAATGGGGTATAGAACTGAATAGACAAGTCTCAATAGAGGAAATTTGAAAAGGCTGAAAGACACTTAAGAAAGTGCTCCACATCCTTAGCTATAAAGGCAAATTAAAACAACTTTGAGATACCATCTTACTCCTGCCAGAAAGGCTAAAATTAGAAACACCTATGACAACTTATGCTGGAGAGGATGTGGGAAAGGGGAACACTCCTCCACTGCAGGTGGAAGTTCAAACTCGTACAGCCATTTTGGAGATCAGCAATTCCTCAGGAAAATGGGAATCAGTCTACCACGGGACATGGTAATCCCCCTCTAAGGCATATACCCAAGTGATCCACAACCATGCAACCAAGACATGTACTCAACTATGTTCCTAGCTGCTTTCTTTGTAACAGGAAGGACTTGGAAGCAACCCAAATGCCCCCCAACTGAAGAATGGATAAAGAAGATGTAGCACATTTATATAATGGATTACTATTCTGAGGGAAAAAAACAATGGAATTTTGAAATAAATAGAAAAGTGGATTGAACTTGAAGAAACCAATCTGAATGAGGTAACCCAATCACAAAAAGAGAAGCATGGTATGTACTTGCTCATTTATGGATTTTAGACATAGAGTAAAGATCACCAGCCAACAAATCAAACTGCCAGAAAAACTAGGATACAAGGAGGTATGTAAGAAATTCATATAAGATCACTTGCAGAAGGTGAAAGGAAAATGGCCCCCGCAGCATATGGGTGTGGGTATAGACGGGGAGTGAGTGGAAAGGGAACTAGCAGAAGGAGAAGGGGAGGAGAGCAAAGTGCATGGGACTAGGAAGATTCATATAGGGGAGGAATAGACTTGAGAAGAGAAGAGAAGAGAAGAGAGAAAGGGACAGAGAGAGAGACAGACAGAGAGAGAGAAAAAAACCATAAAAGAGGGAGCCATTATAGGTTTAAAGAGTAAATACAACTAGAGAAATGTCCAGAGGCCTACAAGTCTGACCCCAACTATGAATTTGAGCAATAGTGTAAAGGCTACCATAAACTCCCTTCCCTGATAATGAGATCAGGAACTAACTTATTCACCATCATGGGGCCCTCATCTAGTAGCTGATGGAAACAAAAGCATAAATGCACAAATAAACCCTGAGCCTAACTGGAATCTACATGCAGACAATGAGGACAAGACCACGCTGTAGAAACACATAGACACAGCTGATCTGAACAAGAAGGAGCTAATGGTGCCCCAGAATTATAGCAGGGAATCCAGCATGGGACTGACTTTTAACCCCTGAACATGGGTCTCAGCTAAAAGGCCTGCAAAGTCTAAGGGACTAAGTGGAACCAGGAAGTACCTCTGGTGCAAAAAGGACTTTTGGGGAAAATCACCATGGAAGGATACTCCCTTAACCTAAAGACAGGAGAGAAGTTTTAATCCCTACTTTAAATGACTTGAAAAATTTAGATGAATCCCCATGGAAGGCATTACTCTACATGTATAGTGGGGGTTGGATGGGAGGGAAGAGTGGCCGGGGGGCCTGGGAAGTTGAGAGAGATGGGGAGAAGGAGGGAGGGAGTGAGGTAGAGGGAACTGGGTTTGATATATATATATATATATATATATATATATATATATATTTTTTTAATTAAGAAAAGAAATGTGATACCAATGTAATTTAAACAAAATAAAGTTAACATATTTTAATAATTTAAAAATGTCTAGCTCTATTGACTTTGAAAAAATCACACTTCCCCAGAGAGAACATCACTTCCAGCACAAGTTCTAATGGATCTTAATAATTAAAACTCATAGTAATCTATCAGGGAGTGGAGGGTAAAAACTGAAGGATCACAGATTCAGAGCATCTGGCCAGTAGATTTCTTATCTCTAACAATTCTCAGACAAATAATATGGTCCTGTCCTCACACTGCCTCCTTAGATTGACTGCCATCTCTTCACTCCCTCAGACAGACTGCTCTAACAAAATCCTCTCACTGCATGCTCTTCTGTCTCCTCCACCTTATCTTCCTCTTTCTGTCCAGCCATGTAGCTCTATCTCCAAATCCCTACACTTGGGATTAAATACCTGAAATCCTAAGAAATGGGATCACCTTAGTATGAGCTGTTTTTCTTTTAGACAGATTTTTTCTCCCTCTCTGTCTCTCTCTCTCACTCTTTCTCCCTCCATCTCTCTATAGCCAGGAGTGGCCTTGAACTCACACAGTTCCACCTTTCTCCTTCCCCTTGTGCTGGTATGAAAACTGTGCCCAACCACTGCTCTCTTAGGGAAGACCTTGGCATCTATGTTGGAAGATCTTGGCCTGTATGTTGAAATAGTGGCTTGGGTGTGTGGCTAGCTAGTGACTTACATGAATGGCTAACTATTGAGTTAGGTATGTGGCTAAATAGTAACTTAGTGTGTGTGACTAACTAGTTACTTACTGCTTTACTGTGTGTGGCTAACCTGTGAGTTAGTGTATCTAACTAGTAACCTAATTGTGCATCAAATCATTGACTTAGGTGTGTGGCCTACTAGTGACTTGTGTGTGAGGCTAAATGGGTAGTGACTTAACATGTGTAACAAACTAGAGACTTATCTGTGTGACTTACTAGTGACATAGTATGTGTGGTTAAATAGTGAAATAGTAGTGGCTGACTAGTGACATAGTGACTGGGATTAACTAGTGACTTATTGTACGTGGCTGACTAGTGCCTCAAGTGTGACACTAACTAGAGGTATGTGGTGAATGTGTTAGTGACTATAGCTAACTAGTGACTTAGTGTATGTTGCAAACAAGTGACTTAGCTGTGTAGCTTACTAGTAACTTCGTTTGTGGGGCTAAATAGTGACTTAGGTATGTGGCTGAATAGTGACTTAATGTGTGTGGAAAAGGTGACTTAGTTTTTGTGGATACTAGTGATTTCATGTGATTAGCTATCTAGTGACTTAGGTGTGTGGCTAATAGCTGAAATAGTATGTGTGGGTAACTAGGGAGTTAGTATGTGTGGCTAACTAGTGGGTTAGTTTGTGCTTAAGTAGTGACTTATACTTATCCAAGTAAATAGTGACTCATCTTAGTAGTCTGATCTTCAGGAAAGCCTTATTTTATAGATCACAAAGAAAATAACAATACAGTAATTAAGAAGAGATAGACTGATGCTGCCCATATGCTGTCATTTTGTATTGAGCTCTGTAACCTGACATATAGTTACAGTCAATGACCTGCTTCTCAAACCTCTGAACTGATATTACTGTGTCAGGTAGGATTGAACATTTCTGTACACAGAGAATTATCTATTGGTAAATTCAATATTCATTGGTTCAGAACAAGCTTCACAAACTCTATACCTACATATTCTGGTCTGTGTTCATACACATGACATAGATTAAAACATGCTGGGAAATTACAAAATCACTCCCCCTACCACAGTCAGGTCCTTTTTTCATAGCAGTCACTCCAGCACATTGTTGCCTACCAAGAATCCTCCTGCGGTGTAAACAATTTTTCTTATTCTAGTCTGAAGGCAGAGGCAATGCTCTACTTGTGAATCCTTTTACTGTGACTGCACTGGATAGTTGAATACCTGACCTGCAAAATTTAAATCTCTGTTACACTAATTTAAGAATTTTGAAGGTATACTACAGAAAACAGCAAGGCCATTGCTTTAGAGATGAACAGACTGCAACCAATGCCTCCCGAATCAACATATGAGCTTGTCTCATAAACATTTTTCTAACAGGAAGAAAATGCATTTGTTCTAAAATGAATATGCCTTCCAAGGGATACGTCATTTCACCCACAGAGGAGATCCATAAAGACAGAACTTCTAACATAACAAGTATCCATCTCTGGAAAATTCTCAAAGAGGAGCCAGCCTAGACATATTTTGCATGTCATATGCCCTATCTTTCTTAAATGGCTCTTAAGTTAAAGCTCCATTTTACACATTGAACAATTTCAGTAGAGACTGGAGACAAGGCAAGTTTAATTAGCACACCCTGATCCCCTAAGTTCTGTTGACCCTAAGCGGGACCATCAGGCTTCAAAGGGTAACATACTCAATGGACAGAGGGTCACACCCCAGTGCCTAAGCTTGTGGGTTTTTCCTTTAAAAACACTTGTGCCTGGGGGATGGGGCTTCTATCTAGCCTGTGTGCTGAGGTAGCCTGTTTGTGCAAATGATTCCTGTTCATTAAAGCCTCTTGCGTGTTGCAGCAACTGGACTGGACATTGAGTTCTTGGGGGTACCGACTGAAACTGGGAGACTCCTCTTTCTGAGGGTCTTACATTTTGGAGGTTCCATCAAGATCTGGTTGACCCCTAGACTCAATTACAATGCCAGTTGGAGGTAAGATAGAGCAATTAGCCTATATGCTTGATGTATTTCTGATGTGTCTAATGTTATATGATATTGACTCAAGTTTCTGTGTCTGGCCTGCACAGGACTTGAATTTGGTATAGGTCCACAATGGGAGAGAGATGTGTCCTGAGACCCTTGGTCCAGCCCTGGACAAAAGTCCTGGGTTGTTTGGAGCAGGGGAGGAGACGAAGTCTTGATTCTCCAGGGGACAGTCAGCCCCTGGACTCTGCTTCCCCAGTGCTTTGTAACTTTGGTTTCAGCACCATTTGTCTACTGCACGGATTTGTCCTGTTTGTCACATTGTTCTGTTTGTTGTGTCCTTCTCTTCCTTCTGTTTGTGTCTATTTCTACTCTCCCCATGCGTCAACAAGTAACTACCCCACATTATTTTGACATTAGATACGCCAGAGAGCAGGGCTGGGAGACCCAGGGAGACAATGAGCACACTCATCTCTTGGCCCCATGAATGTGGCAGTTCCGCCAGAGCTGCTGGGGCTGAGCTGCAGCCGAATGGCTGAATAGCCTTGGGCCGGGGTGGCCTGGGTTGAACAATGCCAGAATGGCAGGACAAGGTTATGTGTTATGACCCTGCCACAGCACATGTTTTTCTCCCCAGTACCAGCCTCCAGGGTTGACCCTTCTACCCAGATGTTTATAATTTGAAACCTAACCACATCCTTTTCTCAGAGGATCCCCAATGCCTTAAGGGGTTGGTAGAGTTCCTTATGTTCTCTCACCAGGCTATTTGAGATGATTATCACCAGCTTCTGCTTGAAGCTAGAAACATATCCCTTGGGCCAATGGGTGGCCCATGCAGCTGAAAAACGAGATTGACTTGTAATTCCTTTGACTTGCCCCATTGAGACTTCAACATTGCTGAAGAAAGGGAGAGCCTAAAATCTATCAGCAGGCTCTGGTGGCGGGTCTCCCAGGTGCTGCAAGGTGGCCCACCAATTTGGCTAAGGTAAAGAGAGCACTCCTTTTAACCCTACCTCAGAAGCTCAGAGAGCTTTGGTGGCTCTAGTCTTCATGGGGAAATTTGGCCTCAGATATTAGAAAAAAACTCCAGACACTGGAAAGGTTACAGAAAGCTGAGTTGTATGATTTAGGGAAAGAGGCAGAGAAAGTGTATTGAAGGGACAGGGAACAGGAGAGAAAAGACAGTAGAAAGACAGAGAGCAGGAAAAAAATGTGTGACAGAAGACAGGAAAAGAATTTGACTAAAATATCTTGGCCACAGTATTTACAAAAAAAAAAAAAAAAAAAAAAAAAAAAGAAAATGAGAGGAAAAAAAAGTTAAAAATTTTAAAACAGGCTAGGAAATCTGGGCAAAAGGGACCACACTCAACAAGGACCAGTGTGCATATTGTAAAAAAATAGGACACTTGACAAAGGGCTGTCCCAAGAAGACAAACAAGGTATCAAATATCCAAGCCCTGAGAAAAGGTAAAATTAAAGGGAGACGGGATTTGGATCCCCTTTCCAAGCCCAAGGTAATTCATGGACTACCCGAAGAACAGTGGACGTTGGTGTGGGCCGGGTATCCCACGAGTTTGAGGTTTCATCTCACCAGCCATCTGTGTTTTGCCTTTGGATGGTTTTTAGACCATGACCGCTGTGTGGAGATCATAAGTCAACTTTGTGGAGTCCACATTTGACCTACCTTGAGGGCAACTGTAGACTCATAGAATTCTCTTTTCCCCAGGAGTCGCATTATAGAAAAACGCCTGAGTCTTTCAAATGAGAATGTCTCTACGGAAGTAACATTGACTTCTTATCTGACCATCTTATAGCAGAAACAGGAACTGAGAATGTGCGAGAGTTTTAGAGAAGGGATAAATTCCATATTTAGCATTTTTTTGTTTTGTTTTGTTTTACATATATTTACCCTCTATTTACTGTATTCTTTTTTGTTTTCAAAAAAGGTCAAACTTGATGGGAGATGTCATTCTGTATATGTTTCTTATACTGGTTAATGAATAAAGCACTATTGGCCAATAGGAAAGGTAGATAGGAGGGACTAGGAGACAAAGAGGAAAGAGGAAGTAGTAAAGAGGAGCCAAGATGGAGCATTTGGAGAGAATAGATCCGCCAGCCGCCTCTGGCTGGTAAGACCACGTGGAAATACATAGAAATGGGTTAATAATTAAGATAGAGCTAGCCGATAAGAAACTAGTAACTTGCCAACAGAATTATATCATATACAGAGTCTCTGTGTGTTGATTGGGGCTGGCACGGCGGCGGAACAACACCAGGCGGAGGGCAGAAAAAACATACTCCTTACACAAACTGAATAAATATGCTTTAAATTTTCATTAATTTTGCTTTTGTATTTTGTCTCTTCTTTTTAAGAATAATATTACTGTGAATTTCTGTCTAAAATAGAACTCACACTATAGACTAGTCCGTCCTAGAACTTCATAGAGATCTGTCCATCTTGATTCCAGAGTGCCTGCATTGTAGTTTGCCTTGTCAACAGAGGAGTTATTTCATTTACTTGGTTCACTTATGATGAATGACTGAGCCTGCTTGGTTAGTGTAGCCAGAAAACAGGTCCTGGTCCTAACTCCAGTAACAAAAGGTGGTACCCACCAAATGCAGTTATTCTGACTCAAAGTCCATTGTCTTCCAAATATGAGAAATATTACTTTTCCTTATCATTTAGTCTGTTATAACTCATCAAAGGCCTTGGAAGAGTTTTGTCTAAACTTGCTGATGGTGACATCCAGGTTCATAGAGATAAGATTTTTTTATATAGTTAAGTGTATTTCTTCCCATCATTCTAATGTCTCACTAAGTAAACTTGAATCTATGAATCCAGGCATGCTGGCAGAGGCCTTTAGTAATGGTTCTTAGAAAGTGGATGTAGGCAAAGCACTTTTTTAATTTATTATTTTACATGTCGATTACAGTTCCTTCTCCCTCCCTCCCTCCCTCCCCTTCAGCCCTCCCTCCCCCTTCCCTCCCTTTTACCCTCTCTTCCCTCTCACATGCACTCTAAACACCCTCCCCTCCCATCCCCCCACCACAATTCCATATGTAGGGGAATGCCATCCACGTGGGGTCATGTAGATGTGACAGGTCTTGTGAAGTAGGGACTAGGGCTTCTCTCCTGTCTCTAGAATAAGGCAGTTATCCCTCCATGGGGGATATGCTTGCAAAGTCCTTTTGTGCACCAGGGATACATCCTGGCTCCACTGTCTGAGGTCTCTTAGACTGCTCAGTCCTTCGGGCTGAGACCCATATTCAGGGGGGCCTGAGTCAGTCCCATGCTGGCTTCACAGCTATCAGTCTAGTGGCCATTAGCTGCTCCTTGTTCAGGTAAGCTGTCTGTATGTGTTTCTGCTGCATGGTCTTGTCCTCTCCATCTGCATCTGGGTTCTAGTTCGACTCAGTGTTTATGTATGGGTGTTTGATCCTGTTTTCAACAGGCATTAGTTGAGGGATCCATGGAGAAGTTAGTTGTTGATCTCACTCTCTGGGAAGGGCATTTATGATAGTCTTTCCATGGAAGCTGAGATTGTTAGTTGGGAGCAGTCTTGTAGTTCTCTATACCTTTCTTTGTGTTCAATTTTATCTTAAAACCAATATTGGCTCCCTCATTTATGTTCTCTCTCTCTGTCTCTGTTTCTCTCTTTCCTATCTTCTGTTCCTATCCAGGCTATATCTTCCTGGTCGCACATGTTTTCCTTTCCTCCCCCTCATTTTCTCCTACTTCTCTCTCCATTCACTACCCACCCCCCACTTCACCTGATCTCTGGGGGACTTGTCCCTTCCCAGATCTGTGAGGGACTTTATATGAATCTCTTAGAATATAGCTTGTATCCTAGTTCATCTGGTGATGTGAATTATAGGCTGGTGATCATTTGAAGGAGGGAAGGAGAGGGAACTGGGATCGACATGTAAAATAATAAATTCAATTAAAAAAATGCTTTGACTCCAAAATTTAACTTGAAGAACAAGTTTCTGGGGAAAAGGATTTCTATTTTTGTTTCCACAGAAAATGAAAAGATGTGGATTCCTTCCAGACTAATGTGGTTTTATCAAGCCAGTCCACTTGAAACAGAGTAGAAGCTGATCCTACATTCAAAACAGCTAGACAAAACAGCCCTACAGACTACAGCTAGGATATCTGAATCTTCTTCGATTCCCCCAAGACAGTGCCCCTTACCAGCAGGAAGTAGTTTGGAAAGAACGACACCCAAATTCCCAAATATTGTGTATAAATGTTTGTTTTCATTTAATTGGACTTTGTTATATAAAATTAAATAAATAAATAAATAAAAACTCATTGGAAAAAAAAAAGAATGGCATTGTCCAAACACTGAGAAGGGACAACTTTAAGAAAAGAATTGTTTACTCAGTGAGTGGTCCTTTGTGGAAAAAGAAAACAAGAAACAAAGAGATTTCAGAGGAACAAAATCCAGGGGAGTTTCTGTGAGCCTGACCCTCATTAAAGGAAAATCTGCAAGATGTACCTTAGGCAAAAGAAACAAGATGACTTCTTCTTTTGTTTTGTTTTAAGCTATCAACTATTAAAAAGAGGATATCTGTGATGTTATTAAAAATGGGAGCAAAGCTAAGAGAATGTCAGCTTTTTAAAACAATATTAACAATAAAGTCTGGGGCTAGAGAGAAGGCTCAATGGTTAAGAGCAAAACTGGCTGCTCTTCCATAGGACCCAGGTCCAGTTCCCAGGGCCCACATGATGGCTCACAACAGTTTAACTCCACCTATCAGGAATGCAACACCCTCTTCTGGCCTCCACAGGCGCATTCCCACAAGGGCATGTGTTCACACATACACACAAGTATAAATCTGTAAAAGAAAAACCATGTCTAATTGCTGGAATTTAACAAACTATAAGATGGAAATATCCTGCCGAGTATGCATGTTAAAATGACTGATCAGGAAATGCTACCTTGCTGTAAGAGTACATATGCCAGACTAATGTGAGAGCAGAAGAGGTCACTATCTGTGATGGAGAAAGGGAAGCAAGAAGGGGAGGGAGGGAAGGTTCGAGAAGGAGATGAATAAGAACAAAGGATACTAGCATGTATGTATAAAGATGCCATAATTTTGTCATACTAAATTAAAATTGTTTCAAAGTATACCATGAAAAAAAAAAAAAAAAGAAAGTGGATGTAGGAATTTCAGGATTTTAAACAAGATGAAAGTGGTCTCTGGGGTATGGTGTTGGGACCACAGTCAAAGTTAGTCTGTGACTGCTTCATGACAGTGTCTATAACCTTGCCCAAAGCTTCGGTACTTCAGGGGCCATGGCTCAAGCAAATGTTAGCTAAGGTATTGACCCCACCTTATTTCCTATGCTTAATTTTAATGAATTTTGTTTAAATTATAAATAAAGTTATTTTCCATACCCATCTCTGTTCCCACTCCCTCCCATGTCTGCACCAACCACATCATCACTAGGGCAGGGACTAGGCCCATCTCCATGGGTCTAGGCTGAGGGAGTAACCCTCCATAGTGAATGGGCTCCTGAAGTCCTTTCATACGCCAGGAATTCATCCTGATTCCACTGCCAGAGTTCCCTCAGTCATTCCAAGCCTTCTAAATCGACACACTTTCAGGGGTTTTGGGTCAGTCATATTATGGTTTTCAACTATTAGACTGGGATACATGAGCTCCCCCTTGTTCTGTTTATTTGATTCTCCTACCTGGTCTTGACAACTGTACTTAACACTCATCTCTCTCTGCAACTGGATTTCATGAATTCCACTTAGTGCTTAGTTGTGGGTGTCTGCTTCATTTCTGTCACCTACTGGATTTAGGCTCTAGAATATCACATAAAGGTAGATATCAATCTCATTAGAGGGAAGGGCATTTAAGGTAGCTTGTCCACTATTGCTTATATTATCATTTGCGATCATCCTTGTAGATCTCTGAAAATTTTCCTAGTGTCAGATTTCTCTCACAACATATTATGTCTCCATCTGGTATAGTACCTTGCTACACCAGACCCAGTGGAGACAGTATAGCAATGGCTGAGAGAAAACTCAAAGGCTTCCTGTCCAGAGGTTAGCACCACAAGTGGTTACGCCTCCTGGGGAAAAGTGGTCCAGGTCCCTGCTTGTGTTTGTTTGACTGGCTGTTTGGAACGGGTGGTGGGTGTATTTTGTGCTATGATATCAATAATGCTTTTGATCATGGGTGTTTTGGCCTATAGCTCCACTGTTAATTCAGAGAAGCCCAGAAAACACTGAGTCTCAGGAACTGAAAGAGATACAGACCAGCAATCAACATATAGATGTTGCTCTCTGTGCCCTTAGTTACAAATCCCATGGCACCAGCGTGACTCCAGATGATAGCCCAAGGTCAAATAAACAATCAGGGTTAAAGCTGTAGGGATCAGCACACAATATGACCCTGCCTATAATTAGCCCACCTGAAGCAAAGCTGCTGTGGAATTTACTACAAACGTCTAACTTGAAATCTTAGGGCCCCTAAATCAATAATGGTACAAGACTTCTTATCAATGCTGTTAAAAGTTATGAATCAGAGGCAATGACTACACCCTAAACTCAGTGAATCAAATCTCTGATATGCTGACCCAAAGCAGGCCAAAATAAACAGAGATTCCCAGCTACACTCTTGCTTAGATGTATTTATGATCACATGCTTCAAAGCAATTGTTGATATGTTTATGATATGTCTGTAAATCTTTAAACTGTGACCACAGATCTGTTCTTTGAACTTTCTGCATAAAAACTCAATGCTCTGAAGTAAAAGTTGCAGCAGTCGCAAACCTCCTCGTGTGTGTTTATGTTTGTTTGTCAAGCCAAAGCCATTGCTGACCTGTTCATCTGAGTCTTGGTCTCTTTGCAGACCCGTCACCCACTGAGAGGTCTGTTGCAGTATCACCTTTCTTGCTCTCCTATCTTCCTTCCAAAACTCAGTCTTCTTGATTCCTCTTGTTCTCTTTTCCCATCCTCTGCTCCCCTTCTCTTTCTCCTAACTCTACCTCTCCTCACCCCATGCCCCCAATTCTCTCGGGAGATCTTGTCCCTTTCCACAACTCTTGGGAGACAATGGCAGGCCATTTAAGGGTGAAGTCTGAACTGAGGTGAATCCAGGGGAGGGCCCCCCTTGACACCCTGAGGGTGGAACTTGGAAAGGTGAAAGCAAACACTGCTAGGATTGAATCAGCCTCTCTCCACCTGCAGCTCAATGTTAAGGCTAAAGCTTTACACAACCTGCCTACTCCATTCATCAAGGAACAGGTGCTGATGGTCTACAGGATGGCAGCTAAGGAAAACCTTGTAAACCACACCGCCTTCTAAAAGCGAACCCACCAACTCCTTAATCCTTCCTCCCCATATCATCCCTGGCAAGATGGAAGAAGCTGTACTTAAACCAACACCAGCATCCCCAGGGAGGCTGGGTTGTTAGGTAGAAACCCTACTGGCTTTTGTATCAATACAAATTGTTTAGAATGTATGGTAGCCCTGCTCCAAACCCTGCCCTCATGTTCTGTCTTTCCTGCTCATGTAGAACTGTAACTCAGGCTCCAGTAGTCAATCAGAGCTTCAAGCATAGCCACCAGTCATAGGGGAGGGTACTATCCCAATCTTATATGCTGTGCCTTTGGTACACAGAAGCTTTGGGTGATGTCTCTCTTGCTCCCATTATCTCTCTTTTCTCTCCCTCTCTCTCTTCCTCTCCCTCTCTCCTTGCAGATTACATCAGAATGGCTAACCAGTTTGTCATTTATCTTGGGTCTAGTGAACTTAATAAGACCCCGGCTCCACAAAAAAAATTAATTTATTGAAATTAAGCAAAAGTATGAATGCTAAAATATTCACCAAATTGCGTGATTTGGGTTTTCTCTTCCATGGGTTTTTCCATATCATTTCATAACTAGATGGTAGACAAAGTATGTCAGATATGTACAGGGTTACAGAAACGGAAGAGAAAAATTATGGAATGTTCATTGCCAGGACCTATGTTAGGAATTTGAGAACATTCTGTAGTTCCTGCTACAGTTTTTCTTATAACTCAAGGGTTGAACATTCTTGGGAACAAGTGTGAACAGACACAACAACATTCACTGGCATCACATAATTCAAATTAAATCAATTCTTGAACCAAACATATTTTCACCTGAGAATATTTAATAATGTGAGCACTCATTCCTGTAATGCAAGTACTTAGGTTTTTAAAGTCTTAACAGTTTCCACCAATATGAATTGGTTTATGTAATACAAAGCAAAAGTGTAGGATTGGATTTAGAGAAATTAATCATCTCAATGAGGCATTCTATGTTGTTAAAGTAATATGTGAAAGGGCCCCCATTGCAGGGGCTCTGCTAAAGAGGCCTTAGGTGGAGAATGCCAGGTCCCAGCTAGATCTGCCTATCATTGCTGAAACAACCAGAATATCAGCCCAGTATCTGTCCATCCATCCCTTGTCTAGAGTCCTCTACTGGAGTTCTGGGCCCTTGACAGAGATCTGCCTGCCTCTGCAGCACCACGGTCTAGGGATTTGCTAGGACCATATGGGACCAGACAGAACACTGAATGTGGCTAAAGTTTCCCACCAAGCCACTGGAGGGCCTGCCATACCAACTCCCAGGCCTCCCCAACCCACCCTCCCCATCTTAGGATAGCATCCCCTCACTCACCATGTTGTGGCTTTGGTGTTCATCCATGTTCCACTCACAATTTACAACAGTAGCACTTCCAGAACAGCAATCAATCCACTGGCACTTGTTCTGCTATAACACCAAGGCTGTAGCAAGCATAAAAGCCTAAAGTATGGCTACAGGAAGTGTTCTGCAATGCCTGTGACTGACAGGTTAGCCTGGTTTTGCTGATTGGCTGGTGAAGCTTGAGCAACAAGGGCATTTACTTCCACAAGGGTGAGTATGCTTAAAATCTCACCACAGCGTTCCTAGGCCCTGGCTTTTACTCAACAGGTAGACACCTGTAGAGACACAAATTTCAATATCACTTACTCCTGTCTAAAATAGATAACCCCATTCTCTTCCAGTGGTGTGTGTGAGATCATCATCTCCCTCCTCCACAAAATGTGCAGATGTTGCAGATACAATTATACAAAGCAGACAGGAATGATTTCCTTATTCAACACAGGAAATTTGCCCTGTATATTAAAAAATTGAGAGAGATTTTAGGGCATATGGTACAAAAGAAACGTTTGCTTTGTGTCATCTTGCTGCAGTCAGGGGAACTGTGTGTCCATTTTATCTAGTAGTCATAGACAGTTCAGAAAACCATGAGAGAAGAGAAGGAGCCATATCAGAAAGAAGAAGATCTATCTTGCTCCTGTCAGATTCTTGGCTGATAGATCCAATGCATTGGGAGTTTTATTAATGAAATTATTGAGAAATGAATAATAATAAAAAGTGTTGTCTTTATGGTAATTTGAATACTCTGAGTGAATTGGGCTGGGAAGATGGCTTCTATAAGCACTGTGGTGACCCAGCAGAGCTTCCTCAGGATACAGGTGAGAAAAATAGCTGCATTATTCAATGTTCTCTTCTTGTACAGGACTGTTTTCAGGTTTCTAAATCAGTGGAGCCATCATCCAGCCTTGAGTTTGGAGAAAGACTTATTTTCTTGTTTGAGATCTGGTTCCTGTTTTCTATTCTTTTCTTTCCTCTTTTTTTTTCTGCTTGTCTGAAGCCCCAGTGACAACCAGGAAATAAGTGGTTTCAGTTCATCTGACCTAAATGGGAAACTACTGAATATAATTCCCCCTTTCTGTGCTGAAATCTCTCGCTAGTAGTTAGAACAGAGAATAGTCACTCCATGTGATTGTGCGAGCTAGCTAGCCACCTTGTTTTCAGGAGAAAGGAGCGAGTGTGAGAAGAGAGCAGTGTTTGCTATCGGAGTCTAGGCCAGTGGGGTAGAAATGCATTTCTCTGCTGATCTGGAAAAGGTTTTGTCTGGGTTGAAAAGCCAGGCCAGGAATCATTGTGCTGTGTGTATAAGGACAATGCATTCCTATAGGAGGTGGTCTTGTCATTCAGTCATCACTAGCCAATCAGGCTCTCCTCATGACCTGTCAGTCATAAAAGGTAAAGGGACCTTCCTGGTGCCATATTCAGGCTTTTCTATGAAGGAGAGCTGGCACCTTTTTCTATGTGCTTTTATTCAATTGCTGCTACAGGAAATTGATTAGAGATTGGGAGAGCTCAGTAATCACACCATGGTGAGTGAGTGGCTAATGTCCCAAGAATGGAGGAATATATTGTGCAATATATGAGCCATGTGGTGTGTTCTCCCAACATCTGAGTGGGAACATGCAGACAGATTTTCCTTCATGTGGGTTTTCATGAGATCCACGCAACTCTATCAGTCAATAATAGGAATCTGAATAAAACTTTGTGGGTTGAATATCCTCAGAGTATTGGGAGCAGGGAGTCCTGTGTAGAAACTTTTTAGTCATCTTCAATGAGCATTCTGTGTATCCTTGGAAAGACTGCCATGCTTGGAAACATTTAACAATTTACATTTTACTTTATGTGAAGTGATGGAAAAATAAAAAAAAAATAGGGATTATGGCAATATGGCAAGAAGGGGAAACTGGAAAGAACAAGAATTTCTTCCAGTAGATAACTTCCTGACAAATCCCACAAACTATTTTCAGGACATAAAGAAAAAAAAATTAACGTTGCAGGTGTGCTAATGAGTCTTGTCTACCTATCCTTGATGAACTTCCAAAAAACTATGTACTCTATGAAATGCTGTAACCTTAAAAACCATATGAACTGAAGTTAGTGGTCTCAAGCTTCCCTATTTATTTTCCCTTTTGGAAGCCCTTCACTATTGAAACTAGGTGCCTTAGTCTTACAATAGAGTGAGGTTCTATCCTGTTTGTTTCTTCCCAATTAAAAACATTTGCTTTTGCATTTGAGAATTACTTCACTGGACATTGAAGAAACCTGGGAGGTACAAAGTTGGGGGGCTCAACCAGGATTTCCCCCAGCCACCCAGGGTCCTTGACCCTGAAAGATTGTGCTCATGGCCAGGGTGTTAGTTCTAAGTCCATCAATTAATGTGCTTGAATGTCTGTCTGTCAAAAAATGTTTTTTTTTTTCTTGTCCAGCAGTGGACATCTCAATCTGTACACAGGTTAATAGCACCTCAGTGGATGCACCAAAGGGGTCACCCCTGGAGAATTTGGGGGACACCACAAAATCTTATCTGAGTGGGGATATATCAGAGGGTTTGATCAACCTGATATTTGAGTGTGAAGACTTGGTCAAGGACTGAGTCATCCTAATGGATAGGCCACCTCTCATATGTGCCATGTTTGACATTACAGACCTTCCTTTGTAAATGGGGGAGTCCGTCCATCTGAATCTGAGAGGACTCAGTGTATGTAAGTCCCTGTGTTGGGTCCTCTGTCTGTGATGTTGATTTATGTGATATAGTTTTCCATTGTCTCTCCCCTATGGATGCTACCTCAGACAAAATTTAACATAGGACTTACCTCCTCCTTCCTTATGTAAAAACAAATTATTTGGCCACATCAACTGCCTGGCCAGGAAATTACAGGCTGGTGGTAATGCAGAACACCAGAGTGAACAGCACCCGGCTCCTCCTGGTACAGAAGTCCTAAGCCATGCTCATCCAGGAGCAATGCTGGGTCACTGATGGCCTAGATGCATTGGGCCAGCTAGTAGGAAGTCAGAGGAGAGATAGAGGCAAATGATTGAAGCTGAACCTGGCCCATCCCTACTCTCTTCAGGTGGCAGTGAGTGTGACTGGAGGTTCCACAGAGCAGCATGCAGATACAGGGATGGGGGTGAAGGTGGTGTGCTGGAGGATGAAGGGGTATTGGGGAGAAGAACTTTGGTGAAGATTGTTATGTCAACTTAAAAAATAAAACTAACAAAATAAATGGTAACTTGATGTGACGTCTATGTGCAGACTTGGTACAATCAGTGTGAAGCAAAGAAGACATAATAAGATAACAGTGGTCCAGTAGACAGGTCAAATGGGGCTGCAGATTTATAGGTCCACACAACTCACCAAAGCAGTACCACAAACATGAGAAGCAGGTTCAGGTGTTACAAAAAAACTCGACTTTTCTGGACAATAAAAGGGAGAACAGGACAAAGGATTGGCCAGATCCAGAATAGTCGAAATGAGATTAATATATATATATATATATATATATATATATATATATATATGAAAATAACATCAGAGCTGGTGTACCCACATAACTCATAAAAGGAGGCAACAGTTAAGAGAGCAGAGGGTGCAGACAGACTCAGGGGAAGGTGCCATAGTAAGAAGATACAGTCAGGATTTAAATAAATAAACAAGATGTTCACTTCAGCACCTCTGAATAAGAGTCACTGATAAGAAAAAAGGAAAAGAGAAAAGGAGAGATTTCTCTATGATAGGGGTGTCTGAAAAAAAATCAAAGAAAGAGAATAAAGGTAATGTAGATAGAGAGGTTCAAAGAAAAGTCAAAGAAGGATCAGAGGAAGATGTAAACTGCTGTGGGCTCTCATATCTACAAATACTAAATTTAAAATTAGTAATTTGAGTTAAAAATTTTACCATACTAGGTTGTTTAAAATTCCATTTATTTCTCTCAAGAAAAGTATATGTATCTGTTAAAAAGAAGTTCTATCTGGGATTCCTGTTATAAACCTAAGTTTTATTTCAAGAATAGAGTTAAAACAAAAATAGTTTAAACATTTTTGCTGTCTAATGCTAACAGCTCTTGCCCCAACCAGCAGGACATAGTTATTTGTGGATCAAGGTGGGATAGAACCTGAAAATAATGGGAGAGAAAGAAGGAATGAGACCAGGCAATGTTTGTCAAGGTCTAACTTTAAATTTTTTTTGTAACCAAGTCCATTTAAAAGAAAACACACTTTTATAGACAATATTTTGGAATTTGGGCGTCGTTCTTTCCAAACTAGTTCCTGCTGGTAAGGAGCGGTGTAATGGGGGATTCTAAGATGATGCAGAAATCCTGGCTGTAGTCTGCAAGGCTGTTTTGTCCAGCTGTTTTGAATGTAGAATCACCAGGTACTCTGTTTCTGACGGTCTGGCTTGAACAAACCACATTAGTCTGGTAGGACTCCACAGCTTTTCATTTTCTGTGGAAATAAAAATAGAAATCCTTTTCCCCAGTAACTTGTCCTTGAACTTAAATTTTGGAGTCAAAGACTTTGTTTTTTAATTTATTGTTTTACATGTCGATCCCAGTTCCCTCTCCCTCCCTCGTACCCTCTCTCTCTTTTACCCTCTCTGCCTTCTCACATCAACCCTAAGCAGCACTCCAATTCCATATGTAGGGAAATGCCATCCAATTGGGATCATGTAGATCTGACAGGTCATTTGAAGTAGGGACTAGGGCTTCTCTCTTGTCTCTAGGTTAAGGCAGTTATCCCTTCATGGGGGATGTGTTCCCAAGGTCCTTTTGTGCACCAGGGATACATCCTAGTTCCGCTGTCTGAGGTCCCTCAGACTGCTCAGTCTTTCTGGTTGAGACCCATATTCAGGGGGGCCTGAGTCAGTCCCATACTGGCTTCCCAGGTATCAGTCTGGGTGCCCGTTAACTCAACAAAGAGGAGTTTTTAAAGCAAAGCCGGGAGGTATTGTAGAAGGGGTAACTGTTCCGAATCTGGGGCTCTGGTAATCGTCCCAGGTTATAAATATCAGACCATAAATGTCTGCTTATCTCAGTTCCTGGAGTCTGGTTCATCTCAGTTCCTGGGGTGAGTGGAACAGACTGCTTGTTAAGCAATTTTCTGTTTTACCAAGATAAGGCTCCATTAGAGTTTTAAGATATAAGTAATTTTAAAACACGATGTGACTCAATGCTGGCTGTGACTCAAGTGCAGCGCCCAACATCTCCCTCTATTTTGTTATTTTTTCTAGAGGGTCTGTCTTAGGCTATGTGGTTGGCTCCCACAATCGGGACACTGGGGATGGGCTTGTTACTATGAGATGAATGGGTAGGACCTCTGACTTAGGCTACATAGGGTGCATCTGCCTTCATCACTCAAGTACATGGTCAAAAATCAGGCAAGAAACTCAGGCAAGAGGAGTGGGCTCCTGAGATAGTGTCCTTTGATACTCATGTCATTGAGGGACATACAGCCAAATAGGAGGGCCTGCATCCGATTTGTAACACAATGATATTCCTGTCATTGAAATCTCCATATTTGAGGGAACCATGTCCGCTGCTGTTTGAGTTCTGTGAAATCAAGTCATTGTCTAGGGGGATCAGAACTGTCATTGTCACCATCCTAAACAAGTTCCTCAGAGGAGCTCTTATCCTTTTCCAAAAGCTGATGGTAGTGTAAAGAAATAGGTTTTTCAATCATGGAAACAATTTGAGTTTTGATCAATCAAGGTAATTTTGGAATGCCCTGGGCCCAAAAGTCATCAATAATCCCACAAATTGTCCCAGGAAAGAAGGAAGCAAGGTAGAAAAACAAGGGAAGGTGGAAAACCAAATTTATACCAGGACTTGGCCTGTTCCCACTGTCATTTACATCCCTCAAGACTTTTCTGTACTCTATCTAAGCTGTCTTTCACTAAGCCAATCTTACAAGCATAAAAGCAACATTCCTCTTTGAGTGCTGCACAAATTCCTCCTTGTTGTAAATACAATAGGTTTAAGCCTTGTCTGTTCTAGAGAATTTCTGTTCTAGAGAGAGAGAGAGAGAGAGAGAGAGAGAGAGAGAGAGAGTATTTATGCTTCAAGGTCTAAGGGCCAGTTTTCCTCTGTTCCATGCATCTCACCAAATAGACTGGCAGTTACTGGGCCTCATTTTTCTTCCTGCCAGAAAACACAAACATGACCTTGACCCCTCTCAACCCCATATTATGACAGGGTTGGGTTCTTTCCATAGTCTTGTGCATGGATCTTTCCATTTGACTTCAGTAAATGTCTCTTGAGTTCCATCATATCAGAATTTGTCTGCCACAGATTGCTCATAGGTATCCACATTAGAAAATTTAAAATGAAGAGTGCATGATTTAATGTATCATGTGGAGACTTGGGACATGAATCCCTTTTCCTAATAAGTAGCATTTTTAAGGAGCTATTAGGATACTGCACAATTCTTTGTTCTTGAGTATTATAAGGAGTGCGTTATATGTTTAATTTTTTATTGGGCACAAAATGTTGAAATGCTTTACCAGTATATCCAGGACCATTGTCTGTCTTTATAATTTTTTGGAACTCCCATGTAAGCAAAACATTTTAAACAGTGACTTATCACATGCTTAATGGCTTCTCCAGTTTGTACGGTGGCCATTAAGAAGCCTGAATATGTATCGACTGTCACATGAACATAATTTAATCTGCCAAATTTTGCAATATGAATAACATCCATTTGGCATAAATGATTAGGAAGCAGGGCTGAGGATTTACTCCTGTATTAGTTACTGGTAAATATTGTGGGCACACATCACATGCATGTTCCTGAAGCCTTTTCAATCACAAATATAGGGGAATTTCAGGGAGAGGTGGAGGGGATCACATGTCTTGCCTCGAGTAGTTCTTTAACTAGATGGGAAGCCACAAGAAGTTTTTCTGCGGTTCAGAGTCATTGTTCCATCCACATTGGATGTCAGAAATCCATGCAATGGGAATGGGGTCTGGCAGTGCAAGAGCAACCCTCCTTAAAATGGCTAAATCCTTTTCTATCACCTTGAGTGTCTAATGGGAGTGTGGCCACAGAGAGAACTTTTCCTTGCTCCAGCTTACCTGTCCCTTGTCGTTTGTCCCAGCCCATTTTACATATCATTTGGAGAGCTTTGTCTCTTGGCAGAGTGCCTTGGGTAAGGGTTTGGGTAATAAGAACAACTCCCATCTCTTGCAAGAGGCCCCATGCCCACAATTTAGGGGAGAGGCCAGCCAGGACATAGGCCTGGAAGTAACCTGAATGTCCTTCAGCATCTCTCTACTTAAGCCAAACTGTTTCCTTATACTATTACTATTTTGATGATGAAAGCTGTGTGACTGCTGAGCTAATTCTACCTGAGATAAAGGGACTATCAGCTGACTCATTACTTTTACCAGTAGACCGGGAAGTTTGAATGAGCTCTTATATGACCTACAAAGCAAGGTGCCTTTCTTTGTTGAATGGCACTTTGAATTTGCTCAAACAGTAATTTAACCTGATTATTAGTTTCAATTTATGAAACCATCTCTATAACTTGAAGAAATCTGAAAATATAATGACTATCAGTATATAAGTTAAACGAATCATTCATTAGAAGCGGAAAAACTATTGCAACAGCTTGTAACTCAACTATCTGAGCTGAAGCTGGATCTGTCTGTACTACATATTTTTTTCCCACCAATAAATAACATAAGCTGCTTTTCCATCAGAAAAACCATCAGGAGAAACTAACATAGCATTTTGTAAAACAGGATTACTCTTTACAATTTTAGGGAATAGAAAAGGATGTATTAGTACAAATTGTAACGTCTATAAACTGATTATCAAATTTTTCCAAAAACTGACAAAAAGCTGATGGATCAAAAATTATAATTAATAAAAGCTTGAAAACTTAGGCCCTAAATCTATACAGAGAAGAAAATTTCTAATGATAAAAGAAAATTAAGTCCTTAAGTCAGTAGTGCCAGGGCTGACACCTGAGCCCACTGTCAGAAAAGGGGAGGTAACCACTTACCATCTAAGTAAACATTATTTTGCCTGTTAATTGCTGGTTGTAAAGGTTTTGAACTAACCATTAACTTACTATTTGGTATAGGGAACATGTATTATGCTTGGTTCTCTACCCAAATATCTCTTAGACAGAATTTTGTATCGTACAAGCTACTGCTTTAAAATAAGGATTTAACACTTTGACTGAGGAAAAAGGTAAATGCAACCATAACAATGGTCCCCTTTGCCATAAGACAGAAAGAATTCAGACTATGCTGTGTGGAAGTACATAAGCCTTGCATGGTTTTGCATAGTCAATATAGCATATCTGCTGATGCTGGATTGTATTCTCTGATTGTAAGAGAAATTTTCTATTCTCTTCAGTTAGCTGTTTAGGTGAATTGGGATCACTATATCCTTTCAGGATATTGCTTAAAGGTTTCAAATCACGATTATGTGCTTTTTAAAAAAAGGACATAACCATTTTAATATATCCTAATAACTTCTGAAAATCATTCAATGATCATAAGCTATCTTTTCTAATTTTTAATCTTTGAGGCCCAATTTCTTTAGGATGTAACATAAGTCCAAAATTTTTTGTAAACTTTCTTCTTTGACCTATAAAGATTTCATTAGCTGACTGATGGGAGATGACATTCTGTATATGTTTCTAATACAGGTTAATGAATAAAGCACTGTTGGCCAATAGGAAAGGAAGGTAGGAGGGACTAGGAGACAAGGATGAAATAGGAAGTAGGAAGTAGGGTCAGGATGGAGAGCCTGGAGAGAACAGAACTGCCATTACTCCGCTTTCAGTAAGACCAAGTGGAAATACATAAAAATGGGTTAATAATTAAGACAGAGCTAGCTGATAAGAAACTAGTAATGGGCCAACAGATTATATCAAATACAGAGTCTCTGTGTGCATTATTTGGGGCTGGCACCGCTGCAGGACAAGACCAGGCGTTGGGCGGAAAATCCCATACTCATTACAAATGGTGCCCACATGGCTAATAAGAACTTCCACTTAAAATTTAACAGAAGCTTAAAAAGGGGTTTTAAAACAAAAGAACAGAGACAAGCAAGGTTTCTTGGTAGCAGCATTTTTCTCTTGTGAGAGACAAGCAGATTGTGCGGCTCCTCTAAAGGGAAGATTCCAGACTCGGCAAAAAACTGCACGGGTTTAAAAAAGCACTGCTAAAAATTCACTGGTGTGTATCAGAGCTAGCAATGGCAGTGATCACATCTCCAAGCTGGCAGCATGCAGACCAAGGCAGTGAGCACAGCTTTTAGTGCTGGCGGTAAAATAGCCGTTGCCATCTTTTATAAACCCTGGCAGAAACAACAAAGACTTTCATTTTAGCAGTGTTGTTGTTTACCTGATAAAAGACTCGTGGCCAGAAAAAGTTAAAGATTTACAGTAAAGACAGATTCATATTAAGAAAAATCTCTAAAGGTTTACAGTGTATATTTTAAAAGATATGTAGGCTTGGGAGAGAAAAGAAATAAAATGATTTTAAAAAGAGAGTGGGGAGCTGGGTGTGGTGGCACACGCCTTTAATCCCAGCACTCAGGAGACAGAGGCAAGCAGATCTCTGTGATTTCAAAGTAAACCTTGTATGCAGAGTGAATTTCAGGACAGATAAGAGTTACACAGAGAAACCCTGTCTCAAGAAATAAAAAATAAAAAGTAAAAGAAACGGAGTAATAATAAAGTTACGTAAAGATGAAAAGCTCAGAGAGAATCTGTATACTGTATGACATTATATTGTCTTTGTATTGTTTGACTGCTGAGGAAACAACTGTTAAAACAAATGCTGCTGAATTAATTCAATTTATATATCTTAAAAATGCTTTGACTCCAAAATTTAAGTTCAAGGACAAGTTACTGGGGAAAAGGATTTCTATTTTTATTTCCACAGAAAATAAAAAGCTGTGGATTTCTTCCAGACTAATGTGGTTTGAGCAAGCCAGACCCCCTGAAAAAGAGTACCAGGTGATCCTACATTCAAAACAGGTGGACACAGAATCCTTGCAGGCTACAGCCAGGATTTCTACATCTTCTTAGGATCCCCGTGACAGCGCCCCCTATCAGCAGGAAGTAGTTTGGAAAGAACGATGCCCAAATTCCCAAATATTTTCTATAAGTGTTTGTTTTCATTTAAATGGACGTGGTTATAAATGGTTAATGATCACAACCCATCTCTTTTTAAAGGTAAAAAGGGAATTATGGTATAGCTATGAATTCTTTATTTTCAAATGGATTTTCATTTATTAATATAAACTTAAGGTCAATTTTGTAATTAAGTATATGTCTCCTCTTGTTTAGAAATTGTGTTTATATAACTCATTTAGATATGTAATGTGTAATTTAGTACCGATTTTAGATAGTTACCTAGCTAAAAAGTTATAGCTAGGTGAGTTAGGTTTTCTAGATATATATAGATGTATTTGAGAACAGATCATAGATAGAACCTATGATATTCAGATATTATAGTTAAGTTAGTTAAGATTTCTAGATATACAGATGTATTTGAGATGGATAGGAATTCTTCAAACCTTTCAAAGACCTACAGAATATGGCAATTAAAATGATTTAGGGTTTTTCTTGACATAAATGCTCCTGGCAACACCACCCGAGTCAAAAAGGAAGATGAAGATAAACATTGAAGAAACTCGTTAGGGAGTTTACTTCTAATATAGCAAGACTAGTCATTTGGACAAGATACTGCTCTTGTCTGGACTGTTTGACTTTATGCTGTATAAATTCGACGTGCAGGACCCACAGAAAAGTGACTGCTGATTCAAGATGGATATTGTTATAGAGTTCCTGCTTCATGGAAGAGTCTGCCAGACAGTCTACAGGACACAGAGAAAAATGACTGACAAACTGCCAGTACAAGAAGACAGTTTAAAGTTTTCTACTTTGCTGAAGAGTCTGCCAGACACACTATGGCATATGGGCTGAAGATGGAAGATTACAGAAGAACTTCAGGTGACTGGCCAGACAGTGAGATGTCTATGTCATTTCTAGAGTTTATATACTATCCTTCTGTGGTCTTTGAAGGAGTTGAAGACAGATAGTTATGGTTATTGTTTTCCTTAGTTAGTATTCAATGATATAGGACTTTAGACTCACAAGATAAAATAGATGATAGAATATTTTATTCAAATCTTACTAAATCTTAATGGACTAAATATTGTTAACTGTGATTCTTACTTGATAATTGTTGTGTGACATATTTTGCTATGTTAAGGCTAAAACCCTTCTTTTTATTTAGACAGAAAAGAGGAGATGATGGGAGATGTCATTCTGTATATGTTTCTCATACTGGTTAATGAATAAAACACTGTTGGCCAATAGGAAAGGAAGATAGGAGGGACAAGGAGACAAGGAGGAAATAGGAAGTAGGAAGGCGGGTCAGGATGGAGAGCCTGGAGAGAACAGAACTGCCATTCCTCCACTCTCGGTAAGATCACGTGGAAATACATAGAAATGGGTTAATAATTAAGACAGAGCTAGCCAATAAGAAACTAGTAATGGGCCAACAGATTATGTCAAATACAGAGTCTCGGTGTGAATTATTTGGGGCTATCTCGGTGGTGGGACAAGACCAGGGGAGGCAGGCAGAAAACCTGTACACCTTACAGGTGACCAGGTCTCATTTACATTTTCACTGACACCTTTCTAGGTGGGGCTAACAGGGTCTGCAGTTCCCTGAGGCTTATTCTTAATTGTTGACAAGGTCTCATTTGCATTTTCATTGACACCTCTCCAGGTGGGGCCTAAAAGTTTCCTGAGCCCTCCCTTCCATAGCTTTTCTCAAATCTTACATTAACCTCCAGCTGTAACAGCTAGATAACAGGAGACATGCTGTCTAATGCAAAATGCTAATGCTCTATTGGCTCCTTCAGCCTTGAAAGCACCCTAACAGGTCCTTGGAACCTGAGATGACTAAGCACCCTTTTTTTGCTTCCCCTACCTCCATCTGGTGCCAGGATATATAAGCTAGCCTAGTAAAGTAAGATATATAATATAAAGCCTTCTTAATATGAAGAGTGCTGTGTTATTAACCTCAACATCCTCCACAGTTTCTCGGGCTTCTACAGATGTGAAGGCGCCGCAAAGTTTCCCTGTGTTTCCTGCTGTCCTGGGACTTGATCAGTAAACTGCACTGGCCAATTCCTTCCTAATTATTAATATTAGTCTTGTTGATGTTTTCTAGTAGATTTTTCCAATTAATTGTTTAATATTTATTTATTTATTTATTTATTCATATATTTATTTATTTTGGAGTTTGACACAGAATTTCTGTTTGTGGCCTTGCTGTCCTGGAACTTACTCTGTAGAGCAGGATGTCCTCAAACTCACAGATGTCCACTTGTGTCTATTTCCTGAGTGCTGGACTGAAAGGCGACAGTTAGACACAAAATTTATTGTCGCTTATCCATGTCACCAATAGATGACACAGGTCATAAAGGTTTAATCTCTCTTTCTTCCTCCCCACAATGTGCAGAGCTAGCACAGACCATTACTAAATGCAGACTGAAATGATTCTCTTCTTTCACATATTGAAGGCTTCCCAGAATATTAAAAATCAAGAGAAACATTTTAGGTCACAAAAGATGATGTTTTTACTGTGTCATCCTGCTGAGGTCAAGATACCTGAGGGTGCTTTTTACCTGGATGTCAGAGTCCCCAAAAACAACCATGATAGAAATGCAGGTGCCATCTCACAAACAAGATGATACATCTTTTTCCTGAGAGATGTCTGGGTGATAGGACCATTGGATTGTGGTTTCATTCCTGAAATTCATGTCAAATTCTTGAGATATTTAGCATATGGGAGGTGCACTAGAATGTGACAGAATGTTGGATCATAAATGTTGCCTGGCAACCCTACTTACATTCAATATCCTGGTATCATGGGTCAAGAACCAGAGAGCAGCTTCGCTGTTGTATTATCATGGGACGTTACAATCTCTGAAGATGACATATTCCAAAAACTTTTGATGACAGCATTTGATTCCGCTAACCAAGTCATAGCCAAATCTCTGGAAGTTTGCCTACAGCTATTACTGGTTACCCAATTAAAGATTACCTATTATCAGAGAATATATACAGTCTGTGGAGAAACAGTTCAAAGACTTCTGCTGCAAACATATTTTCAGCTGATATGAAAATTTTAGCTTCTACTGCTATGCCAGGTATGGGCCCATCATCTCAGGTCCTGCCTCAGCACAACAGAGATTCAGGCACTGGTGATGATGTCAGACCAACATAATACATCAGGCAAGAAAGTATAAGTATCTGATCATTAACTTATGGAATTTTAAAAATCTGTGCTGACAGCATACTTTATCATGTCTGCCATGTCTGCCCAGGAATTGATGATACAAAAATGTTCAACTACTTACATATTTAAACATGTAATTTTTGAATTGTTTCTTGATAGAAAATGTTAACCATGAAGTTTGGGGACACCTTGTGTGACTCAAGTGAGACAGACGATCTAACTATCTGATTGTTTCATTATTCAAGTCTGTCTTCTTCTACTCAAGACAGTATGAATATCTGATCATTAACTTATGGAATTATTAAAAATCAAATTCTGTGATGACAGCATACTTTATCATGTCTGCCATGTCTATCCAGGGATTTATGATACAAAAAGTTCCACTACTTACATATGTAAAGATGTAATTATTAAATTGTTTCATTATATAATCTATGAACCCTGAAGTTTGGTGCCACCTTGTGTGAATCAAGTGTGACAGACGATCTAACTATCTGGTTATTTCATTCTTCAAATCTGTCTTTTTCTAGTCCAGGAAGAGTGGAGTCTGGACCCACCTTGGTGGTGTTAATTGTCTCTTGGGATTTCATTATTTATTTATTTAAATCAATGTTGATATCATTTTGTTAACTCTCTAGGGGTGACTTATGAGAAATTATCTCATTATTCATTCACTTATTTTTTCAAGTCTATGATTAAAAACTCAATGACCTCTTCAGTTCTGAGCAATCTTGTAGGAGTCACGTATAAAACAACATCCCCTTGTTGAATTTTTATTCATTTAATTATGAAAATCTATCATTATGTATTCAGGGATCACTGTAGATTTGAGCCTCCTTATGGAAGTCAATCATGCCAGACCATCACATCATCTAATACACTTACTTATTGAACTGTAAAATAAGAAATGAAATAAAAATTCATCATTTATTTAACGTATTTGAAATAAAGATGGTGTTATGGACCATACGTCCCTTTTGGAGTCAGATGTTGGGGGGCTTGATGATGTAACATCATCTCATTACTTGATTATGTAGCTATTTAAATAGATCATTACATCAGCCATAGATTTACTACTTTGGTGCCATCTTGTCACTGTTATTATAAACACCCACTGATTCTCATTGTCAATTTATTCCAGGAAGAGGTCAGTCTGACTCCTCCATGTGAAATTTAAGTATGCACCACCATGTCATTATTCAATAATTTTTCAATATATAATAATTGTTTAAATCGATGAAGATGTGGTCCTTCATGACTGAGGTCTGGTCATTCCTCCCTGCGAGTTAATCGTGTGGCATTATTTACTTATCTAAGTATTACTCCCATGACAGTCACTGGAGTTTGGTTCCGTCTTAAGAAAGTTAAGTGTGCAGAAGTATCCAATGATTTACTGATTTGATTATATAAATAATGATGGCGCCAACAATTATAGGTTGGACTGCTGTGTGATTGACACAGCAGGAGATTGGTCCCAGAAGCAGTGCCCAGAGAATGAGGGACACTGGGATATCCAGTGATTACTGATTACATAATAGATTTTTAATGTTCGAGTGATTAAACGATTTAAAAAACTTTATTGTTTCGCATCAACAGTTTCTGAGAGGTTGCAACAATACTGACCCAAGAAGGACACACTCAACTCCAGTTTAAAAAATCGAGTAACTTAATAATCTCATGATCAGAGAATCTTATCTAATGTACTCTGTTCGGCTGAAAACATGACACACCACCAACACTAACTAACTCTAAATATCCATATCATAAAGTGGGGTACAGACCTTAAGAGAGAATTATCAATTGAGGAATCAAAAATGACTGAAAGAAACGTAAGACAGTGCTCAAAATCCTTAGTCATCAGCCAAATGTAAATCAAAACAACTCTGAAAAACCATGTGAACAAGCTGTTCTAAAGGTAGGGGAATGAAGAGAAGTTCATTTTCATTTCAGTAAATAGAAAAGGATTATGGTAGAGGCGATTAATGGTACTGTTTCCATCCTGGAAATGAGAAAATTGAAGCATAGAACATAGGTTTAAATACTCATCAATGTACTTGAATGGCAGAATGATGCTTTCATTTTCATGCTCCTATCACTGTAGGCATGTTGTGAGCTTGAGAGACTGGTAAATATGTATAACTCAAAAGAAGAGCCCTGCTTTGTTTTTGTGAGGAAATCAGTGAGGCTGTAAGGTTAGTCCATTGGTGGGTATGTAACTTTAGCTCGTGGGAGGGGCACTAGAATGGGACAGAATGTTGGATCATAAATGTTGCCTGGCAACCCTGCTTGCCTCCTGGTATCATGGGCCAAGGACCAGAGAGCAGCTTCAATAAACTGTGGGACATTACAATCTCCCAAGGTAACTATCTCCTAAAACTGTTGATTACAGCATTTGATTCCCCTAAGCAAGTCATAGAATAATGTCTGGAAATTGGCCTACAGCTATTACTGGTTACCCAATTCAAGATTACCTAATATCAGAGAACATAGCTGGTGGAGAAACAGTTCAAAGTCTCGTGTTTATGAAAGCTCTCTCTCCTAAGAAGTAAAACTATGGATTATAAGATAATAAGACTCACAATTATTCATCAAAAGTTGAGTTTTCCGTTGTTAAATTCTTTCAGGAAGGTGATAATCCATTTGTTAGAGTAGACTTAGTGATTATTGGAATGCAGTTCATCTCCCCTGAGGCAGCTGTCCCACATCAAATATGGGGTATCTTCTAAAACCCTGCATACACAATGACATTTCAGCATTTACACGTTTTACTTCTCAAGTCTGCGATTTAATAAGGGATGAACCGGGGAGTTTCACACAGTCTTGTGGGAGGCAGGTGAGACACAACTTGTGTCGAGTATGGCAGACCATATCCTTTTCTGATCATGTTATTATTTAGTTATTAAAATAGGACATTAGATAATCCATGATCAGTGGATTATTGTTCCACGATGTGGGAGTCACATATTTTAGACCATCTAAATATTAATTATATAATTAAGTTAATTAAGTAATTAAATTAATGATGACAAGCATTGTTCACGAGTCTGGTTTGGAGCCACCTTATGAAAGTGGATGATGTTACATCAATTCTTTATTTCATTATTTCTAATTAGTTGTATAATTATGTAAACCAATAACCCTCTACTCCATGAAGAGTTCTGTGAAGCTCCCTCTTGGGAGTTAATATGCAATGTCATCACATTTTATGATTAATTTTTTCAATTGATGATGATGACATCCTTCATGATTGGAATCTGGACATGCTTCCCTGCCAGTTAAATGCTACCTCACCTCTCTATTGTGATGGTTAGCTATTACTGACTTATTTAATTGTTTAAATTAATTGAACGGCAGACAGTGGCATCATCGATTACGATTAGGATGAAAATGCCTGTCAGGGACCAGGTTGGGAAGGTTGTAGAAATGGAAACGGCAGTTTCTGAATGATCAATGAATCACCCAGATACACGTGTTGCTGGATGATTGAGTCCAGAAGATTCCATGGTGCCCTCCGAGAAATACAAGGACTTCACCGAAGCAGGCATGGTTTTCTGGGTGTTTGCTCCCTGTTCTTCCTCCACATCTTCACCTTGGTGGTGATCATTTAATTAATGTATTTAAAATAAAGGTAATGTTATGGACCATAAGTGCCTTTTGTAGTCAGATTTGGGGAGTTGATGTTGCAACATCATCTCATTACTTCATCATTTAGCTATGTAAATAAATCATTTCATCAGTGATAGGTTTAGGACTTTGGTGCCACCTCGTAAGTGTTAATATAAAATTCCAACTAATTGATTATCTTTTTAAATTTTTAAATACATCATTATTCCAGGAAGAGATCGGTCTGACTACACCATGTGGGATTTAAGTATGCACCACCATGTCATTATTCAATAATCTTTCATTATATATTAATTATTTAAATCGATGAAGATGTTGTTCTTCATGACTGGAGTCTAGCTCTTCCTCCCTGGGAGTTAATCGCGTGGCATTATTTACTTATCTAAGTACTACTTCCTTGAAAATTACTGGAGTTTCATTCCATCATATGAAAGTTAAGTATGCAGGTCTATCCAATTATTAACTTATTTGATTGCATAAGTAATAATGGTGTCAACCGTCATTTGAGTGCTGTGCGATTGACACAGCAGGAGACCGGTACCAGAAGCAGTGCCCAGAGAATGAAGGACACTACATTATCCAGTGATAACTGATTATGTAATCGTAGATTTTTTTTTATTTTTTTTATTTAATTTTATATAACAAAGTCCAATTAAATGAAAACAAACATTTATACACAATATTTGGGAATTTGGGCGTCGTTCTTTCCAAACTACTTCCTGCTGGTAAGGGCGCTGTAAAGGGGGATTCAAAGAAGATTCAGATATCCTAGCTGTAGTCTGTAGGGCTGTTTTGTCCAGCTGTTTGGAATGTAGGATCAGCTTGTACTCTGTTTCAGGTGGTTTGTTGTGATCAAACCACATTAGTCTGTAAGGAATCCACATCTTTTCATTTTCTGTGGAAACAAATATAGAAATACTTTTCCCCAGTAACTTGTTCTTCAACTTAACTTTGGAGTCAAAGCGTTTTTTTTTTTTTTTAATTTATTATTTTACATGTCGATCCCAGTTCCCACTCCCTCCCTCCCTCCCTCCCTCCCCTCCAGCCCTCCCTCCCTTCTTCCCTTACTTTTGCCCTCTCTGTCCTCTCCCATGCTCTCTAAAAACCCTCCCCTCCCAACCCTCCACCACAATACCATATGTAGGGGAATGCCATCCAGTTGGGGTCATGTAGATCTGACAGGTCCTCTGAAGTAGGGACTAGGGCTTCTCTCCTATCTCTAGAATAAGGCAGTTATCCCTCCATGGGGGATATGTTTGCAAAGTCCTTTTGTGCACCAGGGATACATCCTGGCTCCACTGTCTGAGGTCTCTTAGACTGCTCAGACCTTCTGGCTGAGACCCATATTCAGGGGGGGTCCGAGTCAGTCCCCTGTTGGCTTCCCAGCTATCAGTCTAGTGGCCCTTAGCTCCTCCTTGTTCAGGTAAGCTGTCTCTATGTACTTCTACCGCATGGTCTTGTCCTCTCCATCTGCTTCTGGGTTCTAGTTCGGCTCAGTGTTTATGTATGGGTGTTTGCTCCTGTTTTCAACAGGCATTAGTTGAGGACTCCATGGAGAAGTTAGTTGTTGATCTCACTCTCCAGGAAGGGCATTTATGATAGCCTTTCCATGGAAGCTAAGATTGTTAGTTGGGAGCAGTCTTGTAGTTCCCTCGACATTTCTTTGTGTTCAACTTTATCTTCAAACCAATATTGGTTCCCTCTTTTATGTTCTCTCTCTCTGTCTCTGTCTCTGTCTCTGTCTCTCTCTCTTTCCTATTTTCCATTCCTAACCAGGCTCAATCCTCCTGGTCGCACATGACTTCCTTTCCTCCCTCTCATTTTCTCCTACTTCTCTCTCCATTAGCTGTCTTCCCCCACTTTACCTGAGGTCTGGGGGACTTGTCCCTTCCCAGTTCTGTGAGGGACTTTATATGAATCTCTTAGAATACAACTTGTATCCTAGTTCCTCTGGTGATGTGAATTATAGGCTGGTGATCATTTGATCTAGTTCTAAAATCCATATATGAGTAAGTACATACTGTGTTTCTCTTTTTGTGACTGGGTTACCTCATTCAGGATGGTTTCTTCAAGTGCCATCCACTTGCCTGCGAATTTCAAGATACCATTATTTTTTTCTGCAGAGTAGTATTCCATTGTGTAGATGTGCCACATCTTCATTAACCATTCTTCAATTGAAGGGCATCTAGGTTGCTTCCAGGTTCTTCCTATTACAAATAGTGCTGCTATGAACATAGTTGAACAGATGTCTTTGTTGCATTGATGTGAATCCTTTGGGTATATGCCTAAGAGGGGGATTGCCGGGTACTGTGGTAAACTAATTCCCATTTTCCTGAGGAACCGCCATACTGATCTCCAAAATGTCTGTATGAGTTTGCACTCCCACCAGCAGTGGAGGAGTGTTCCACTTTCTCCACATCCTCTCCAACATAAGTCATCACTGGTGTTTCTAATTTTAGCCATTCTGGCAGGGGTAAGATGGTATCTCAAAGTTGTTTTGATTTGCATTTCCCTGATAGCTAAGGATGTGGAGCATTTTCTTAAGTGTCTTTCAGCCTTTTTGATTTCCTCCATTGAGAATTCTTTCTTCAGTTCTGTACCCCATTTTTTAATAGGGTTATTTGGTGTTTTGTTGACTAGTTTCTTGAGTTCTTTGTATATTTTGGAGATCAGCCCTTTGTCGGATATAGGATTAGTGAAAATCTTTTCCCAGTCAGTGGGCTGCCGTTTGGTCTTGTCAACTGTGTCCTTTGCCTTACAGAAGCTTCTAAGTTTGAAGAGGTCCCATTTATTAATTGTTTCTTTCAGTGTCTGTGCCCCTGGAGTTATGTTCAAGAAGCGGTCTCCTATACCAATTTGTTCAAGGGTACCTCGTACTTTCTCTTCTAAGAGGTTCAATGTGGCTGGATTGATGTTGAGGTCTTTGATCCATTTGGACTTGAGTTTTGTGCATGGCGACAGACAAGGGTCTATCTGCAGTCTTCTACACACCCTCATCCAATTGTGCCAGCACCATTTGTTGAAGATGCTGTCTTTGCCCCATTGTATAATTTTAGCTGTTTTGTCGAAAATCAGGTGTTCATAGGTGCGTGGATTAATATCAGGATTTTCAATACGATTCCATTGGTCTACCTGTCTATTTTTATGCCAATACCAGGCTGTTTTCAGAACTATAGCTCTGTAGTAGAGCTTGAAGTCAGGAATGGTGATGCCTCCTGAAGTTCTTTTATTGTATAGGGTTGTTTTGGCTATCCTGGGTCTTTTGTTTTTCCATATAAAGTTGATTATTATCCTTTCAAGGTCGGTGAAGAATTGTGGTGGGATTTTAATGGGGATTGCATTGAATCTGTAGATTGCTTTTGGTAAGATTGCCATTTTTACTATGTTTATCCTACCTAACCAAGAGCATGGGAGGTCTTTCCATTTTCTGGTATCTTCTTTAATTTCTTTCTTTAGAGTCACAAAGTTCTTATTATTTAGATCTTTTACTTGTTTGGTAAGTGTTACACCAAGATACTTTATGTTGCTTGTGGCTATTATAAAGGGTGATGTTTCTCTGATTTCTTTCTCTGCCTCTTTGTCATCTGAAAAAAATAGGGGTATTGATTTTTTTGAGTTTATCTTGTATCCTGCTAGTTTGCTGAAGGTGTTTATCAGCTGTAGGAGTTCCCTGGTAGAGTTTATTGGGTCACTTATGTAAACTATCATATCATCTGCAAATAGAGACAGTTTGACTTCTTCCTTTCCAATTTGGATGCCCTTGATCTCTTTTTGTTGTCTTATAGCATTAGCTAGAACTTCTAGTACGATATTGAAGAGATATGGAGAGAGAGGACAGCCTTGTCTTGTTCCTGATTTTAGAGGAATTGGCTTAAGTTTCTCTCCATTGAGTTTGATGTTGGCAGTTGGTTTGCTGTATATTGCTCTTATTATGTTTAGGTATGTTCCTGTTATCACTGTCCTCTCTAATACCTTTATCATGAAAGGGTGTTGAATTTATCGAAGGCTTTTTCCGCATCTAGGGAGATAATCAAATGGTTTTTCTTTTTCAGTTTGTTTATATGGTGGATCACATTGATAGATTTTCGTATGTTAAACCATCCCTGCAATCCAGGTATGAAGCCTACTTGATCATGGTGGATGATTTCTCTGATGTATTTTTGAATTCGGTTTGCCATTATTTTATTGAGTATTTTTGCATCGATGTTCATCAGGGATATTGGTCCGTAGTTTTCTTTCTTAGTTGTGTCTTTGTGAGGTTTGGGTACCAAAGTTATTGTGGCCTCATAAAAAGAGTTTGGCAATAAACCTTCTGTTTCTATCTTCTGGAACAGTTTGAGGAGTAGTGCTATTAGTTCTTCCTTGAATGTCTGGTAGAATTCTGCACTGAATCCATCTGGCCCTGGACTTTTTTTCGTTGGAAGGCTTTCGATGACTGCTTCTATTTCATTTCGGGTTATAGGTCTATTTAATTGTTTGTCTGTTTTTGATTTAATTTTGGTAAGTGATAGTTATCCAGAAACTTGTCCATTTCCTTTGAATTTTCAATTTTTGTGGAATACAGATTTTCGAAGTATGACCTGAAAATTGACTGGATTTCCTCTGTGTCTGTTGTTATGTTCCCCATTTCATTTCTGATTTTGTTAATTTGCATGTTCTGTCTCTGCTTTTTCGTTAATTTGGATAAAGGTTTATCTATCTTGTTGATTTTCTCAAAAAACCAACTCTTTGTTGGATTGATTTTTTGTATTGTTTTCCTGGTTTCTATTTTGTTGATTTCAGCCCTCAAGTTGATTATTTCCTGGTGTCTGCTCCTGCGGGGTGAATTCGATTCTCTCTGTTCTAAGGTTTTCAGTTGGGCTGTTAATTCTCTTATGTTACTATCCTCTGTTTTCTTCATATGGGCACTTACTGCAAAGGAACTTCCCTGGTTGCACTGCTTTCAAGGTGTCCCATAAGTTCGGGTATGTTGTATGCTCATTCTCGTTGAATATTAGAAATTCCTTAATTTCTTTCTTTATTTCTTCTTTGACCCAGGTGTGGTGCAATTGCACATTGTTCAGTTTCCATGATTTTGCAGGTTTTCTGCTATTTGTGTTGATGTTGAATTCCAATTTTAAATCATGGTGGTCCAATAATATACAGGGGACTATTCCTATTCTCTTGTATCTGTTGAGGATTGTTATGTCACCTAGTATGTGGTCGATTTTAGAGAAGGTTCCATGTGGAGCAGGGAAGAAGATATATTCTTTTGTCTTTGGATGGAATGTTCTATAGATGTCTGTTAACCCCAGTTGAGACATAACTTCTGTTAATTCTTTTGTTTCTTTGTTGAGTTTCTGATTTGTGGTCCTGTCTAGTGTTGAGAGTGGTGTATTGAAGTCTCCCACTATAAGTGTGTGAGGTTTTATATGAGCTTTGAGTTTTAGTAGTGTTTCTTTTACGAATGTGGGTGACTTTGTATTAGGGGCACAGATGTTCAGAACTGAGACTTTGTGTTGATGGATTTCTCCTGAGATGAATATGAAATGACCATCTTCATCTCTTTTGACTAATTTTCGTTTGAAGTCTAACTTGTTAGATATTAGGATAGCTACGCCTGCTTGCTTCTTATTTCCATTTGATTGGAAAATCTTTTCCCAACCCTTTACCCTGAGGTAATGTCTATCTTTGGAGCTAAGATGTGTTTCTTGTATACAGCAGAAGGATGGATTCTGTCTTCATATCCATTCTGTTAGCCTGTGTCTTTTTATAGGTGAGTTAAGACCATTAATGTTGAGGGTGAGTAAGGTCCATTGATTGTTGATGCTTGTTTGGTTTAGGTTTGTTGTTGGCAGTGGTATTGTGAATATATTTGTTCTGCTTCACCCTAGGTTTCTGGTGTAGTTGGATTATCTGTTGCCTACATTTTTGTGGGCGTAGTTACCTTCCTTGGGTTGGAATTTTCCTTCCAATACTTTCTGTAGGGCTGGATTTGTAGATACATATTGGGAAAATCTGGTTTTGTCATTGAATATCTTGTTCTCTCCACCTATATTGACTGAGAGTTTTGCTGGATATAGTAGCCTAGGCTGGCATCCGTGTTCTCTTAATACTTTTAGAACATCTATCCAGGACCTTCTGGCCTTGAAAGTTTCCATGGAGAAGTCAGGTGTAATTTTGATAGGTCTGCCTTTATATGTTACCTGTCCTTTTTCCTTCGCTGCTCTTAATATTCTTTCTTTATTCTGTATGCTAGGTGTTTTGATTATTATATGTCGAGGGGTCTTTTTTCTTTGGTCCAGCCTATTTGGGGTTCGGTATGCTTCTTGTACTTTCATGGGCATGTCCTTCTTCAGATTTGGAAAGTTTTCCTCGATGATTTTGTTGAATATGTTTTCAGCACCTTTGAGCTGGGCTTCCTCACCTTCCTCTATGCCTATTATTCTTAGGTTTGGCCTTTTCATGGTGTCCCACATTTCCTGGATGTTGTGTGTTAAGGATTTGTTTGATTTATGGTTTTCTTTTGTCGATGAATCTATTTCTTCTAGTTTAACTTCTGCGCCTGAGATTCTCTCTTCCATCTCTTGAATTCTATTGGTTATGCTTGTGCCCGTGGTTTCCGATTTTTTGCCCAGCTTTTCAATATCCAGCTTTCCTTCCATTTGTGTTGCCTTTATTTTCTCAATTTTGGTTTTCAAATATTGAACCGTTTCCTTCACCTGGTTAATTGTTTTTTCTTGGCTTTCTGTATTTTCTTTAAGGAATTTGTTCATTTCTTCCACTTTTTTGTTTGTTTTTTCCTCCATTTCTTTAAGGGATTTTCTTATATCTTCTTTGAGGGCCTCTATCATTTTTATGATGGTGATTTTTAAGTCGTACCCTTCTGCTTCCTCTGCTTTGTTGTTGTGTTCCATTCTAGTTGGTGTAGATTCCCTAGATTCTGTTGGTGACATGTTTGTCATTCTGTTGTTAGGTGTTCTCTTGTATTGCCTTCTTCCCACAGTTTCTTCCAGTAGGTGTTGGTGGTGTCTCTTCCCTCTCTCTATGGTCCTTCCCCGATGGGCTTATGTTGATCAAAGATTCAATGTCTGTAGCTCTGTGTGGTCCAAGCTCTCTAGGAGGTTTCTCTCTGGCCAATAGCCGGCAGGAGAGGACGAGGGCTGGGCTGGAACTTGAGAAGGTTTTGCAGGGTAGTGGGATCTCACTGGAAACTGGCGCTCTCCCGCTGAGACCTTGTTCTTTGGCAGGGGCCCGGATTTGGGGGTCAAGGATCTTGCCCGCAGGAACTCCGAGTCGTAATCATAGATTTTTAACAATAGAATGATTACACGATTTAAAATAACTGTGCTGGTTCGCATCATCCGTTTCTGAGAGCTTGCTACAGAACTGACCCATGAAGGACACAGTCACCACCGATTTTAGAAATGGAATAATTGAATAATCTCCTGATCAGGGAATCTCATCTAATGAATCTCTGTCTGGCTGATAACATGACACACCATCAACAATAAATAACTCTAAATAACCATATTAGAAAGCACAGTACAGGACTTAATAGAGAACTATCAATTGAGGAATCCAAAATGACTGAAATAAACATAATACAGGGCTCCAAATCCTTAGTCATCAGCCAAATGCAAATGCAAACAACTCTGGGAAAAGATGGGATCAAGCTCCTCTAAAGGTAAGAGACTGAAGAGGAGTTTATTTTATTTTCAATAAAGAGAAAAGTATCATGTTGGATGTGATTAATTTTATTGTTTCCATCTAGAAATGAGAAAATTGAAGCATAGAAAACAGGTCTAAAATACTCATAAATGTACTTGAATGGCATAATGATGCTTTTGTTTTCATGCTTTTGTCACTATAGGCATGTGGTAGCTTGAGAGACTGGTAAATATGTAGAACTCAAAAGAAAGAGCCCTGCTTTGTTTTTGTGAGAAAATCAGTGAGGCTGTAAGGTTAGTTCATCGGTGGGTAGACTACTTTTAGCATGTCGGAGGGGCACTAGAATGTGACAAAATGTTGGTTCATAAATGTTGCCTGACAACCCTGCTTGCATTCTGTATCCTGATATCATGGGCCAAGGGCCAGAGAGCATCATCAAGAAAGTGTTATCATGGGACATTACAGTGACCCAAGATAAAGATCTCCTAAAACTATTTATGACAGCATTTGATTTGCCTAAACAAGTCATAGCCAAATCTCTGGAAGTTTGCCTACAGCTTTTACTGGTTACCAAATTCAAGATTACCTAATTATCAGAGAACATAGTCTGTGGATAAACAGTTCTAAGGCTTCTGTTTATGGATGATCGCTCTCCTAAGAAGTAAAACTATGGAACAAAAGATAATAAGACTCACAATTATACATCAAAAGGTGAGTTTTCCATTGTTTACTTCCTTCAGAAAGGTGATAATCCATTTGTTAGATTAGATTTAGTGATTATTGGATTTCAGTCGATCTCTTTTGAGGCAGCCGTGCAACATTAAATATGTGCTATCTTCTAAAAACCCTGCATACAAAATGACATTTCAGCATTTAAACATTTTATTACTCAACTCTGAGATTAAATAAGGGATGAACCTGGGAGTTTCACATAATCATATGGGATTCAAGTGAGAGCCAATTTTGTCGAGTATGGCAGACCATTTCATCCTCTAATTATGTTGTTATTTGATTATTAAAATAGGACTTTAGATAATCCATGATCAGTGCATTGTGATTCCACGATATGGCAGGCAATTATTATAGACCATCGAAATATGAATTACGTAGCTAAAATATTTAAATTAATCACAACAGCATCGTTCTCGAGTCTGGTTTGGAGCCACCTTAGGGAACTGGATGATGCTACATGAACTCATTATTTGATTATTTAAATATATAAAACAATGTTTACATCATCCATGACACCTGGAATTTGGAGCCAGAGATCATCTAATTACAAAATTAAAGTATATAAATTGACAATTCATGTTAATACCCCAGATAATGTAAATATCTCTATAGTTATGTAAACAAAAAATCCTCCATTAACTTCACAAAAGCTCCCTCTTGTGGAGTTAATGTGCAATATCATCACATTTTAGGATTCATTGTTACACTTGATGATGTTGGCATTCTTCATGACTACAGCCTGGCCATGCTTCCCTTCCAGTTAAGTGCTACATCACCACTTTATTAAGACAGTTAGCTATTACTGACACCACCCACTTGTTTAATGTTTATTCATTTAATTATGAACATCTGTCATTATGTATTCAGTGATCCCTGGAGTTTGGGCCTCCTTACACTTCCTTAGCTGTTAAACTAGGAAATTGAATGATAATTCATCATTTAATTAACGAATTTAAAATACAGGTGATGTTATGGACCATAAGTCCCTTTTGGAGTCAGATTTTGGGAGTTGATGTAACATCATCTCATTACTTCATCATTTAGCTATATGAATAGATCTTTACATCAGCGATAGGTTTAGGACTTTGGTGCCACTTTGTCAGCGTTAATATAAAATGCCCACTAAGTAACTATCAATTTAATTTTTTAAACACATCTTTATTCCAGGAAGAGATCAATCTGACTACTCCATGTGGGATTTACGTATGCCCCACCATGTCATTATTCAATCATTTTTCATTGTTACATTAATTATTTAAATCGATGAAGAAGTTGTTATTCTTGACTGGGGTCTGGCCATTCTTCCACGGAGTTAATCGTGTAGCATTATTTAATTATCTAAGTACTACTTCCTTGACAATCACTGGAGTTTGTTTCCATCTTATGAACATTAAGTAAGCAGGGCTATCAATTTATTAACGTATTTGTTTGTGTAAGTAATGATGGTGTCATCCGTCATTTGGCTGCTGTGGGACTGACACAGCAGGAGATCGGCACCAGAAGCAGTGCCCAGAGAATGGGGGACACTTCCTTATACAGTGACTACTGATTATGCAATAGTAGATTTTTAACAATCGAATGATTACACGATTTTTAAAAAACTGTACTGTTTCGCATCATCAGTTTCTGAAAGGTTGCAACAGAACTGACCCATGAAGGACACAATGACCACCGATTTTAAAAATGCAATAACAGAATAATCTCCTGATCAGGGAATCTCATCTAATGAACTCTGTCGGGCTTACATGACATACCACCAACAATAAATAACTCTAAATAACCATAATAAAAAGCAGTGTACAGGACTTAATAGAGAACTGTCAATTGAGGAATCAAAATGACTGAAAGAAACAGAAGACACTGCTTAAAATCCTTAGTTATCATCCCAATGGAAATCTAAACAACGCTGAAAAACCATAGCATCAAGTTCCTCTAAAGGTCAGAGAATGAAGAGGAGCTTATTTTATTTACAATAAAGAGAATAGGTTTATGGTAGAAGCGAATAGATGTATTGTTTCCATTCTAGAAATTAGAAAATTGAAGCATAGAAAACAGGTTTAAAATACTCATCATTGTACTTGAATGTCATAAGATGCTTTCGTTGTCATGCTTATGTCACAATAGGCATGTTGTAGCTTGAGAGACCGGTAAACATGTGTAAGTCAAAAGAAAGAGCCCTGCTTTGTTTTTGTGAGAAACTGGCTGTGTCCCGTTAATGCTTTCCTGGCCCTTGGCCTCCAGTCAGGACCTCTGCAGCCACTTTTTCTAAGGCTTCTCTTTTCCCTCCTGTGTTTGGTTGTGAACTTATTTTGATTGAGGATTTACTTGTCACCCCATGTTGACATGTCACGTTATTGCATTAAGGAAAACCTAGGAGAAAGCAAACAAGCAAGTGTATTCCGATAGGTCACAGATGTCCTACTCAGATTTCAAAGAAAAGCAGGGGAGCAGACTTAGGGTGGAGAATGGGGAACAGATATGTTCATGGGGGAGGGAGGGGGTTTCTTGGCATTTGGGCCTCAGTGAGATGCTAGATGTGGGTATTTCGCTCAGGTAAGGGTAGTTCCTGAGACTTGTGGGGAGATTCTTGTCCCACTGCTGTCTCCAGGAAATCCTGTGGACTTTTGCTAACACTCTGATTCTCTGATTATAAGTGACTGTAACAACAAAGAGAATAACTCTGCTCTGAGAACTGTTGCCACAGTGTCTCTAGGGGACAGGTTTGCTTTGGTCTGTAAATTCCCCAAAGGCAAGCTGAGACTATGTAAATTAAAGAAGTTGAGCCAGTGACAAGCAACTCTGTGGTTTTATTTGACTTTCCAAAACACATGTCCATCAACATGTCCCGGGCAGCACATGATTAAAGCGAAGCAACAGTCACTGTGTGCTATGTTTTAATTGCTGTAGCGTGTGCTGGGGTGAGGAATTGGAGCTACTGGCTGTACTTTTTTTTTTTAACCTTCAGCTATTTTCTTTGATTCATCAGAGTTTTATTTTAAGCCAGAATCACACAGTGTAGCAAAGTCTAGCCTCAAACTCACTATCCTCCTGTCTCAGCCTTCTAGAATGACAGGCTTGTACTATCATACACAGCTTTGCCGGAATTTCTAAGAACACAAAATAGGAGCCAATAGGCATTCTGAGCTGAGCTGAGCTTTCCCCCTTGGAAAAGTCATTTTCTTTGGCTCCCACTTTACTCAGCTATAAAATGAGGAACTTAAGCTAGGAAGTCTTCCACTTCTGAGTTTGACCATTCCAAGGGCTTGGGGTTTTTGTTTGTTTGTTTGGTTGGTTGGTTTTTGGTTTTGGGGTTTTTTGTTTGTTTGGTTGGTTGTTTGGTTGGTTTTGTTTTTCCTGTCTTAGAATCAGTTTTGAAGATTTTTATATTTTATTTTCATTTTATGTGTATAGGTGTTTTGCCTGTGTACATATTTGTGTACCACATGCATGTCTGGTGCCTGAGGAGGCCAGGAGAAGGTGTCAGATCCCTGAGGAACTGGAATAGCTGCCATTTGGGTGCTGGGAATTTGGGTGCTTTGGAAGAGCAGTCAAGGCTCTTAACTGATGGGCCATCCCTCCAGTCCCTTGAATGCATTTTTTTTATCAAATTTTGAGCAAAGATATATTCCACGTGCTCCTCTGGTTATCATTTTGCACATGGTGTTAGGTTGTCTTGATGCTATGCTACCATGTAGAATTCTAGAATGACTTCAGCTGGTCAGAGTACTCAATATCCAGTCAGCTTTTGTTGTTAGTTTTCTTAAGTAGTGATACTGTTAGGAGAATGTAAATGCTCTTCTAAAATTTATTTCATCAAATAGATATTAACAGATATTGATGAAGAAAGAATAATTGCAACTTTTATGCACTGCTGCTAAAAATGTAAAATGTTCAACTAATACAGGAGATAAGAAGGCTACAACAAAGCACGTGACCTAGCAACACTACCACTCTTTGTTCCTAGGAAAGGTTCTCTCCATGTAGAACTTTTATGCAAGTGTTCAGAGCAGCATTGTTGGTAATGTCTAAAACATGGAAGCACTCCACACATCAACCCATGAATAATCTGTGGCAAATATATCCAGTTTAGCAGGTAAAGTAACAAAGTCCCCAAGCACACAACCTGACAGATGGATTCTGATACCAGTGGACTGCAGAAGGCACCAGGCACAAGCTGCCATCATCTCGTGTCTATAATGTGTCTAGAAATGAAGTATATGGTGGTTTCTGGTGCTAGGCTGAACAAAACTGGACACTTAAAACCACTGACGTGTATATGATCTTAAAATGAGAATCATATGGCATAGGAATTTACATTGCATTAGAGCTGTTAAAACTAAAACCTATGAACCCATTTAAGACCCTGTGCTATACCTAGAAGAGTCACCCTGTAGATCATCCCTTCTTCAGATCCCACACTGGGCTCTGTCCCTCCCTGAGTGTGTGTGTGTGTGTGTGTGTGTGTGTGTGTGTGTGTGTTGTTGTTGTTGTTTTTTACTGTACAGTCTAGGTTGACATACTCATTAGCCTCCTGCCTCGGCCTCCTCAGTGTTGACGTTACATAACTTTCATGTTTTAATGTTGGAAAGTCACCTCCTTAGGTGACTGTTCTCAGTGAAGGGACATGCCCATCCCCTGCACAGCCAGATCATTCTGCCCATTTCAACTCAACACACTCAACTCTATCTGAAAGGCCTTTTACCTCACTTACTTATCCTGTGTCTCCCAACTGAGGTAACTGTCTTATCAATTCTTACATGCCCTGGGCCCTCCTCAGTTCTGGGTATGTGAGCATCCTTTTCCTATGCATTGGGAGGATGAGTGAGCTATGTTTATTAGCTTGGGATGGATGTCTACTTCTGTTCCAAGAGTTCCAGTATTGGGAATGGCTAACAGCTTTTGCCTGAGAGCATTCATTTCCTGTCTCTCATGTTTCTAGTGATACAGAAGAAACTGAAATGTGTTGACCTTAATCCTAAAGGAGGCCCAGATGAATGAGGGGAAAGTAACTTTGAAAATGTAATCTAATTATAAATTTGCAAAATATGCTACACTTTGATTTACTCATATCTGTTATGTCTCTGACATAATTTTTTAATTTATAGTTTTAAAGTTACATACTCTAGTTTTGTTGTCTTTGATTTTTCCTTTGTTCTGTAGCATCATTGGCAGCCCTGTGTGTGAATTTGTTCTCATAAGCATACAACAGACACACACCTGTCAGTTCTCAATTCAAGTCCCATAGCCTCTAAGGTGTCAAATTGGGTTTCAGAAGCCCCTTCCTGGAAGTTTGATGCTTCTATGCCAGCCTCAATAGAGAAAACCCTTCTTCTTACAACTCTCAGGAATTCTGGGAAGCATACTAGATGCCAGCTTCCTAGCACCCTCCCTCCCACCTGAGAAGTGGGGAGCCCTAAGAACAAGCAGCGCAGGCTCTACTGACCTCCCCACCTTAGCAGGGTGTCTCTTTTGACTCTGGTGTGCAAAGGCACCGGCACTGTAGTCCCACACGAAACCATGGGGGGAAGGAGGGAAACTCTGGAACAGAGCTTTTCCTTTTTGCTGGGATCCACACCTCTGCTTTTCAGGAGGGATTGCTTTTTGGATTTGAGGGAAAAACAAAACCAACAGCAAAAGATGTTACCCTTTCGTGGGCTCAGAACCAGCTGCTCTGAGGTGCTACAACTTAGCACACATTGGTACCAGAGATGAAACATTAGTGAAAAAGAAGGTGTTTCTGTGATCCCTGGGTCAGCTCATGAATTCCTAGGTGGGGATTCTGGGAAGGAGAGAGATTTTAACTGACATCAGTTACTGTGCTGAAGCAATTTATGTTACTTGTCATCCAATGTCACTCAAATTATGGGCAACAATCTTGCTGTTAAAAAAAAATAATCTTGTCATATAATACTCTTTTCCTCTTTTAAAACATAGGGAGATGTGGCCTTCAGGGTGCCACGTTTAATGTTTGTACATTAAGGAGGCTACACTGGAGTAGAAATGATAGTTGCTGGCTGTTCTCATTCATGATGGGATAAAATATGATCATATATAACTCATACATTTGTATACATCACATTTTTTTCCAGAAATTTTCCCTACAAAGTTTTTGCTAAAACATACCAACACTGATTTTACTTTTAGTTTTGAATAATACACTGCTGTTCATTATAGCTTTTTAAAATAAGCTTGCAAAAATATTTGCTTATCTTTACTTAGAATGCTATAATGTTAGGGGGAAACATTACTAAAAGATGAAAAGTAGGCTGGGCACAGTGACAAATGGCTGTGATCCCAGAACATAGGAGGTAAAAACAGGAGGGTCATGTGTTAAAGGCCAGCCAGGCCTACGTAGTAAGACCCTGTCTTACAAAGTCAAGGGCTGATGATGTAGCTCATTGGTGGAGTGCCTACCTCACATGTGCAAAGCCCTTGTGCCCAGCCTTCCCCCTCCAAATGTAGCATGCAAAGCACCAGACTGGTCCATGCTGGGTTATTCTATGAACCTAACTATCTTGCACATCAGGCTTGGTATTTGTTCATCCTAACCCTGAGCTAAGCTGTCATGGAAGTGGAACATGACCATGGAGTGAGTATGATCAACATCAGGCAACACACACCACTTAATATGTTGATAGCCATTCAAGGAGAGGACTGATTTCAAAGTGGGACACTTCACAGATGCACATGACAGCCATTTTTGTTGTGCTGCTGGCCATCAACTCCAGTGTGATAGAGCATTCCTAGACTATATACACACTGTATATAACTTCATATTATTAACTGTATTAACATAATAATATCCATGAAATATATCTATGTCCCAAATACCATGCTAATACACACATGATCCTATGGTTTGCTTTAACCCTCATGAGGAGATGTTATTGCTGCATTTACCGATGAGGAAACATAAAGAGAATAGAAGTGAAACCCTGTTCCAGGCTTACCCAGCCAGCTCTCTTGCATGCAGTAGTGATATGTAGTGTTTGTTAATCAACTGAATACTGGCATTAAAGATACAGAAAGGATCAAATACAACATTTCAGATGTGAAGGCACCCAGACTGGGGAGGTGTGGCAATTGTTTGCTTAGGACTATAGGCAAACATTAATATATATATATATAAACGAACAAGAATGTACTTATGAGAGGTGTCCCAGAGAAGAACTTTTAAAGGATGAGTCTAGCATTCTCTGCGAGTACTCATTAATTATTAGGGTCTTTGATGACATAGACACCACCATTTCTCAGAAATTTCTTCTCAGGGAAGTTTATAAACATCAAATAATTTTCCTAATGGATCATCCTCAAATGTGTTTGTATGAGCTTCTCTGGGACACATAATGGAGAAATAGCTGAAAGGGATTTCAAAGGGATTTTTTAGGACAGAATTTCAATTACAGAGAAGTAATTTCCATTTCTAGCTCACTAAGCTTTATTTCAGACTAATGCAGTTCCAAGATCCATATCCTTTCTCCCCTTATTTCAACAGATATTTTGAATATGAAAATCTTATGTCAAAACTTAGCTGAAGCCTTCATTGGGCTTTTTAAAGGCTAAGTAAGAATTCTGTTTCTAGGAATAAAAAGATTTGGATCAGAAAGAGGCTTTGCTGGGGAGAGTCCCTTCTCAGGATGGTAGTGCAGCCAGTCTTTAATCATATTTTTGTTGATTATTTATTAGTTTCCCCATAAAATCAAAGACTCAGTAACGTAAAATGTGTTTTCCCTAAGATATTTTACAAATCAGAATTCACAACAAGGAAATAATGGAAATAATATAAATTTGGTGTGGACTAATTGGGAAATCAAATGTCTTTCTCTAGTCAGTGGCCTACAGGGAAATGGCTAAGTGACCCAACTGGCCCCATTGTACCAGCCACACTCTGTCTAGACAGAAATCAAATGCCACTAGCAGATAAAGCGAGTGCTTTGTCAGTAAATCCAGACTAATTGAAGTGAAAGGGTGGGCTCCTTGCAAGCTGTTCTATGAACCCACCCTGAACCACAGTGGGGACTGATGAAACCCAATCCGTGTGTATTCCAGTCACCAGCCTTGAGCTTGTGTAATGCAAGCCATCACGGTTGCCACTGTGAGTAATGTGAAGGCAGCTTGCTGTCCTCAGCTGTGGGGCTCCCTGGCCAAGGAAGCTTTGGTCAATAGTGGGTTTGCTGTCAGGAAGCCAGACTTCAGCTCACTTCCTAGTGACCAGGAGGCTTGCCAAATGTATTGACTTACAGAGATGCTCCCAACCAAATAAATGAAAAAGGTACTGAGGAATCTGCTTGGTAACATACAGAGGAAAGAGGATCAGTCTCATTCCTTGAGGCCACTGTGGTCTTAGGGGACTGGAGCCTTGCACATAACTCCCATTGTCTTGGATATGGCCTTAGCAAAGACCATGGTTGGGAAGAGTTCTGATGTGAGTTAGCTGTTGCTTCTCTACTCAAGTTGCAAGGTACTTGAAGTCTGGCCCTGAATAGAACTCTAACAAATATAAGCCCTCAGCTCATTCTGTAATCTAAGTCTAGACTTGCTGCAGAGAGTGTTTGAGAGCTCCATTCGTTTCCTGAGACATGCAAGGTGTGATGCTGTTAAGAAGGAGTGCAGACATGTCCTGTTCAGCTGTCCTTCACTCTAAGGAGTCTGCTTTTTCTCTCACTGATTTCTTGACTCTTTATCACTGTCCAGGGCTCATAGACTTGAGCTCTGATGTTTTCCAGTTATTTCTTGGACTTTTGTGGTTTGTTTCTTTGATAATATGACTTTCCTTTATCATTTGAAAAGATGTTCAGTGGTCCTATGAGCTAGTCCAGTGTCATTTGGAAATTCACACAACCCTCCAGCAAAGTTTGTCAGAGGCCAAAAGGAAACACTGGAGTGTAGAAAACTACAGTTCATGAGCACTATCTAAAAAAAGGTTTCCCAAAAAATTTTGACCAAAGAAAACCCTCATCTTTCACCGTCACTTAATATGCTCTGATGCGCAAAGTTACCAGTACCACTTGACCTGTTTGAAGGAAGTGCTACATTGCCAGCTTTTTGTTCCTTCTAGGAGTTGTCATTTTTTTCTCGTCCCACTATGCAGTTATTTCCAAAGGCTTGGATTTTATTTTTCAAATATCTATCATCCAGAGTGTGATAACGACAAAACCACTGGAGCTTGCCAACCAGTTTGGAGGCCCTGTGAGAAAAAGGCTACCATCCTAGACCCTGCACAGCACTGAGCCCTGGGCCCTTATACTATGGGTAGGAGTCTGTGCCTGGCTTCTTCTATTACTGTTGTGATTATGGTGGTTTAACCAAGTGGAGATGGACCCCAGCAAAAACATTCTGCAGGACATGTCAACGGGAGATGAATTTGACTGGAAGCAGTATAAATGTTTGGGAAAATTTCCGACTTTTCTGTACTTAAAATGATTTTGAAAAAAAAAAGCTTTTTTTTTTTTTTGTTTTCAGTTCATCAAATTGTACTCTTAGGTTGTATAAATATATCTCAATTAAATAAGTATGTATAAATTATAACTATGTATTATATATTTGCAATATATTTAATAAGTAAGCTAAGAGATAGGTTAAAAGGATTTGAGTGTAGTAGGAAAGGCAACATATGAACAACAAGATGAACAGATTGAGGCTTGCAAAAGGTAGATGCACTATTTCTAAGATGATGTATCCTAAGAGTCTAGTTCCCAGCCTGAGTTTACCCAGGTCTCTCCCTGAACTTGTGACAACAGGATCTGCCAGCACAAGATGCTGGCTCCTCATCACAATCCTTTCTCAGCTGCCTTCAAAATCTGCTTCTGGCATTATGCTCTGCCTTGGCCTCATCATCTCCTCAGCTTTCATGTTGCTTTTGTCTTAACACAGCCCACTGTCTTAGGAAAAAAACTGAGCTAGGGTCATAGTTGAAGGTTTAGCTATAAAAGGATGTTTCCCACATGCCAGTGGGGACATAAGCCTGATTTTTACTGTCCTGGTAAACACTGCCCCCTTCCCCAAGTTAGAGATCCTTGAATTCCTATAACCAACCCATTTAGCCTCTACTGTCTTTTTAGTTGGGGCAGAGTGCTGATTCTTTGGCATTAATACAGGTCCTTGCCCTTCACCCTATATGTTTGTAAATCATCAGTGAAACACACTGGGAAGCAACACAGCAAGCTCCAACTCAGTTGCAGTAGTAAGAAGACAAACCTGGCTTTTGAGGTCAGTCTGTTGACAACAGCATTTTTACAGCCAATCCCTCTTCACTATTCTCTGCCTCCTGATTTTTATGAAGGCAAGTGACTCAAGACAATGCAAATCACAGAATTTTAAATAGCTGAATTCCTAGGTGATTTTTGAATGGAAACAAAGATAACCTTGTTCGACAGTGAATTTGTGCCCCTGGGTGAGTGTCCAGGTGTTCTTTCAACTGGACTGTGAGACTAATTTCTTCCTGGCCCCTGGAAGGCAGCTGAAGCAGGGGGCAGCTGGTACATCTTCAATCTTGCATACCGACATCTTTCTCTGATTCACAGATTTCCTTTATCCCCAGCACTTCCTCTGGTATGTGCATCTCCGACAGTAAGTGATATGTCTTCTTGGATTTGGGCATTTTGAAACTGCAGGTCCTGGGCAAGGAGGGGAAGGGAACAGGAGATGGCTGCTTACCGGACTGTTTCCAAAGAGACCCCCCCCACGCACTTCCATCTCACCCGCCTCTGCTTCCTGAGCATCCACTAAGGGAGTGACATTGGAGTAATTGAGGGTGGCATTATGAGCATAAATTCTTTGAATATTTAAATGATGCACAATGAATCCAAGAGAAAACAAAATTAATTTATGTCCAGTTGTAATTTCCATGACTGGACACATAAAGTAAAATGCTGTGGAAACTCTTAATGAGAGGAGAAATTTCTCTGGGAAAGTTCCTGATGACTGTCACTTGCAAAGCGGCGCTATTTCTTACGAAAAGGGTGGTATGGGGCTTTGGGGGCCACCAAGTACACCTGGATATGAGCCATCAGAGGCCTATCCTTGACAGCCTGGTGATCTCAGTGCCAGGTCATGCCCATAATTTATTTTCCTAAATTGCAGCACCAGGAAAGATTTTCATATGTGCCAAAAGGGTATTTGAAGGTTATATGTACATGAGAGAGAACCTGTGGTGACTTAGAATCTGTCCACTTTGGTCACCTTGTGCCTGTTGGTGCTTCTGGTGTGACCAGCGTTCTCTCTAGCACTCCAGTATTTCATGGAAAAGACATTTGTCTTTGCTGGTCACATATGTGCTCTGGCTTACAAAACTCCCCCAGGCCTTCCATGAAGTGTTCTGTCCTAGAGGCAAAGAACTATACTCTAAGGCAAACTGGGGACCCTCCCCCTTTAGCCTTGTGCATGTGGAAATTTCATTTGAACAGGTTTCTGCATGGAACAGAAGCCTGGCTTTGGCTGGCAGCTCCATCTCTTGAGCAGTTCCTAGGTTATTGCTATTGCATCTGCATTTATGCCTTTGTGTAATTCTCAAAACAACCCTGGAGGTAGGAGGCAGTTATAGTTCCCACTTCCTGTATGTGGAAACAGGCTTGGATGTAGTGATGTTAGTAGAGTTACTCACGCAGTCTAGGGCGTTGTAAAAATTGAATGTTCTACATGAAAATAGACTTCTGGCTTAGTAAGCACAAGGAGCAGGTGAGATTGCCTTCTACCCAGCCACAATTGCTTGGCAAGAAGGGTGGCTTCCCATTTTAAAGGATGTCTCTTGCTTCATGGCCTCTACCCTCACACAGACTTGCCTTACCCTCTGGTTGACTGACTTTGGGGCATTGTGCTCCGCAGTGACTGTCCAGAGACACTCTCTAGTTCTGCCCCTGTGGCAAGCTGTGTGCCTTCACGCTCTTTACTAGCACAATTTTTCAGTGTCTCCAAACAGTCATACTCGGAGCCACAGCACCAGACTTTACCCTCCTCCCTGTCTCTCTCTTCCTAAACAAGGACATTCTGAAGAATGTCCCAACCAAGTGCGACATTTAAGATGTGTAGACCTTTATCTCTCCTCCCAGCTGATGGCACTCAGAGTGCTAGGTTGACAGCAACTAGGATCATGACTGCATCTTCAGGCTTTGGCACAGCTTTACTTGGCCATCGTTGACAGACTCTCAGCCTCTGTGCATGGCAGAATGAAATACAACTCTCATATCCCAGAATGGAAAGGAGGCTACAGGCAGGCACATGTCTCCTTCCTAAACTGGAGATCTGTAGATGGTAATGGGCTGGCTTTTCTAGGAACTCCGTCTTGAGTATTTGTTCTATGTTGGACCACAGCCTTGCATTATGGGGAAGATAATGAATGCCGTTCACCAGGGGTACTCCTGTCAGTGGTGTGCCCATGCAGTAAATCATGAATGCAAAGCTTGAGTACTTTATGCCATTAAAGTCTCAAGATAGAATTAGACTTGTAATCACACTTGCCCATGTTTTGTCATTTATGATAATTATGGTGGTAATAATCTGTGTATTGTTGGGATGGAGCAGTCAGAAGCATCCATCAATTTTTTTTATCGACACCAAATCAAGTTGATAATTCATCTTTGCTGCAAAAATATAGATTGCACCAATTAGTCTAAAGAAATTGGGCAGTCATTAGCAATGGAGCAATCAGTTAGTCTGCATAACATTTCGGGTCCCCCTGATGCCAACCATCCCTCTTAATTATATGGGATACAGGCGCTTCTTTAGGGCTCAACAGGTTGCATCATTGGCTTAGATTACATATTACCTGTGTCCCAGACTTAATTTTAAAGACCACATTAATTCCTCCCAACCCTCACCCCACACCCTCCACTGCTCCCAGGCAAATTTATTTATTCCAAAGCATAACATTTGAATCAAGGCATTTGACATTTTCTTTCTTGATTAGGAATAGGGAGCTTCCCCATGGATTTCTTTCAGGGATGGGATGTTACTTTGCCATGCTGTGTGTACTAACTGCTTTTGATTTGCACCTTCCCCAAACCATGCAATAAAATCACTGGGCACACAGGGCAGGGGTGGGCTGGAGAAAGGTGCAAATACATACCAAAATCATCATCATCATCATCAAAACGCCAGGCTTTAAAAGAAGAATCCAACTCATTGTGAAGAAATCCTAATGCTAATGAGTTTTCTACATCTACCTCAAGTCTTTTCCCCAGGCTAGCCCAGTCCTGCTGTCCACACATTTCCAATCATCCTTGCCCACAAGTTGTTCCAAGTTGGTGATTAATGCAACAATGCATGTTTCATATGTAAGGGGGGTTTTCTATTTATGAAATTGGAAGGAAAATAAAACAGTAGTATGTCCTCTAGTCTCCTAACATCAGCACCACTCTGAAAACTTTATAAGCTATCTCTTCACACTCTTAAATATACATCCTGTCTATTTCTGTTGTTACTACAGAATTCCATTTTTCACTTCTGTAACAGTTTTAATCAATGCATAGTGTTCTATCAGGTATATATTATTGGGCTTAATAATATTAATTTTAATAAAATTAAAAAGTTGCCACACAGCAGAGGGAACAACTAGCCAAGTAAGGAGACAGCCTGCAAAGTACTCTGCTAACTGTACATCTGACAGAGAAGTCACACAGAGAATATATAAAGATCTAAAAAAAAAATATTAATTGTCAGTAAAACAAACCATCCAGTCAGAAAATGAGCAAATACTTCTCAGAGATGAAATACATGTGGCCAGTATACATGAGAATAAGTTTAATATCCTTAGCCATCAGGGAAATGCAAATTAGAACAATATTGAGATTCTGTCTGTCATTAGGAAGTGGCAGTGTCTAGGGATGTAGTTCAGTAGGTAGAATGTTTGCTTAGCCCACACAAAACTGTGAGTGCAGTTCCCAGCACCACATAAAACAAGCACAGTGGTACACACCTATAACCCCAACACTCAAGAGATGAAGGCAGAGTATTGGAAGTTCAGGGTCATCTTTGACTACATAGGGCGTTCTGGCCAGCCTCAGATATGTAAGACCTACCTCAAAAAATACAGCACAAAGGGAAAGAAAATAACAAATGCTGACAAAGATGTTGGTGTTGGCCTCATACACTTCCAGTAGTGGCAGTTAAATTGGTATGGACGTCAATGTAGGGGTTACTTAAGAAAACTAACTGGGGCTAGGCAGTGGTGGTGCACACTGTTAGTGCCAGCACTCAGGAAGCAGAGGCAGGCAGATTTCTAAGTTCCAGGACAATTAGGGCTACATAGAGAAACCTTATCTCAAAAGGGAAGGAGAAGGAGGAGAGGAGGAAGAAGAGGAGGGGAGTGAGAAGGAAGGAAGGAAGAAAGGAAGGGAGGGAGGGAGGAAGAAAGGAAGGAATGAAGGAAGAGAAAGGAAGAATGCTAACTAGGATCAAGCTTTACCCATCCAGGACTATACACAAAGGATCTAAGTCAGCATATCCTATAGAGGGATACCTACAGAGCCATAGTTAGAATTGCAGCACTGTTCACAACAGACATGTTACAGAATCATCCTAGGTGCCCACCAACAGATTAATGGATTAACAAACACTCCACTGTGATAGGTATACACAGTGGAGTCCTACTCAGCCATAAAGAAGAGCAAGTTTGCAGTAAAATGGATGGAAATGGAGGCAACTGCATAAATGGAATACCAGACTCAGAATGGCATTACCATGTTTTCTTTCATATGTAGATCCTAGATTTCAGTGTGTGTGTGTGTGTGTGTGTGTGTGTGTGTGTGTGTGTGTGGATGAAAGTACAAACGAAAGTGGGAGATGAAAGGGGACTGGGGGAGGGAAAGAAAAGTAGGGCATGGGTTGAATATGAATGAAAAAAAGTATATAAACCCATCACCTTGTGTAGTGAATATCTGTCTATAGAGCTATCTATACCTATGTATTTACAATGGCTTGGATGTTTCCCTGGGATTGAATGTCTAACCTGAAATAGCTGGTCAAAATTCATATCTTTTTTTGTAACTCTTAATACTTATTGACAAACTGCTTATCAAAAGGATTATACCCATTTAAAGCCTTCATTCACCATTCCAATTCAGACTCTAACTTTATTTTAGTGAATGAGATTTAAATTCAGTTGTGTTGACCTGCTCATAATTGCTGACCACTACTCCTCCACTGAGGACAAATAGGCATGGTATCAAACTGTGCCCTGACTCAACTAGGCATAAACATGGGCAGTCATTATCTTGCATTACAGTAAATTCAGAAGTGGGACAGCAGTTGGCCCAGTGATGTCACAGCAGACCTGTGCTCTTCAAGTTTGGCCATTATGGACTTAACCCTGGTGGTGACTTCCTTTGTGTTTCCAAAGGCTGTCCTAGCTTCAGGCATCATATCAAAAGCAGACACCACAAGATTAGGAGACCACCCCCCTCCTAGTGTGTCTCCTCAGAAGTGAAGAAGTTATTCCTCAAAGTTCCAGTTGGCACTTCCTCTGCTCTCACCATGAAGTCTGAGTCTTATGTCAGCTCTTACACTAAACACTGTCACAGGAAATGGTAGTGCCATTAACCAAGAAGTTTATCTGGATTATTATTAACCAAGAAGTTCATCTGGATTCAACAATGAAGTCAACATACTCTTGAGTATTCAGAGAGAGTGGGGGGGGGTACCTGTCACAGGTACCATGAGTATTTCCTTCCATTTTTGCCATTTTTCTAAGGCCAACTTTAAAATCCCTAAGTAACCATTATGAATTCAAGGAATCTTTGCAAAAGCAGCTGGCTCTCAGAAGAATTGGGCCTTGCCCTGCATAGAAGGTTCTTGTGGCTGGGCACATGCTTTAATTTAAAGACATTGCTTTAATGTCTTCCCAAAACCTCCCTTGGTGTTTCAGCACACAGATCTCATATGAGAAACAGATTGGATCTCCACCTTTCCCTTTGGAGGATTCTAACTGCTGGTACCATAAAGCTGTCCAGCTTCCACTGGATAGTAGTTTGCAGCCTCATGAACAGGTCTTGCTCTGCAGTTTGGATCACACAGGCTCCAGGCATCTTACTCCATTTGCACAGCCCAAGCTTTGGTCCTGGTATCACTCATTATCACCTCCAGTGAAAGGCCAGGAAGGCAGGAAAAGGAGCAGTTGAAGAACTCAGAACAGTAAGTCCTTGCTTCATCTAATTGAAGAAATGGCTGAAATTGCCATCTCAAAGATATTAGGAAACTATCGGATTCATACACATTTGCCACCAATGTGTACAAGTTAGTATTACATTTTAGAGTAAATTGCATAGACAACAACAAAGGGTGGAGGAGGAAGGGCCTATTCCTGGCCTGGATAAAACTATCAGAGATGTTGTATGTCTTAGTTTGCATTCTGCATTCATGACTTGTAGAGAAACTGTGTCTTCCTGACTTACAATATGATTTGGCACTAGAATTCCTAAGGAGTCTTAGACCAGAGTGATCCACTCCTTTACCTTGTAAAACTCAGCCCCAAATGTTCCCATTTCCTCTCACACTGCAGAAAGTCATTGCTTTTTGTAGGTAGAGATTGGGGGGGTGGGAGGCAGGGGAGGCTAACTACTGTACTGACAAACCGTCTGTTTTACAGTTTCACAAAAATTTTTACAACATGATTGCATGTTCTAATTATGAGATTACATATATTTCCACCACTTAGATAATCAGGTGCTATTAGACTACCAGAATAGACAGTGGTAAAAGTTACTTGAAGCAAAAATTACACTATAAAGCATTATTTCAGAAAGGCTTTTGGAATCAATGCACCACAGACCCCCACAAGGAGGTGATTATAATATTGTTCAAGTAGCTAGCCATAACCTGCCAGCTTGCCAAAGCAAGGATGCCTTTTTATTGTGCAAGATCCGTTTTTGAAAGCTACTATCTAATTCCAGGCACATGCTTCCTGGTACACGCATATCACAGATCCTTGTGCAGATACTCCTTGAGACCTAACCTTCCCACTGTCTGTCTGTCTTTCCCATCTTACCTTTTTTTTCATTTCAGAAAGTAGGTAATGGGAAGAAAAAGAGTTGATGCATTGCCCACTGAAGGAACTGTGGATCCAAATGTAAGGGGCTGCTGGTTTAAGAGTCCATGCACTCCTTAAAATTGCCCGACTCCTCAGAGAGTGGCCTAGAACATTGTCAAGGTCCAATAGGTCTTTGGGCCTTTAATAAAAACTATAAGGTGTTAAAATAGATATGTTAGAGAAAAAAGAGGGTGTAAATAAACACAGAACATGGTGTATGAAAAAGGAGGAGCCTTTCAAATGGGGAATGCATTTATAGACAGTCCTCAAAAACAACATGGTAGTTTATTGCAGCTGGGTTCCCATCCCCAGAATCAAAATAATCCTGAAAAGTCAGCCTCCCCTTGGATGCTTTAAGCGGACTCTAGTTATTTCCTTGTGCTATCCATAGGAGCTCACCAGATCCTTCCCGTTGCTTCATCTTCTGTGTTATCATTATTTAAAAGAGAGAGAGAGAGAAGACACCATAAGAACCCATTGGCTTCCTGATCACCTGTCCCAGAGTGTGTGGGGGGGTTAGTTGGCCTTCCCCTGAGTCCGGCGACTCTTTAGAGCAACTTATAGTCCATATGGAGCAAATTAAGAGAAAGCGAGAAGGACAGCCACTGGTTCTGATTGGGTACAGTAGTATTAAAAAAAAAAAAAAAAGTCAACGACATCCTTGCCCTGCCTTTGAGAAGATGGATAAAATACTCTTTGAACATACTAGTCTGTTTTTTTTTTTAATGTCAGTACAGAAGGGTTGTGTTTCTATTTGGCTTTCCAAACCCGTCTCTTGACCTTCTAATTACTTTATTTGAAACAGCACTGAGGGTATAATAAACCTGGAGGGTGCCTCTCCTTTGCTTTATCATAAATTAAAGCTGCTGCTTGTTGAGGTGAAAGTGGAGGCAGAGTGTTCATTACTGCTCAAGTGACGGCTTGTCAATAGTGGTGCTTTTTAGTTTGTTCTAGTCAGCACTTGCTGTGCATTTTGTTGGGCCACTGGGAAATAAATACAACAAGATTATACATTTGGAATACCACAAGAGTTCAGGGGAAGAAAAAAATCCAAAAATGATAAATCATGCGCTTGGTAGAAAGTGACATGCTATCTTGTGCTATTAACAACCAAAGATAATTGCAAGGAATTGTAATTGCAGTTTGCAACTTGCAGTACAGCGTATCCAACATCAATCTTAATAGTGAACAAAGCAGTTTATATTAAAACTTAATTCACCTGGTAATTTTCTGCTGTATACACAGGAGGTAACAGATGTAGCTTTTCAGAAAGTTCAAAGGCATTTGAAATGCGGCAAGCAATGCTAATACCGGAAGCCTTAGAGAAATGCTGTATTAGGACTTGTGATGAAAACAAATGCATGTCATTATCTCCGAGTTTGTGTTTATTTAATAAAATATGCAGTTTGCACATTGGTGAATTCAGTGTTTCTGAATGGGTATGGAATGATGGTTTATTTGGAATCAAAGGCCAAACAGGCTGGCAATTATGCATCTTCAATGAGCCATCTGCATCCTGAGTATATACATTGGAACAGTGTGCACCCCAGTGCTTCAGGGGGTTTGCATGAGGCGGAACAGCAAGCCGGGGTAACTTTATTCATGACTTTCCTTAGATTGGATGTCTTTGAAGCAAGAAGGGAAGAGCTCCTGGAATTACTTAGAGAACAAGCGTATTTGTTTTGTGAGTTTGACTGATAGCCAGCAGAGCAGTTGAGTGAAATCGCTAAAGTGATTAGGGCTTTCGTTCATATAATCTTCTACCTTTTTCATTAATTTATTCCATAATGCTATTTTGCTGTTCTTCTACCAGGGATAATAATCTCACACTCTCTGACCTTCGTGAGTGGATGACCTGGAGCCCATAACTAATCTTATTTACTCTCCTGACTGGCCGAACTTCATTTTACCTTGTCTGGATAAAAAGCCAGGAGTTCCAAGCCACCCCTTCTTCCAGCCCTCAGCTCATCTGTACTGAAGGGCAAGCAGCAGGCTCTCCCAGCCATCGTCCAGAGCATCCTCAGCAGTGTCCATTTCTCTTCATAAGAGCATATTCTCCACCCTTTGAAATTTTGAAAATAATGGATAAATGGGAGGCACAGGACTCATTCACATCCCACATCCCACATAGATATTTTTGTTTTGAAAGTTACTTTCCAGCCTCTGCTATGTGAATATATATGACTTAACCTAGAGATGACCATTGAATGCATATGATTTTGTGTTCAGCTTTTATATATAATGACAACATGTTTCACATAGTATTTGATGGTGCATTAATTATGCATTGTAATTACTGAATAATTTACTAAGTAAATATACCCATTTTATCTTATTCCTCATTATTGAAAAGTTAGGTAGTTCTGTTTCATTTTGATAATATGAAGAATGCTGCGGTCAAAATCTGAGCTTTACCCATTTAGAGTCTTTCTGTGGAATTGCCATATCACTAAAATATATTCCTAGATACCTGTAGCCAGTTGCATGGCCACAAGCAATGTGGAAGTATAAATGTTTGTCCCTAGTCATTTTAGAGTTGGTCCTGATTCCTCCATTTTCAAACTAGATTGTATTGTGCAAACTACCTAGCTTCTCTGCCTCAGTTTCCCCATCCAAATGAGGGATTGGTGATGGCACTTAACCTCCTAAGCTATTGTATTACATCAGTTTATATATTCAAAGTTGGGGCAAAAATGCCTGCCACATAGGAATCACTGAAGATGAGTGCTTATTATTACTGAAATTCATTTTCTCTTCATTTCATATCCCCCTCGATTAAGTTACAGCTTTTGGAGGAAACCTTGTGTAGAACACTGAAGCTAAGGAGCCAGTACATTTGTACATTTTCAGTGAGTCATCATCTAAGGACCTGGACAGTGAAGGCTGTTGCACCTATAAGGGACAGGTTTTGCGATGACCCACTTTGGCATTAGCAACATACAATAGCTACAACTGCAGAACCACCCAAATGGCCTTGAAGCCTGAATTGAAGGCTGGTGGGCCTAATCCTAGAACTTGTGTCTGTTCTGAGCTGTGAGGGCAGCTCCACTCAGACTCTCCTGGGGGGAAGAATTCCTCCAAAGAAACTTAGAGTCCTATTGGCACTGAGGTTACTCCCACGCTAGTGCTTGCAGAAACAACTGAGTGCTGCTCATAGACAACTTGGCGAATTTGGGTGGCCCAGGAATCTCATTAGTTGGTATAGTGATGAGGACCATACAACAGGGACTTTTTTTTTTTTTTTGTAAGAAAGGAATACACAAAAAGTGAGGCAGTCTTTCTGCTCTCTCGGGCTGGGCTCTGCACTGGTGTGGACATGTTTTTTTTTTTTTTTTTTTTCCTCAGCACCTCCTGACCATAGAACTGCTGTTTCCCTGGCCAGAGTCTCATCTGCCTTGTAGGGAGGAAGAAAAGGAAGGAAATGGGAAATGCTTATGACACTAGTCAGTCACCATTTATATACTTCAAGGCACTTCCCCCAGAAGTCCCCGCCCACCAAATCACTCCATTTGCTACCACTTACCCTGGCTCCAGATGCTAACTCCAGGAAGAGTCTGCAGCTGGGTGCAGCTGCTGCCCACAAAGGCTGGATTCTAGGAGGGAGGAAGAGGAGAGCATGGTAGCTATTAGGGAAGGCACCCTGCAGCTGCTGGCAGAGCCTCCCTGTCTGAAGCCTCCTTTCTTCTGCTCTGTGAACTCTCCTGGAGCTTCTGCTGCAGACCAGTGTTGGAGACTAAAGGCCTGAGGCGAGTAATGAGTGCTTTGCAGAGGAGAGAAAGAAAAAAGAGGACTGAATGATGAGAACTTCAGGTCACTAAATGAAGTTCCACCATTTTTTTCCTGCCCAAACATTTGCAACAAACTCTGTGGAGTAGGAATTAAAAGGAAATGTGCCCTGCCATTTTTCTTCAGCCTTTTTGCAATGTAACAGGACAATCAATACACATCTTTGCAGTAATCATACATTGGTTTTCCTAGAATATAACTCAATTTAAAGCACTTTTTATCCCCAAGAGTAGAAACATTGGAGGCTATCAAAGGAGGAAGTAAGTTTCCCTTGACCCCATCTGCAGAGCGCAATTGATTAGCACAGTATAGTTATGAGTGTCCAAGAGACGGAGGAGAGAAGTCACTGCAAGGTTAATATCAGCTAAAGAGAAACACGATTATAGGACATTAGGCTTTGTGTAAAATCATAAGGTCAGGGGTAAGATGGCCATACCATCCAAAGTGCCATAGGGGTGTGAGTGCCTGGCATCCTTAGACTATGCCACTTTAGCCCCCTGTAGCAGCTGAATTCAGGGGACTGAAAGAGACCTAAGTGTATATAGGCAAGGGGGTGATAAAGGAATAAGTAATACTATTTTAATTTTTCAGAGTGTGTATGAACTCCAGAATATAAGCTTGTATCACATGGAATGTTTATTTCATATAGACAAAGAAGGTTTTAAAAAGATTTATGTGTTTTTAGTTTATGTATGTAAATGTTTGTCTACACATATATCTGCACCATGGTGCATGCATGCATGGTGCTCTTGGAGTCCAGAAGAAAGTGTCACATCCCTTGGAACTGAGATATAGACGTTTGTGAGCCACCAATCGGGTGTTAGGAACTAGACTCAGGTTCTCTGGAGGGAGAACAGCCCAGTGGTGTTCTTAACCCCTGTGGACTTTTTCAGTGGAGGCTGGGGATATGCTTAGCCTGTTTAGTCTATAGCTCTTAAAAAAAACATCAGAAACTAGTTTTAATGCCTGACTGAACAACCTCACTCCCTCCCCCATGCTTTTTCTCTCTGTAGACTTTGCACAGATGCCATCATCCCACAGGCCATGGTACTGGGCAGCACCAATAAGAAAGTCCTGCCTTTGTAGCTAAGATGTCACCAAAGCCAGGCAGAGCACCCCCTGCAACAATCTCAAGTTCCCATTTGTGACTGAAAAGGTGGGAGAGCCCTAGTGGGCTCCTAGTTACAGCATATTGTTTACCATATATTTCTCTAAGTCTCTTCCTCACTTTTCATAGGAAAGCTGGCTTCTCACATGCAAACTCTTTAATAAACTAAGACATTTATGTAGCCTCCTCCTCCCAGTGTGCTGTGTTGGGTACTGTTATTTTGCTAGTTCATATTTTGTAGTTTTTTTTTTTTGTGGTTTGTTCCTTTTTGTTTGTTTGGGGGTATTTTTGGCTTTGGGCAGAGCAACTAGAACATATTGTCAGATAAAGTATCTTATCTGTCAGCTGCACCCTTGTGAACTAATCATAATTCAATAGGCTTACTAATCAAGATTTGAGATTAATGTTTTGATAGAGCAATCTGATTCTTCTAATCTATCATTAGTTGACAGTTGCTGTGGGCAGAGTGCAGACTTGGCAATAGTCTGCCTGCTTCTGATTGCATTGGCTGGGCCCCGAAGTTGGGTAGCAGAATTGACTGTAGCAGTGGGCCTGGGCCTTGCAGCGAATAAGGTCTACTCCTCTCTTCCACTCTCCCTCTCCCCTCCAGAGTTGGTCAAGTAGAAATATCAGTTCTTGTGAAACCATGTGATCCACATATTGGGAAGCATTTGTCCTTTTGTCTCTTTCACCTGATAACAAAGGTGTACCCAGCTAAGTGACAGATAGACCTCAGGGGGATCTGTTGTGACACTGGCAAACAGTGTACAGAGACAGAAGAGAGATGGAAGTTATGGTTAAATGTTACTGGTTACAACTCCTTTCATGTGTTACTGAAACCCATGTTACTGAGTCTAGCATTCTTGTTCTTTATAGCATCATTTGTTACATTTGTTCTGTTTGCCTGGATAATGAAAGCTTTAGCTATACGCTAGCTAATACACATATATTCATATAAATCACATATATTGTATATATTATGTTTCTGATATAAAATCCTAAAATAAGATATTATGGATTGGGGATGTAGTTCAGTGATTAAAACCCTTGCCTGGGATGTACAAGGCCCTGGGTTCAGTCCCAGCACCTATGACAATGATGATGATGACAATGAGGATGACGTTGATGACATATTATATCACATAGCTATCACACCATTTCCTGAGGAGTTTATTACCAACTTTCATTCTTGCTCTTGTCTTGTTACTAGTGTAGGATACTTTCTCATTTTAGAAAGCTTGAAAAATTCTAGAAGAGTTAAGCAAAGCATTTTTTAATCTTATGTTTCTTTTATTTATTTATGGGGGTTGGAGACATATGTATCATGTGGCGGTCAGAGGACAACTTGCAGGAGTGTGGTCTCTCCTTCCATCCTATGAGTCTGGGGAATCGAACTCACCATGGCAGACTTGGCAGCAAGGGTCCCTCCTTGCTGAGTCATCTCTTAGCTCAAGAAAACAAGTTTAGTTGCCCCCAAATCTGATCAACTCGGTTACTAATGTTAACATCATATAGCCTTATTAAAATCAGAAACCCAAATAAATGAGTAATTACTTGAAAGGGTTGCCAGTGAAGACCTCCTCCACCTGGCATGTGGCTTTGGACTCCGGAACACCAGGAAACAATCCAGAGGAGCCCAGGAAGAGCCACTCCCTCCCCACAGTTTCCCTTTCTGCATGCAAATCACGTGGAGGGAACCCTATTGAGGTTGGTGGTGGTTCTCCTGTGTTAGAAGTCACACATGTCACTGCCCTAATACAGGTGCTAGCCATACTTTGAGAGATGTGTAGCGTGGCTGATTTAGACCAGGGGTAGTGGAGACTGACCTAATTAGACTCCAGGTGTAATTACTTAGGCAGTGTAGGCAGCTTTATGCTCTGTGTTAATTAACGTCTGTGCTGAATGTGCCATAGCACCTGAACAAAGAAAAGTTCATTGAGGAAGCCTCTACCTTGCTCTGCCTTTAGAATATCTTTAGTCAAAGTTGTCTTCCTTGTTCCCCTTCTTTATGTAGTTGAGACATGAGCAATAAAGCCAGCTGTTTTCCAGAAACATTCACGCTTTCTCCTCTGTGGACTGCTCTTTTATACAGTTACATGTGTCCTTCCTCATGCCTATAAGGCCCATGTGCCTCTCGTCCTCATTCCCTTTCCCAGGACTAAACCCTGCAGTAGTTTCTGTGAAGAGGGACTGACCCTCAGATGCAGCTAATAGCCCATCAACTCCTGTATGCTATAGACTTCCTTCAGTGACCCGGAACAGGAAAAGCAAGAGTATTTCAGGTAGTCGGTGAAATGCTGTATGGAAAGTGTGTGTATGTTACCCTCACAATGCGTCCCTGGTTCCCAAGAGAGAAAACGCCATTTTTAGGGTTCCACTCTCCTAACACTGTTTCTTTGGTAGCTTCCCTCCAGCTTCATTTTCTCCTAATGTGGCAAATTGGGATCACCTTGCTCACATGGTAAAATGAATGCTGTCATTCCCGCATTCTCTCTGTAAGAACATGCTCAGCTGCTGTAAGGACTCTTCAGATAAGAAGTACTTGCCAGAAGCCTTGGGAATTGGTGAACTGACAGATCACACCATTTTCATCCAGACCTCTCTTCAGCTAAGGGGAAGAAAAGTGCTGGGCTGTCTACTGAAGCTCAGTCTCTATTTGCTTATTTAAGCCCCATAAATATCCGGTGTGCTTGTATCATCTTTCACAGCAGTGGCTCCTCAACCTCCTGATGCTGTGACCACTCAATACAGTTCTTCACCTTTGACCCAGCCAAAAAAATATCTTTGCTGCTACTTCATAACTCTTAATTTGCTACTGTTGTGAATCTTTATGTAAATATCTGCTGTATGGGTATCTGACATATGACCCCTATAAAACGGTCATTTGACTCTCAGAGTGTCATAGCCTATGGATTGTTAGCACCACAGCAGTTGGTGTTGACCAAGCACCTTCTGACCTTCTGTACATCTCTTTGGAGCATTGAGAATCCAGGAGGAACCAAGACATACCCCTTGTCCCCACAGTTTGCGTCAGCCTAGGGGAATGAGGACATAAAGCACAAGCAAGTAAAACACTAGCAGAGGGTTTAAGAACAGCCTCAGAGACCCCAGGAGAGAGATAGCACATGATATTGCATTGTTATCAAAGGCACTCTTGGTGTCATTGAAAAGAAAAGGATGATTTTGGATCAGTCTAATAGTAGGAACTCATAAGTACCATCATAGTCTCCAACATATTAAGAAACTGAAATATTCCATAAGCAAAGGCTTTTGGGGCACTGAGTAGCTACTCAAAAAGAAAGAGTACTGTGTCCTGTGTCAAAAGTCTTTTAAGCTAGAGCCCACATTAAAAAAAGCCAAGTGGTGGTGGCACACACCTTTAATCTAACACTAAGGAGGCAGAAGTAGGTGAATCTCTGAGTTCAAAGACAGCCTGGTCTACAAATAGAGTTCTAGGGCAGCCAGGGCTACACAAAGAAACCATTTTTTGGGGTGAAAAAATGGGCATAATGCCTTAGAATCCCTAGCACTAGAAAAGTGGAGGCTGGGAGACCCTTAGCACTCAATGACCAGGAAGCCTACAATAACTACAAACTTCCAGGATAATGAAATACTCTGTCTTGGGAAAACAAGACAGTAAACTGTCCTGAGGAAGAGTAGCCAAGGCTGACCTCTGGCCTGTATATGAAAGTGTGTATATATGTACCTACAAATGCACACAAAGTGCCTTACAAAAAAAAAAAAAGCCAATACCCAAGGAGCCTGTAAAACTGATACAGATGCATTATTCTGGATCATTGCTGCAATGAAAATCCAGACATTTTAAATTCTCTTAATACTATAGGTTGGTCTCAGAGCCAGGTTACATAACCATATCATTCTCAAGTTCCATGGATTCAAGTCCCCTCAGTACACTTGAGGTAAATTTGGACTTGGGAGGTGTGTAAGACTTAGGCAGGCAGGTCCACAGGTCTTTGGTATAAGGTGGCATGTGTGAGGATAGTGGGCTCAGTGTGTCATGAAATCTAGACAATTTTGAGGAGGACTAAAAAGTGGCTGAGTTCCAGAAACCTCCCAATGTGTCTGATGTGACATAATTCTAACAACACAGGAAAGCTAGGGTTGCTATTACTCTAGGCAAATGAAGTACATGTAGAGAAAACCATTGCGCTTGAAATAGAGGGATGTGAGAACACATTAGATGGGTACAGGGTAGCAGAGGTATGAAGTTCCTAAGACTTCCAAGGTGAGAAAGATTTGTAATAAACAGGTTATGGCAATAAAGAGGAGTTTGGAGTCAAGGGTGAGTCTGTGATTTCAAATGTAGACATAAGGTACATTTGGGGAAGTAGCTGTGTGCCCCAGTATAGTTTGATCCTGGGAAGGAGTTTTTAAAACAAACCAGCCATGCAAACTGGCTACTGAGAAAACCTAAAATGCAAGGAACAGTGGCATTCTCTGGGCCTTCAGGAAATGATTCCCTAACTCTATGTCCACGCAGTTATTGATGCCCAGGGTACAAATAGGTAATGAAAGAAAATAATCAAGTTGTAATTTTGATACATATTCCCTGACCTAACATCTGCTCAACTTAGCATTTTCAGTGTTAGGGAGTGATGATACAAAGGGGAATCTGTGTTCATAGGACCTGCACTTTGATGTGTAGAGTTTGACCCTTTTCTGGACCATTAGCAATTGTGGCAGGATACCAATGCACTGCTGAGCATTGGCGATGAACTGCAGCTACTGTTACATCTCTGGATTACCTAGGGAGCCAGCATGCTCTGCAGTGCACTGTGTGGCAGCCTGTATGCTCTGCAGGGGACTGTGTGGGGAACTAAGCGTTCAGCAGGCCAGTTGATGTCCAAGCATTTTCAGCGTAGAAAACAGGTTCAAATACTCATCATTGTACTTGAATGGCACAATGATGCTTTCATTTTCATACTTATATCACTATAGGCATGTTGTAGCTTGAGAGACTGGTAAATATGTAGAACTCAAAAGAAAATGCCCTGCTTTGTTTTTGTGAGAAACTTAGTGAGGCTGTAAGGTTAGCTCATCGGTGGGTATACTCCTTTAAGCATGTGGGAGGGCCACTAGAATGTGACAGAATGTTGGATCATAAAGGTTGCCTGGCAAATCTGCTTGCATTCTGTATCCTGGTATTCAAGTGGGCCAAGGACCAGAGAGAAGCTTTGAGAATGGGTTAACATGGGGCATTACAGTCTCCCAAGGGGTAACTATCTCCTAAAACTTTAATGACAACATTTGATTCGCCTAAGCAAGTCATAGCCACACCCTCTGGAGGTGTGCCTACAGCTTTTACTGGTTACCAAATTCAAGATTACGTAATCATCAGAGAATGTAGTCTGTGGAGGAACAATTCAAAGTCTTCTGTTTATGAATACTCTCTCCCAAAGAAGTAAAAACTATGGAACAAAAGATAATAAGACTCACAATTATTCATCAAAAGGTGAGTTTCTCATTGTTAACTTCCTTCAGGATGGTGATAATCCATTTGTTAGGGAGTAGCCTTTGTGATGATTGGATTTCAGTCCATCTTTTTCGAGGCAGCCACCCAACATTAAATATGTGATATCTTCTAAAAACCTGCATACACAATGACAGTTCAGCATTTAAACATTTTACTACTCTGTTCTGCGATTAAATAAGTGATGAACCTGGGGAGTTTCCCCACAATCATGTGGGAGTCAACTGAGAGTCAATTGTGTGGAGTAGTGGTAGACCATTTCATCCTCTGATTATGTTGTTATTTGATTATTAAAATAGGACATTGGATAATCCATGATCATTGGATTGTGGTGACGCGATGTGGGAGGCAATTATTATAGACCATCCTCATATCAATTATGTACTTAAAATATTTAAATTTATCATGACAGCATCGTTCATGAGCCTGGTTTGGAGCCACCTTAGGGAACTGGATAATGTTACATGAACTCATTATTTGATTATTCAATTATATAAAACAATGGTTATGTCCTCTGTTACATCTGGAATCTGGTGCCACAGATCATCTAATTACATAATTAATGACTTTAAATTGACATTCTGTTTTAATCCCCAAGATAATGTAAATATGTGTATAGTTATGTAAATAGCAATCATCCATTCCATGAAGAGACCTCTAACGCTCCCCCTTGTGGAGTTAATGTGCAATGTCATCACATTTACGATTCATTGAGTCAATTGATGATGATGATATCCTTCATGACTGGAGTCTGGCCACGCTTCCCTGCCAGTAAAATGCTACATCCCCTATTTATTGTTACAGTTAGTTTTTACTGACTTATTTAATTCTTTAGAATTATGTAAACGACAGACAGTGCCATCACTGATTACGGTTAGGGTGCAAAAATCTGTCAGGGACAAGGTTAGGAAAGTTGTAGACACGGGCAGAGCATTTTCTGAATGATCTATGCATCTACCAGAGTACGAGGGATGCTGGGGTGATTGAGTCCAGAAGGTGGCATGGTGCCCTCTGAGAAGTACAAGGACTTCACCAAGGCCGACACGGTGGTCTGGTGTTGACTACCTGCTCTTCCTCCACATCTTCCCATCGGTTGTGATCTACCATGAGAAGAAGGAGTGGCACTAGGAGGTCGGCACCATCACCGAGACCTGTCAAATTGATGACGACTCAGAACACAGAAGAACATCTCTCAGCTATGCTGTTGATGCCCCTGCTGCAGCCATCTTTTCAGCTGTTATCAACATTGTGGCTATTACTGCTATGCCAGGATTGGGCCCACTATCTCACGTCATGCCACACCACAACAGAGATTCAGGCGCTTGTGATGATGTCAGGACAACAGAATTCATCAGGCAAGACAGTATGATTATCTGATGATTAACTGATGGCATGTTAAAAATGCGTGATGACAGCATACAGTTTCATACCTGTCAAGTCTGCCCAGGAATTGATGATACAAAAAAAAGGTCAACGGCTTACATATTTAAAGGTGTAATTATTAAAATCTTTCATTACTTACTCTGTGATCCTGAAATTTGGCGCCACCTTGTGTGACTCAAGTGTGACAGACAATCTAACTATCTGATTATTTCATTATTCAAATCTGTCTTTTTCTACTCCAGGGAGAGTGGAGACTGTATCCACCCTGTTGATGTTAAATTGTATCTTGCGAATTCTTTCTTTCTTTCTGTCTTCCTTTCTTTATTTAAATCAAAGTTCATATCATTTTGTTATCTCTCTACGGGTGAATTATGAGAAATTATCTCTTTATTCATTCATTTTTGGTTCAAATCTATGATTAAGAACTCAATGTCTCTTCAGGATTGAGCAGTCATTTAGGCTTCAGGCATAAAACACCATCCACTTGTTTCATGTTTATTCATTTCATCATAACAATCAGTCATTATGTATTCTGTGATCACTGGATTTTTGAACCTCCTTTGGGGACACCTTTATACCAGACAATGCTACACTTACTTCTTTAAATTTTAAACTATAAAATTAAATAATAACTCATCATTTAATTTACGTATTTAAAATACAGGTAATGTTATGGATCATAAGTCCCTTTTGGAGTCAGATTTTGGGAGTTCATGATGCAATATCATCTCATTACTTCATCATTTAGCTATGTAAATAGATCTTTACATCAGCGATAGGTTTAGGACTTTGGTGCCTTCCGTCAGTGTTATTATAAAAGGCCCACTAATTCATTATCAATTTAATTTTTAAAAACATCATTATTCCAGGAAGAGATCAGTCTGACTACTCCAGGTGGGATTTAGGTATGCACCACGATGTCATTTTTCAATTATTTTTCATTATATATTAATTTTTTAAATCGATGAAGATGTTGTTCTTCTAGACTGGCGTCGGGCCAAACCTCCATGGAAGTTAATCACATGGCATTATTTAATTATCTAAGTACTACTTCCTTGATAATCACTGGAGTTTGGTTCCATCTTTTGAAAGTTAAATATGGAGGACTATCCAATTATTAACTTATTTGATTGCATAAGTAATGATGGTGTCATCCGTCATTTGGCTGCTGTGGGATTGACACAGCAGGAGATCGGTACCAGAAGCATTGCCCAGAGAATGGGGGACACTGCCTTATACAGTGATTACTGATTACATAATAGTAGATTTTAACAATCGAATGATTACACGATTTTTAAAAAACTGTACTGTTTGGCATCATCAGTTTCCTGACAGGTTGCAAACAGAACTGGCCCCTTGAAGTACGCAGTGACAAACCGATTTTAAAAATGGAATAACTGAATAATCTCCCTGATCAGGGAATCTCATCTAATGAACACTGTCAGGCGGATAACATGACACACAACCAACAATATATAAATCTAAATAACCATATTATAAAGTGGGGTATATGGCTTAATAAAGAACAGTCAATTGAGGAATCCAAAAGTACTGAAAGAAAAATAAGACACTGCTCAAAAATTCGTAATCACTGCCTAATGCAAATCTAAACAACTCTGAGATACCATGGGATCAAGCTCCTCTAAAGGTAAGAGAACGAAGAGGGAGATTATTTTATTTTCAAAAAAAGGAAAAAAAGGATTATGGTACAGGCGATTAATTGTATTGTTTCTGTTCTAGAAATTAGGAAATTAAAGCATAGAAAAAGAGTTTTTAAATACTCATCATTGTACACGAATGGCACAATAATGCTTTCGTTTTCATGCTTTTGTCACTATAGGCAAGTTGTAGCTTGAGAGACTGGTAAATATGTAGAACTGAAAAGAAAGAGCCCTGCTTGTTTTTGTGAGAAACTCAGTGAGGCTCTAAGGTTAGTTCATTGGTAGGTATACTCCTTTAGCATGTGGGAGGGGCACTAGAATGTAACAGAATGTGGGTTCATAAATGTTGACTGGCAACCCTGATTGCATTCTGTATCCTGGTATCATGGGCCAAGGACCAGAGAACATCATCGAGAAAGAGTTATCATGGGACATTACAGTCTCCCAAGATAACTATCTCCTAAAACTTTTAATGTCAGCATTTGATCTGCCTAACCAAGTCACAGCCATACCTCTAGAAGTGTGCCTACAGCTTTTACTGGTTACCAAATTCAAGATTACCTACTCATCAGAGAAAGTACTCTATGGAGAAACAATTCAAAGTCTTTTGTTTTGAATACTCTCTCTTCTAAGAAGTAAAACTATGGAACAAAGATAATAAGACTCACAATTATTCATCAAATGGTGAGTTTGCCATTGAGACTTCCCTTAAGGATGGTGATAATCCATTTGTTAGAGTAGACTTTGTGATTATTGATTTCAGTCCATCTCTCGTTCGAGGCAGCCGCCCAACATTAAGTATATGATATCTTCTAAAATCCCTGCATACACAATGACAGTTCTGCATTTACCATGTTACTACTCTGCTCTGCGACTAAACAAGGGATGAACTTGGGAGTTTCCCACAATCATGTGGAGTCAACTGAGAGTCAATTGTGTGGAGTATGGCAGACCATTTCATCCTCTGATTATGTGGTTATTTGATTATTAAAATAGGACATTAGATAATCCATGATCAGTGGATTGTGGTGACGCAATGTGGGAGGCAATTATTATAGACCATCTTATCATCAATTATGTAGTTAAAATATTTAAATTTATCA